>NC_080079.1:62868067-63185848 GCF_949987535.1 Balaenoptera acutorostrata
CTGTGAAAAATGCCAGTGGTAGTTTGATAGGGATTGCATTGAATCTGTAGATTGCTTTGGGAAGTAGAGTCATTTTCACAATGTTGATTCTTCCAATCCAGGAACATGGTATATCTCTCCATCTATTTGTATCATCTTTAATTTCTTTCATCAGTGTCTTATAATTTTCTGCATACAGGTCTTTTGTCTCCTTAGGTAGGTTTATTCCTAGATATTTTATTCTTTTTGTTGCAGTGGTAAATGGGAGTGTTTTCTTAATTTCACTTTCAGATTTTTCATCATTAGTGTATAGAAATGCAAGAGATTTCTGTGCATTAATTTTGTATCCTGCTACTTTACCAAATTCATTGATTAGCTCTAGGAGTTTTCTGGTAGCATCTTTAGGATTCTCTATGTATAGTATCATGTCATCTGCAAATAGTGACAGCTTTACTTCTTCTTTTCCGATTTGGATTCCTTTTATTTCTTTGTCTTCTCTGATTGCTGTGGCTAGGACTTCCAGAACTATGTTGAATAATAGTGGTGAGAGTGGGCAACCTTGTCTTGTTCCTGATCTTAGTGGAAATGGTTTCAGTTTTTCACCATTGAGGACAATGTTGGCTGTGGGTTTGTCATATATGGCCTTTATTATGTTGAGGAAAGTTCCCTCTATGCCTACTTTCTGCAGGGCTTTTATCATAAATGGGTGTTGAATTTTGTCGAAAGCTTTCTCTGCATCTATTGAGATGATCATATGGTTTTTCTCCTTCAATTTGTTAATATGGTGTATCACATTGATTGATTTGCGTATATTGAAGAATCCTTGCATTCCTGGGATAAACCCCACTTGATCATGGTGTATGATCCTTTTAATGTGCTGTTGGATTCTGTTTGCTAGTATTTTGTTGAGGATTTTTGCATCTATGTTCATCAGTGATATTGGCCTGTAGTTTTCTTTCTTTGTGACATCTTTGTCTGGTTTTGGTATCAGGGTGATGGTGGCCTCGTAGAATGAGTTTGGGAGTGTTCCTCCCTCTGCAATATTTTGGAAGAGTTTGAGAAGGATAGGTGTTAGCTCTTCTCTAAATGTTTGATAGAATTCACCTGTGAAGCCATCTGGTCCTGGGCTTTTGTTTGTTGGAAGGTTTTTAATCACAGTTTCAATTTCAGTGCTTGTGATTGGTCTGTTCGTATTTTCTATTTCTTCCTGGTTCAGTCTTGGAAGACTATACCTTTCTAAGAATTTGTCCATTTCTTTCACTTTGTCCATTTTACTGGCATAGAGTTGCTTGTAGTGGTCTCTTAGGATGCTTTGTATTTCTGTGGTGTCCATTGTAACATCTCCTTTTTCATTTCTAATTTTATTGAGTCCTCTCCTTTTTCTTGATGAGTCTTGCTAAAGGTTTATCAATTTTGTTTATCTTCTCAAAGAACCAGGATTTAGTTTTATTGATCTTTGCTATTGTTTTCTTTGTTTCTATTTCATTTATTTCTGCTCTGATGTTTATGATTTCTTTCCTTCTTCTAATTTTGGGTTTTGTTTGTTCTTCTTTCTCTAGTTCCTTTAGGTGTAAGGTTAGATTGTTTATTTGAGATTTTTCTTATTTCTTCAGGTAGGATTGTATTGATATAAACTTCCCTCTTAGAACTGCTTTTGCTGCATCCCATAGGTTTTGGATTGTCGTGTTTTCATTGTCATTTGTCTGTAGGTATTTTTGATTTCCTCTTTGATTTCTTCAGTGATCTCTTGGTTATTTAGTAACATATTGTTTAGCCGCCATGTGTTTGTGTTTTTTACGTTTTTTTCCCTGTAACTGATTTCTAATCTCATAGCGTTGTGGTTGTAAAAGGTGCTTGATATGATTTCAGTTTTCTTACATTTACCAAGGCTTGATTTGTGACCCAAGATGTGATGTATCCTGGAGAATGTTCCATGTGCACTTGAGAAGAAAGTGTAATCTGCTGTTTTGGGATGGAATGTCCTATGAATATCAATTAAATCTATCTGGTCTATTGTGTCATTTAAAGCTTCTGTTTCCTTATTAATTTTCTTTCTGGATGATCTATCCATTGGTGTAAGTGAGGTGTTAAAAGTCCCCCACTATTATTGTGTTACTGTCGATTTCCTCTTTTATAGCTGTTAGCATTTGCCTTATGTATTGAGGTGTTCCTATGTTGGTTGCATATATATTTATAATTGTTATATCTTCTTCTTGGATTGATCCCTTGATCATTATGTAGTGTCCTTCCTTGTCTCTTGTAACATTCTTTATTTTAAAGTCTATTTTATCTGATATGAGTATTGCTACTCCAGCTTTCTTTTGATTTCCATTTGCATGGAATATCTTTTTCCATCCCCTCAATTTCAGTCGGTATGTGTCCCTAGGTCTGAAGTGGGTCTCTTGTAGACAGCATATATATGGGTCTTGTTTTTGTATCCATTCAGCAAGCCTGTGTCTTTTGGTTGGAGCATTTAATCCACTTACATTTAAGGTAATTATCCATATGTATGTTCCTGTTACCATTTTCTTAATTGTTTTGGGTTTGTTTTTGTAGGTCCTTTTCTTCTCTTGTGTTTCCCACTTAGAGAAGTTCCTTTTGCATTTGTTGTAGAACTGGTTTGGTGGTGCTGAATTCTCTTAGCTTTTGCTTATCTGTAAAGCTTTTGATTTCTCTGTGGAATCTGAGTGAGATCCTTGCCAGGTAGAGTAATCTTGGTTGTAGGTTCTTCCCATTCATCCCTTTAAATATATCATGCCACTCCCTTCTGGCTTGTAGAGTTTCTGCTGAGAAAGCGGCTGTTAACCTCATGGGAGTTCCCTTGTATGTTACTGGTCGTTTTTCCCTTGTTGCTTTTAATAATTTTTCTTTGTCTTTAATTTTTGTCACTTTGATTACTTTCTGTCTTGGTGTGTTTCTCCTTGGGTTTATCCTGCCTGGGACTCTCTGCGCTTCCTGGACTTGGGTGGCTATTTCCTTTCCCATGTTAGAGAAGTTTTTGACTATAATCTCTTCAAATAATTTCTCAAGTCCTTTCTCTCTTCTCCTTCTGGGACCCCTATAATGCAAATGTTGGTGCGTTTAATGTTGTCCCAGAGGTCTCTTAGGCTGTCTTCATTTCTTTCCATTCTTTTTATTCTGTTCCATGGCAGTGAATTCCACCATTCTGTCTTCCAGGTCACTTATCCATTCTTCTGCCTAAGTTATTCTGCTATAGATTCTTTCTGGTATATTCATTTTAGTTATTGTATCATTCATTTCTGTTTGTTTGTTCTTTAACTCTTCTAGGTGTTTGTTCTTTAATTCTTCTAGGTCTTTAAACATTTCTTGCATCTTCTCGATCTTTGCCTCCATTCTTTTTCCGAGGTCCTGGATCATCTTCACTATCATTATTCTGAATTCTTTTTCTGGAAGATTGCCTATCTCCACTTCATTTAGTTGTTTTTCTGGCGTTTTATCTTGTTCCTTCATCTAGTACATAGTCCTCTGCCTTTTCATTTTGTCTATCTTTCTGTGAATGTGGTTTTCATTCCACAGGCTGCAGAATTGTGTTCTTCTTGCTTCTGCTGTCTGCCCTCTGGTGGATGAGGCTATCTAAGAGGCTTGTGCAACCTTCTTGATGGGAGAGACTGGTGGTGGGTAGAGCTGGGTGTTGCTCTGGTGGGCAGAGCTCAGTAAAACTTTAATCTGCTTGTCTTCTGATGGATGGGGCTGGGTTCCCTCCCTTTTGGTTGTTTGACCTGGGGTGACCCAGCACTGGAGCCTACCTGGCTGTTTGGTGGGGCTAATGGCAGACTCTGGGAGGGCTCATGCCAAGGAGTACTTCCCAGAACTTCTGCTGCCAGTGTCCTTGTCCCTGCAGTGAGCCACAGCCACCCGCCACCTCTGCAGGAGACCCTCCAACACTAGCAGGTAGGTCTAGTTCAGTCTCCTATGGGGTCACTGCTCCTTCCCCTGGGTCCTGATGTGCACACTACTTGTGTGTGCCCTCCAAGAGTGGAGTCTCTGTTTCCCCTAGTCCTTTCGAAGTCCTGCAATCAAATCCCACTAGCCTTCAAAGTCTGATTCTCTAGGAATTCCTCCTCCCATTGCTGGACCCCCCTGGTTGGGAAGCCTGACGTGGGGCTCAGAACCTTCACTCCAGTGGGTGGACTTCTGTGGTATAAGTGTTCTCCAGTTTGTGAGTCACCCACCCAGCGGTTATTGGATTTGATTTTCTTGTGAGTGCGCCCCTCCTACTGTCTCATTGAGGCTTCTCCTTTGTCTTTGGATGTGGGGTATCTTTTTTGGTGAGTTCCAGTGTCTTCCTGTTGATGACTGTTCAGCAGTTAATTGTGATTCCGGTGCTCTCACTAGGGGGACTGAGTACATGTCCTTCTACTCTGCCATCTTGAACCAATCTCATCTGTTTTTCCCTTTAAATGATGTCAGTCTTTGCTTCATTAATTTTGAGCTCTGGTATTAAGTGCATACATACTTAATGATTATGATTATTGTCTTTTCCTGATGAACTGGCCATTTTATCATTATGAAATATTCCCCCTTTATGTTTAGTAATATGCCTTTTCTTGAAGTCTATTTTGTCTGGTATTGATTTAATTACTCCAGCTCTTTGGGTAGTTACTGTTTGCATGGTATGTCTTCCTCTATTCTTTAATGTTAAACCTATCTGTGTCTTTAAGGTATATCTCTTCTAGACATAAAGTTGGGTCTAGTGGCCTTTTAGCTGTACTTTTTTGCATTTTATATTTTAGTGATTTCTCTAGAAATTATAACTTTTCATGGTTTACTTAAAGTTAATATTGTACCACTTCAAGTGAAATGTAAGAACCTTGCATTCATACAGTTCCATTTACCATCATCCCATCCTTTATGCTATAGTTGTCATTTTATATTTCCTCTGTATATGTTACAATCCCTATCATATAATGTTAGGATGTTTGTTTTCAACAATTATATTTTTCAGTAAATTAACAGAAAAAATAATTTTTATACTTAGCCACATTTACCATTTATTCATACTTACCATTTTGAGTGTTTTTCATTTATTCCTGAATATCTAAAATTTTATCTGGTATCACTTCCCATCAGTTTGAAGAACTTCCTTTATCATTTATGGTACAAATCTGCTGGCAGTGAACTCTTAGTTTTTGGTTTATCTGACAGTGTTTTTATTTCACCATTGGATACTGTGATTTGTGATTTTTAAATCTCTCCAAAGCACTGACTCAGGTTTTATAAGCACAGTCTTGCTTATTCAACACTTTTTGGTGGATTTCTTAAGATTTTCTAATATAAGATCATGCTATCTGCAAACAGAGATCATTTTACTTCTTCCTTTCCAAGCTGGATGCCTTTTATTTCATTTTCTTGATCCACATAACTTTTTAAAACAGCATTTGTCTCCTTGCTTGTTTACATATTTATTTTTGTTTGTTTAAAATAATACCTCCTCTGACCTTTGTAGAAGGCTTTGGAAAAAATTAATGAAATCATGGAGGTTATGTATGTGTATGTGTAATACCACAGGGTCATTTCTCCAGAATAGCTTTGGTTGTATTGCTTTGTTTCACAAAACAGATTTGACAGCATCTGCAAATCCAAAGATGTAAGATTTGAAGTCATCACTTATTATTAAAATAAAATTAATAAGCTCCTATTTATATTTGCATACCTTTTTTTGAAAAGTCCAACTAAAGACAATAGATTCACTTTAAAGAACAATTATATAGGATGAATCACTGTCTGTGTTAAAATTACAGGATGTATAAAATAGAATGATTCAGGGTAATGGTAGCAAAGGAAAGTGCAACCTAGTGGTTAAAAAAAAAAAAGATAAAATGTTTCTTTCAAATGACTTCAAACCATTTCCTGGGATGTTTAGTCTCTCCATAGCGTTCATGCCTCATTATCCTTGTTAATAGAGGCAGTGGTACAAATTATACAGTCATATTTGATATCCAAAAATATGTTTGGTTTTGAGATAGATGATATTTGGCCTTTTTTTTTGACTTCTTAGATTGTTTTCTCTATCTAACTTTGGAGTCCCTGAGTGTAAAAGATAGATATCTAGGGAAAACTGGCCTAGATTCATACTAAGTAAGAGGGAGAAGCCAAGTGTATTCATTTCCCAGGGCTGCCGTAACAAATTACCACAAACATGGTGATCTAAAACAACAGAAAGTTATTTCACAGTTCTGAAGCCCACAAATCTGAAATCAAGATGTTTGCAGGGCCACACTCCCTCTGAAGGCTCTAGGGAAGAATCTTCCCTTGCCTCTTCCAGCCTGTGGTGGCTTAGTCACTCCTTGGCTTGTGGCTGCATAATACCAATCACTGCTTCTGTCTTCACGTGGTCTTCCCCCTCCTTCTCTCTTCTGTATATCTGTTTGTCTATCCTCTGTATATCTCTTGTAAGGACACTTGTCATTGGATTTAGGGCCCACCTGGTATCATCTCAAGATCCTTAATTACATCTGCAAATCCCCTTCTTCCAAACAAAGTCACATTCACAAGTTCTAGAGGCTAAGATGTAGACATATCTCTTGGGGCGGCCACCATTCAATGCACTGTAGCAACCAAGACCTAAATATCACTCATACATAGTCCACAAAGTAAGGCAAAAATAGAAACAAAAAAAATATGAGTTTAATTTACTGTGAGAATATTTGTATTGTCTGTTTAAAAACTCATTTTTTTAAACCTAATTATACTCTTTACATGGCTAACTTCTATTTCTTCAAAGAGGCCTTCCCTAACTACTCAATATACATTATAAAAAACTAACTATATTGTCTATAGCTTTTATAGTTTTTTTAAAAAGAGGCATTAACCTAAAATCTTCTGCCTTCACTATTGTCATCAATTTCTATCCATAAATTATATACATGGGCTTGAATTTTCACAAATATGGCTTATCAGGTAGAGCAGAGACTACTAACTGTGATATTTTGTACATAGATAGTAGGCCCTCAGTAAATACTTATTAACTGAATTATGCCTCATCTGTCCAGGAGCTCAGTCAAACAAAAGTAAGCATTATCCTTGATTCTGTACTTGTTCATCCCCATATTTATTTCTTCAATAAATCCGTGTCCCTGCTTCTAAAACATCCTGAATCTGACTTTGTTTCTCCACCTAGCCTACTCTAGTCCTGATCTCTTTACCTAGGCTTACAGGGCTCCATATGGCATGGCTCTTGTATACTCTTTGAGTACATCAAATATCACTTTCTTACCAGTTCACTCCATTCCACATGTTCTTTTATATTCTAGATATATCAAGTTCATTCCCGCCCAAAAGCCTTTGTTCGGGCTGTTCCTTCACCTCAAGTGCTCTTTCCCAGGATCTCTGTGTATTTGGCTTCTTGTAACTCAGGTCTCATATAAATCACTTTCCTGGTAACTCCATCAGCCTGTATCATAGCCTTTATCACTACCTGATATTTTCTTGTGTATTTATGTGTGCATTTATTATCTGTCTCTGTTTACTAGAATGCTTATCTGTCTTGTTCCTGGATATATTCCCTGTGCCTAGGACAATATCTGGGATATAGTAGACACCCTATAAATATTTGCTCAATAAATGAATGAGTGAATGAACATCTTGATAGATGTGAAAAAGACACAGGATCTCAAGCCAATAACCCCTCACCTTTGACAGTAGACCCAGAAAACAAATTCATGTCATGAATTCATTGTGTACTATAACCCCTATCTTTTAGACTTAACATACATTTCACCTTCATCCGAGCTTAAGGGGGTCATGATATCAGCAATGTTAAGTGATGTACTGCAGTGTGCACGGAAAGACTAGCCTGTGCTTGGCTACTGTTCCAAGTTCCTTCCCTCTGCCAGATGTGCCTGTCTTCACTTCCTTTGCTCTGCCAGATGTGCCTATCTTTTGCAAGCGCTCCTTGCACTCTCCCCTTTGCTTTTAAACATTCCTGATCCTAATAGTCATACTAGTGATTTTTCCATTCGTTTGAGTTCTATGCCAATTCTCCTTCCACTGAATCATGGAATTTCACTACTGAGGTGAATCTTAGAAGAGAGGAAGAAAAGTGTAATAGTTAAGAATACAAGTCTGGATTTGAATCTTGGCTCCATCATTGACTAGCTTTGTAGCTTTGGGCAATTTCTGAATTTAGTTTCTGTGTTTTTAGAATCAGGATAATAATATCCACCTCATAGGATTGTCCTGAGGATAAATCTACATAAAGCACTTAACCTGGTGCCTATCATGCAGTGAATGTTTAATAAATGCCTGCTGCTTCCATTATGCGGTTGATGATGTAACCAGATTTAGTGTGGTTCATCCATTCATTCAGCTAGCAGCATAGGCACTGTGCTGGGCACAGGGTTCTACTCTCAAGAAGCTCACAGTCTATTAGGGGAGAAAGAAAAGGATACAAGCTGTTCAAGTTGTTGTGATAGGTGCTAATTAGGGCCTCTGACCCCTATGAGGGGTGGGGAAAGAGTGAGGCAGGGGTGGACACAGGAGTACTTTCGTCTGCCTGCTGCTCTCAGTCTCAGCTGTCTTCATTTTTTCTCAAAAGGTTAGGACCTTCAGAAATTGGCACCTTTTAGAGGCCCTGGAACTCTCTCTTCCTTGGCTATTTTAGAGCTTGCAAACCTGTCTTTAGACATAATTTAGTACAGAATTTCCGAAACAGCATTGTGAAGAACATTATATACTGCAATATGTTAATGGTTTTGTGGGTTTAAAACAAAACCCAAAAAAAGTGTTCCATGGTTCAAATAAGTTTGGAAAATGCCAGGTTATACAGAATTTCTTCCTGCAGCACTACTCCTGCCAACTTTTTAGTATGCTAATGTGCATTATTAATCTCCAAGAGAGTGATATAGTTCCCAAACTTGACTTGCCTCAGAAAGTCTTTTAACAACTTATAGAGCTAATGTTCCTCAGAACAGTTGGAGAACCCAGGCAGGTGGCAACTGCAGATTTACATTCCAGCGTGATGTAATCCCTCAGATTGAAAATGCCAAATTTCATTGTGGCTATTTCTTTAGTTCTACATGGTTCATGTGAGAATGACAACTCTCAGGCAAGAATGACATGTCTTTGTTAAATTTTGACCATTTGGAGAAAGAACCTTTCTGCATGAACTATAGTACCTTTCTACTATAGGTCATCTCTTTTGTTTAGCACTTAAGAGGAATTGGTTCTATTGCTTATTCATATACATACTGGGCATAAAATTAGATATATTACCTCTCAAGGGCTGTCTGAATGATTTACCTAGTCTGCTGAAGAAGGTAATGGAAAATTGAACATGACTCCTTCCCCATGGCATCCTATGATGGAAAAGTTAGAAATTATTTGAGTTGGAGCTCTAGAATGAGCTGTGGCCTGTATGACTTAGAGTATTCTTATTTCTGCCGAGAGAATAAAAGGTTTCTAGGTATGGTAAAGCCCCATTATAAGCACCTTAGGATATTAGAGATTTGGGAAACTTGTAGGTCCAGTTGTGTCCCCCATGTACTTTGAACTATAATGCAGGAAATAATCGCACAAATATAGGCCATGGCCTTTAGTACTCATGCCCCAGCACAAGCCCATTTAAACTGAAAATCATAATTTATGACATGGTTGTCCTTAATTCTTTATAGTCGTCCTATACGTACAGTTTACCTTATTACCTGACAAGCTAAGAAAATAAATAGTAAAACCTGTGGCATATCCCCTACAGGATACTCTCTGCAATCCCAAGTATTTTTACTGAAAGTTAGGTAGTATTATCCCCCATTTTATGAATAAGGAAATACAAAATGAAGCAGCTTACTCTTGGTTACCCTGCTAAGTAGAGCTAGAATTCAAGCTCAGGTCTCTCTGATCCCAGTCTGTGTTCTATCCAGACTGTCATGTTGTCTCTCAGTATATCCCAAAATGCTGCTGGAATTTGAAAATCTTTGCTGAAACGCAATCCAGGAGGAGATAATGCAGGTTCACCATTTTGAACTATGGTTCTCAATAGCTTAGGGAAGACAGGCTCTAGGCTATTTCCTCCCAGTTCCCTTTGGCTAAGAGTTGACCATTCTTGGGTGAGAATAAAGTCCTTTTGGTAAACTATGATGTTTTGGAGTTAGTGTCCTTCTCTTGAAGATGAAATATGACATTTTCCCCCTACAATTGTCTCTTCTGTTTAGGATCAGGTTCTCCCACTCAGACACGCTCTGACATCTGTAATGCATGCCCTACAGTGACACAGACTCTTGGAGTTGTCTAATCTAGCTTCTTATCCCACACAAGGACATCTTAGTAGACACATCTGTGTTCTTCACTTTTCTGACCATATAACTTTTTGGTGAAGAAACCAATACACAAAAGCCTAAAGTTACTTAAATAAGGTCATGTAGCAAGGAAAGTTAGTATCCCCTTAAAGGATACCACAGAACAGAAAAGACATATGTATATACTAAGCTGTCAGTTTCTGGACATCAAATTACAGGATATACAGATATGGATGGACTTCTCAGCTTTTAATGATCCAGCTGTTCCTCATCACCTCTACTCGTTGGTGTAGCAATACTTTGTTATACTTTTAGAGACGGTTCCAACATCTAGCATTTATTGAGAGCTAAATATATGCAAGACATTTGTAAGCATAAATTTTGGGTTTAAACTCAAACCTGATTTTGAGTCCCTATTACTCATTAGCTTTGTGACTTTGAACAAATCACTGAAACTCTCAAAACCTCAGTTTCCTGATCTGTAGAACAGTGATAAAGGCTACTTGCCTCAGGGCTATTGTGAAAATTAAATGAGATAACCCTAAATTACTATACTAGATTGAAATTATGACTATACACAGGTGCCTGCTCTGTTTTCAGCCCCAAGGTACTGACTTTCCTCTGCCTGTTTATCTTATTTTTTTAGTTAATTAATTAATGTATTATTATTATTATTATTTTGGCTGCTTTGGGTCTTCATTGCTGCGCGCGGGCTTTAGTTGCGGCAAGCGGGGGCTACTCTTCTTTGCGGTGCATGGGCTTCTCATTGCAGTGGCTTCTCTTGTTGCAGAGCACGGGCTCTAGGCACACGGGCTCAGTAGTTGTGGCTCACGGGCTCTAGTGCGCAGGCTCAGTAGTTGTGGCACACGGGCTTAGTTGCTTCGCGGCATGTGGGATCCTCCCAGACCAGGGATCGAACCCATGTCCCGTGCATTGGCAGGCAGAGTCTTAACTACTGCGCCACCAGAGGAGTCCCAAAAAGTTATTTAAAAAAAAAAAAAATCCTAGAACCTGATGAGGCTTAATTTTGTTCTCTTAGAAAGTAGTACTGCTTTTTTCAGTAGATACTTTTTGAGATTTGTATTAGTTTAGAAGTTATAAGTTGGTTTTTTTTGTATTTTTTTATTTTTTTTTATTTTTTTAAAATTTATTTATTTATTATTTATTATTATTTTTTTTGGCTGTGTTGGGTCTTCGTTTCTGTGCGAGGGCTTTCTCTAGTTGTGGCAAGCGGGGGCCACTCTTCATCGCGGTGCACGGGCCTCTCACTATCGTGGCCTCTCTTGTTGCGGAGCACAGGCTCCAGACGCGCAGGCTCAGTAGTTGTGGCTCACGGGCCTAGTTGCTACGTGGCATGTGGGATCTTCCCAGACCGGGGCTCGAACCCGTGTCCCCTGCATTGGCAGGCAGATTCTCAACCACTGCGCCACCAGGGAAGCCCTTTTTGTATTTTTTAAATAGGAAGATTGGAGCTTTTAGTTTCTCCTAAGTTTCATCATTCATCCAAAAATTCTTGGGATCATTGCTTTCAGAAGGCATTATCATTATTTAACTTCTCTGTTCCTAGGAATATCTAAGCAGTATTAATATCTCTAGTATCCACAGCATTCAAGGGGGAATTTTCTACTGGACTGTAAACTCCTGAGGACAAGAACCATGTTTTCCACCTCTTTGTGTCCTACTCCGAGCCTAGAAGAATTATGTATATTTATACAGTAGATATTTAATTAATGTTGAATAAATGAGTGAATTAATTCTAAACATGGTCAGATCCTGAAAAGGATGCTAAAGCTCTAATAAAAACCTAGAGTGAGGAGGAGAATGATAGGAGTATGACACCTTCCCATATCATTAATTTCCTTGACACATGGGCAAGTCACAATTTCTCTGACCTCAAGTTAGAGTTTTACTAATTATCTCCAAGCGTGCTTCCAGATTTGAAATTCTATAAATAATCAGCTTTTTACTGAATGTTGTAATGTTTTAAGGGACATGTTATAGCCTAAGTATCCAAATCTGTGTTAAAGTGAACTAACTTATAATTATCAGATACATTTGAAGTCAGAGCAAGGCTGTTGAATTCCCAAAAGAAGCGTGGCAGTTTTATTTTCTTGTTAAGAAATTTAAAACTTAATTAGATCTTGGCTAGTGCCTCTATAAGAGCTAGTTTATGGAGCTTGGTATAGTAGTTGCAGAAAAGTGACAGTTCCATAAAATGTACCTAGAATGAGTGTAGCTGTATATAAAGTATGATTTGAGGAACCTCAAAAGGACATTCCCAACCATAAATACCTTCCCTACTTAACTTTCTTGCTTATAACAAATTACTACAAATTTGCAGCTTAAAATACCACCTGTTTATCCCCTAGTTTCTATAAGTCAGGGTCTGAGCATAGCATAACTGGGTTCTCTGCTCAGGGTCTTAACAAGGCGGAAATCAAGACATCAGTAAGACTGCTTTCTCATCTGGAGTTCATAGTCCTCTTCCAAGCTCACCTGGGTTCTTGGCAGAATTCACTTCCTTTTGGTTGTAGGACTGATGTCCCTTTTTCTCGCTGGCTGTCACTCGCAGCAGGCTGCTGCAGTTCCTTGCCATGCGGCCCTCTCACAGGCCCTCTTACAATATGGCGGCTCACTTCTTCAAAGCCAGCAGGAGAATCTCTTTCCCCAGTGTGCTGAGATGGGTTCTTATATAACTGTAATCATGGGAGTGACTATCCCATTACCTTTTCCGTATAACCTAATCACAAGAGTGGTATCACAACCTATTCACAGGTCCTGCCCACATTCAAAGAGAGGAGATTTTACAGGGTGTGGGGATGTTGAGAACCATCTCAGAATTCTACCCACCATACCAGAAATTACCACCATTCTATTCTTTGAGGACTTCTGAAGATATGGACATTTTAACTGATCTAAGCCATGTTATCTAAAAAGGTGTTAAGAATGGCAGTCATAAAATTTTAGGGCTAGAAAAGAGCTTAGAAATTATTTTACTTAAACCCTTGCTTTATTGTTTTAACCTCTTTGTTTACACTTGAAGGAAAATGACTTGCTCAAATCACAGCTAGTGCGATGCAAAACTGAGACCAGAGATTCAGGTTCACTCACTTCCATACCATTGTTCTCTTTAGTACGTGGCATCCACTGCCACAAGAAGGACCTAGAGAATTCTATTGGGGACTCAGTGCTTTTATGGGAAGGCAGAAATAGGGAAAAGTTCACAGCAAAAATGTATGGGAGAGCATCCCCAGACAGCCATAGAACGAAGGCAGGAAATGGGAATGTCATAAAGATGTGTGGGGAAGAGGTTATGGGAAAAAAGCTCCTGTTTTATAAATTCTTTTAAAGTTTGTGGAGGCAAGCCCCTATGCTTCAGTTCGTTATTGCATTTTGTAAAAACATTTATGTGTGAAGAGGAGTGTTGGCCAGAATTTCATTCATTTAAGACAAAGTCATCAATTTTTTAAACACAATTATTCATGATGTAGGCAGGGAAGCTCAAATTCTGAAAGAAATGTTTGCTTCATGAGGCACTTTCTCTGCAGAGACCTGATTTTTTTCCCCTAATTTAAAGTTACTTAGCAATTCTAAAGATTGATTCTGGCTTAACTATGTTGCTTTGAATATGTTGTGATTTAGTAAAATTATATATAAGTGCCCCAAGGAGGAAGAGAGCTGCTTTAGGGATTCATGATTACCACTGGGGGAGAGAGGAGAGTGAGGGTAGGATAAACTGCCAAAACATCCACTTAAATAGATAAGTGAGAACAACATCAGCCAACATTACATCCTGCTATGAAAAGAATCAGAAAGGAATTATACCAACTGGGGAAGTATAGAGATTACTATTTAACGCATGTGCTGCTTTTGGGGGGCTTAAGGGGTTACTACCCTTAGAAACCTCTGAAGTTTTATTAAGACACTTGTTAAGGTGAAGAGTATTTAGCCTTTTGGCATAATTTCAGCAAACTGAACTTAAATATCTCAGTTGCTTTCAACTTTAGCCATCAGAGATTCAGACTCTGTTGAAGCTGACAACCATAGCCCACCAAAGAAGTAATTTTGTGAAGAGGGGATAAAAGGCACTTCCTCCTCAAGATTGAGGTTAGAATAATATGAGGAAGTGGTTATCTAAATAATGATACATCCTCTTGGTGGAATACTATGCAGCTGTTAAAAAAGAACTGTTTATGTATTGGAATGGAATTATTTCTTAGATATATTGTTAAATGAGTCAAGCAAAACCATTTAATATACCAACCACCATTTCGTGGGAAGAAGTGAAGAATAAATATTTGATTTTATATCTATAAAATATTTCTGGGGAAACTGGAGATATTGGTTGCCTCTGGACAACTAGGGGGCGGGGGTATAAGTTTGGGAGGGAGATTTCAGCCCTTTTGAAATAGCTGAATGTATTATCTAATGAAAAATAACTTTTTAAAATAAAAAATAATGAAAATTTAAAGACTCAAAGAGGGAAAAGCAAGTTAATATGGTAAATTGGTCTCCAAATAAGACCTGGCTGTGTTATAAAGGTTTCCCTGCAAGGAGACTTGACTGGCCCCCTGCAAAATCTCATCCCCACCTGCACCTCTGTTCTAGCTCTCTAGTCAGGCATTAGCATCCTTTCCTGCTTTCAGTACTTTACTCAGACCCCCACCCCCCATCACCTGCTGTTGTACCTGCCAAATCTGGAGCAGTATGTCTCTTTAATCCTTTAGAATTAGGATCCAAAATGTACCTCCAACAAAATACAGACTATTCCACTGTGACCCATATGTGTCTGTTAATATCTGATAGTTCTCCTATGTATTTCTCCATCTTAATGGTTTGTATGGTTTCCCCCACTGAACTGTGATTGCCCTCTGAGCGTGGCACCTGAAATCACTGCCTAATGGTGCTGATAGAAATGCTTGCCCTTTGTGGACAAAATGTGTTGAGTGTTTTTAATGACGCCAGATACAATACTGAACAATGGCAATAAACCTTACTGTAAATCAGTTTTACTAGATTAATCATGTAAGCCCATTGAAGCAGTCATCTGGGATGATGCTCTGAGATTCAGAAAACCTGACCACAGGTTTTCTCTGTGGCATATACCAGTATTTAAGAGCCAGGATCACCAGCATCACCTCTGACAGTGGACTGCCTGAGCACACAGGAGGGGGTCAACCTGCCTGCAGCTCAGAAGCACCGTGCGGAACAGAATTGTTACATTTTTCATTATTAGTATACTGCATTGCTCTTGGCTCCTTAAATTGCTTGTCATCCTAAATATTGTCCTTTCCTCCCCACCCTCACCCCCTCAATCAGGCTGAAATGTGTATGTTGTATTAACCAAAGTGTCTTGGAAGAAGATGCAAAAGAAAGGACAGGTGCTTTTTAAAGGAAAATCCTTCCCCCGTCCCCACCTTCCCCGAAGCCATGTAGGCATGGATTTAAGAAACTAGGACCTCTGCATCATAAGCCCTTCCAAAGCTGAAGCAGAAATGTCTTCCCTCACTTAACCTTGGCAGTCACCAGCCAGCTTTTGATTTTTCCACTGCAGTCCAGGAAAACAGGAATAATCACATGGCCGCACAGCTAGAGACTGTCAACCCAACGTGGCGTATCACCTTTCCAAACATCTTTGCATTAGGAAGAGACAGGCAGTTCCTAACTGGGTCACATTGTCTGTAGGTCTATCTATGCATCAGAGGTATAGAAGCTCCCAGGGCCACCTTTGTTTCATACGCTTTTCATTGGGTTGCATTTTAATACACTTTTTTTTTAAGAACTTCTTTAAGTTCTTAAAATTGTCAGTATGCGTTCCAAGCGAATGCTAATGTATAGGGCAATCAGATCTGGGGTCAAACTATAATGCTGGCTCTTCACAACCCCTAATTGTTACTCAGTTATTCGTCCCTACCCACTAGCAAGGAGTAATCCCCAACTTGGCTTTTCTTTCATCTGAGCTCTTTCTCTTGTTTAGAGTGACAGATTCATGGGAATTCCCTGGTGGTCCAGTGATTAAGACTCCGCGCTTTCGCTGCCGAGGGTGTCGGGAAACTAAGATCATGCAAACCATGGGGTTCGGCCAAAAAAAAAAAAAAAACAGAGT
The DNA here is from genome assembly GCF_949987535.1 of Balaenoptera acutorostrata. Classification (NCBI taxonomy): domain Eukaryota; kingdom Metazoa; phylum Chordata; class Mammalia; order Artiodactyla; family Balaenopteridae; genus Balaenoptera; species Balaenoptera acutorostrata. The sequence continues at coordinate 62,884,406 of NC_080079.1, forward strand.
GACAGATTCATGGGGGGATCCGTTGTCCATATAAGGGATCGAGTGGATCCAGTGTGTATAGGGAAAAGAGCATTGGCTGGAAGTCAGAAGATCCAGATTCTAGACCCAGCTGTGCTACTAGCTAGCTTTGTGACCCTGAACAAGTTATTCAAATTCTCTGCATTTTACCTTTCGTCTGAGGTCTCTTCCAGTTCTACGATTCTGATTCCAAGTGGATGTTTGGGGTCTTATCCCTCCAGAACTCTCCTTTCCTCTGTTCAACTACTGTTGTGAATAGTTTTATGTAATATAGCTTCTGATATTATAGTCACACAAACTCAGTATGTGTTTCTGTCTGATGCTGAATTGTCCAGTCATGGACTATGCCAGAGAGTAAATTGGGGGTCCTGGCACAATTCAGATTCTGCCTGGACTTTTCAAAAAGCCAGATGGTTAACACGTTTTTGAGTGCCAATTCAGCACGCTTCTGCAAATTCCTCCCCATCCCAATCTAGTAGAAATCACCCAATCTCATGTCCATCTATTGTTCAGGCAGCTGGACCAGATTTGTACCAAAGGAATAGATAGGCCTTGGAAACGTAGGCCTTCTCCAGGGTGACTTCATGCTCCATAGAGACATCTTTCAGATTAGAATCCCAACCATCAATCAATTAGCATCATCAAGTAAGGGAGGCCCAAATTCCGGTACCAACAACTGGTCTGCATGGGGAAGTTGAGATCTGGGGCGGAGGGGGTGAGGGATTGTTCTCCTTGCTGTGATTTAATTATGGCTTTGTGGTTCAGAGATGTGGAAGCAAATCTGAATGAGCCAACTCTCAGGACCAGCTGTCAAGCACTTGGCTTGTAATCTGCTGTCATCCTACTTGTTCCAAGTGCTCTTGGCTGTACAGCTCACCAGCTAGTTTAATGTTTGTTTCCTCCACTGCTCTGATTCACACCCTGGGGGCTTATCTGAGGATCTTGGACTGTGAAAGGGCACCCCAGCCAGGCTCTTTGCTGGCTGGTAACATCCCAGTGGTTTGAATAACTTAGCTCCTGTAGTACAGATGGTGTCAGAGCCCTCTCCATGTGAGATGGAACATATTCTGTAAGTGTTCTGTCAAGAGATGGTATTTGTAATGAGGGATTCCTGACAGTGGCTTCCAGAAGTCCCTGTTCTACAACCACTTAATACCACTTTAATGAGCTTTTCACTAAAAAAAAAAAAAAAAAAAAAAAAAGCCAAGAGCTCTCACTGACATTCTTGGATATTATTTAGTTAATGGTTTATTTAGAGGAAAGTGTCTATCTTCATGGGGAAAAGGATAGGCGCTTGGAGCATCAAGAAGAATTGGCACTACTATATAGCACAGGGTACCCTACTCAGTGCTCTGTGGTGACCTAAATGGGAAGGAAATCCAAAAAAGAGGGGATATATGTATATGTGTAGCTGATTCACTTTGCTGTACAGTAGAAACTAACACAACATTGTAAAGCAACTATACTCCAATTTAAAAAAAAGAATTGGCAATAGGCACTCTGCCCTGAGAAAATGGAACTGGGAAAGAGAAAAAGAGGGTAGTTATCAGTTATAACAGGTGTGGTATTGGTGTGAAAAAGGCATGGTTAACAAACATTGGCAGAGAAAGGAATGGTTAACATAAAGTGTTCATGTTTCTCTACATCGAACAAGTTTTGAGCCACTTCTCAGGACACATTTCTGTGGCCGCAAAGGGTAATTCAGTAAATGATCACAGTTTGAGAGCATCCAGTGTCTTCTGATCTGATTCTCTTTTCACTGAGCAATCTTCTGAGGTGAACTGAGTTTCCTTAGTAGATTTTCCTACTGAGAAGTATAATGACCAGCTGTCATCAGTTTAGTTCTCTTAACAGTTACTGTTTTCATTGTAAATTGGCCTTCTGGTTTCTCTTCCTTCCCTGGGCCATTTAGTTAGCAGGAATCAGTTCTTCCTGAGCTGACTGAGAGAATCAAGTGTCTAGACGTACGAGGCTAAGTTTCTAAACCCTAGAATTTCTACAGTCTTGTAGAGGCCCCATCTCCCCCGTCAGCACTTAACCACATCTCGTGAACATCCACACAATAATATATTCTGCTTAAGTCTTTTAGTTCCAAGGGATGTTGATTCCTCTTGCACTCTAACTCACATCCCGGGAAGAGGGGCGGTATGAGCAGTAACCTAAAGCTGCAGGAGGAGGAATCTGACTCTTCCCGCCCTCGTGAGCAGCCTAGTCCCCCTCCAGCCAGAGGCTGTGGACACTAAGGTACAGCCCAGCTTGTGGCCCTTATACCTTTCTTCTACCCTTCGCCAGACAAGATCTTCAGCTATTTCTGTGTACCTCCACCCCTATCCCTCACCCTCAGATTCTAGGAAACACCAATAAACCATTCTTTGCACTACTAAGCCACCTCAGCAGCTATCCTGTGGCATCCCCTCATTTGAATATGAGAATATTATACCTAAAGAGATCAGGTGACTCCACCACAGCAAGTTGATGGAGCCAGGACTAGAGCTCAGGTCTTGTGACTTGCAAGCACAGTTTTTCTACTGCGTCGCCTTGCTCCTCTGCATTGTTCTGGCATTTGTATCAGCTGACCTCAGGGGCCCTGTGGTGAATATAATGGAGGCTATAGAGGTGAAGTGAAAGAGCAAATGCAGAAAAAAAATGACAAGAAAGAAGTGAAATTATAGGAATGAAATAAGCAGAGAAGGCACACTGCCTTTAAGTTCACATTGCTTCTAGAAGAATCTAATCTGAGGTTTATAGATATGAACACTTCGTTGCTAGTTGGTTCATAAATAGAAATTCATCTTTTTCTTTCCTCTGAGTTTTACCTCACTGAAGAGTGTGTCTATAAGCAATAACATAATTTATAGATGCAGCTGGATCAGGCTTGAGGATAAATGGCAGAGAGGGCAGGGGAAATTGCCTCGTCCTTCCTGGCTTGTTTTTTGTGAGAACCCAGTTCTCACGTGATTGCTAGTGTTTAACAGTAAATGTCAGAGAAAGAGAAAATGGCAAGAGAGAAGAGATTTTCTGATGAGATCTGGAAAAAGAAAAAAAGGAGAGACTGTATTGATCTAGTGAGATGGGGGCCACTGCTTCTCCCAAGGGGCACGGTTGGAAAAGACAAAGTGGCTGATGGAAAACCTGTTGGGAGAAAGAGCAGGAGCTCAGCCATGCAGATTCTCCACTGTCAGTCAGCAACTGGTGGGTGAAGCCTCAGTGCACTCAGACAAGTCTCCTTGTTCCCCACTTCCCCATCCTTTCTCTGCCTCATTGTTTCCTTGACTTTTTGTTATTGTGTTCTTTCCAGTGGGAGGGAAATGCCAAGATGGAGACTATCAGGCATTCTTTATTTTTTTTCAAGGCACTCTTCTGGTAATAATTTATTAGAAAAGCCACCACTGCATGCTGAAGACTTAGAATTCCATCCTTAAATATTATGTGGATTTTCACTTTTTAAATTTTTATTGTGGTAAAATGTATATAACAAAAGTTGCCATTTAAACCATTTTTAAGTATGTAAGTCAGTGGCATTAATTACATTCACAGTGTTGTACAACCAGCACCACTATTTCCAAAACTTTTCCATCACCCCAAACAAGAAAATCTGTACCGATTAACCACTAACTCCCCAGCCCCTGGTAACCTCTAATCTACTTTCTCTATAAATTTAGTATCAGGCATTCTTACTTAATTATATATACCTCCTAAACTGTGGCAGCAGTAGAAAGAAAATGGAATCTGAAGTGAAAAGGAAAGGGGGTTATGGATTAAAAACTGAATTATCATTTTCTTAAATGTGACATAAATACACTTGAAAATTTTTTGTGACTGAATAGTTTTATCCTTCCATTCAGAGAAAGCAAAACGGAAGTCCCTCTCCTGTGCTAACTCAACATCTTTCTTCTTTCAGTGACCATGCAGCAGGTGGCCAGGACAGTGGCTAAAGTGGAGCTCTCAGATCACGTGTGTGATGTCGTGTTTGCGCTCTTTGACTGTGATGGTGAGTGGGGCCGTCTGGAGTCCGCGGAAAAACCAAGCCTTACTGCCCTTGAAGTGGACACTTTTATGATGGAGCCTTGCAGCCAGCTCCAGGGTACCAGCCTAGACTGCTTCAACTTCCCCATTTCCCACATCAGTAGCTCAGCCCTCAGACTCATGACATTGAGAAATACCACCCCTGGTCCTGGTTTGTGTTCTCCATTTCTTCTTATAATTCTAATTTGCCTGTAGGCCTAAATTCATTTATGACCCTAAGGATCTTAAAAATAAAAACAAGGGAATTCCCTGGTGGTCCGGTGTTTAGGACTCCCCGCTTCCACTGCAGGGGGCACGGGTTCGATTCCTGGTTGGGGAACTAAGATCCCGCATGCCGTGCGGCACGGCCAAAAAAAAAAAAAATTAGACCCAGCTTACTGCTTAGCAGATAGGAGCACTTGAGTATTTGAATGTCTCTAGGAAGAAGATGGTACTGATCATTCCACCACCCAGGGCACATTTTAGTCATTTACAACCCATCATAGCATTCCAGCTGCACACCAAGGTCTGTTGTGTCTGTGAGCACTCTGCAGTTTATTTAGCCCATTTAAGAGATCCTGGTTCTGCTCTGGCCTTATTTCTCAGCTATGTTGGCTGATAACAATGATGATAATATTAACAATGGAGGCTCACAGTTTTTTGTCTCTTTTTTTTTTTTTGCCTTAAATTTTTTTATTTTTATTTTTTAAAATTTTTATTGGAGGATAGTTGATTTACAATGTTGTATTAGTTTCAGGCGTGCAGCAAAGTGAATCAGTTATACATACACATCTGTCCATCTTTTTTAGATTCTTCTCTCATATAGACCATTATAGAGTACTGAGTAGAGTCCCCTGTGCTATACAGTAGGTCCTTATTCGTTATCTCACAGTTTTTTCATTGCTTACTATGAGCCAGATACACTGTGCAAGCTGCTTGTTTAATCCTCTGACACAGGAGTAGTTATTAACCACATTTTACAGATAAGGAAGCTGCAACTCAGAGAGGTTAAGTAGTTTTCCCAGGATCACAAAGGTATTATTAGATAGCGAATCCAGGATTTGAAGCAAAAGTGCACTGCCTCCCTCTGTACTATATGACCTCAATTCCCTGTCTCACAGCCAAGATTCACTGTTCATCTTCCTCCAGGAAGCTAGGCTCACAGAATTCAAGAACAGATCAAAAGCTCCTGCATGTGTGAAACCTTCCCTTTTGATCCCAGCATAATGAATCACTCTGGTTTTTTTATTCCTTAACTTGGTTCAATTTGTCTGCATTGCTGCATGTTACACTCCATCTCTGTGTATGTGACTTAATGTCCCTACCTAATTGTGAGCTTTTTATGGGTAGTTACAAGTCCTGTTCACCTCTGGATCCCGCCTCCCCTGCAAATAGGACCTCACACAGTACTTTGCACATAACAGGTGTTCATTAACTTTTTTGTTGTTTGTTTTTTAATTTATTTTTAGTTGTGCCAGGTCTTAGTTGCGGCAGGTGGGTTCCTTAGTTGTGGCATGCAAACTCTTAGCTGCGGCATGCATGTGGGCCCTGACCAGACAGAAATCGAACCCACGTCCCCTGCATTGGGAGGTGGATTCCCAACCACTGCACCACCAGGGAAGTCCTCACTAACTTTTTAAGTTGAACTTGAGTTATTTAAATCTCCCCCCTGAACCCACAACCGAGGTCTGGGTGAAAGGAAGCCCAAGAGCGAGGACAAGGAGAGTCCTCATCCACAGGGAAGGGTGGTTATTCTCTAGAGCTGCCCTGTCCAATATGATACCACAGTTACCTGTGGTTATTTAAATTTAAATTAATTAAAATTGAATACAATTTAAAACTCACTTCTTCCAGTATCACACGTGGCTGGTGGCTCCTGTATTGAAAATAGCACAGATAAAAACGTTTCCCTCATCGCAGAGAGTTCTAATGGACAGCACTGCTGCGGAGAGAGTAACTCTCCCCAGATTTTGTTTTTACTCTAATCACTTTTAGGTACTTTGAGTTTTTTTCCAAACAACATTTTTATAATTTTTGAAGGCAGTATCCAAGAGCTGGTTTGTGAAGTGAATATGGGAGTAATGGCAACCAGCATCACAGTTCCCCTCTTCTCCTGGGAAGTCCTGGGAAATGTTTGATTTTCCAGCCTTTTAGAAGGAGGCTCTATCATTATCTACTTCTATTACCTTTAAAAAATCATTTTATCTCTGGGACCTAATTTTTTAATTGAGATGTAATTGACATATAACATTATATTAGTTTCAGGTGTACAACATAATGATTCAATATTTGTGTATATTGCGAAATGATCACCATAAGTCTAGTCACCATACATGTTACAAATTTTTTTTCTTATGATGAGAATTTTTAAGATCTACTCTCTTAGCAACTTGCAAATATGCAATACAGTGTTTTTAAATATAGTCTTTTTAAAATTTATTTATTTTTATTTTTGGCTGCCTTAGGTCTTTGTTGCTGCGCGCGGGTTTTCTCTAGTTGCGGCGAGCGGGGGCTACTCTTCATTGCGGTTCGCGGGCTTCTCATTGGGTGGCTTCTCTTGTTGCAGAGCACGGGCTTTAGGTGTGTGGGCTTCAGTAGTTGTGGCACTCGGGCTCAGTAGTTGTGGCTCGCGGGCTCTAGAGCACAGGCTCCGTAGTTGTGGCGCACGGGCTTAGTTGCTCCATGGCATGTGGGATCTTCCCGGACCAGGGCTCGAACCCGTGTCCCCTGCACTGGCAGGTGGATTCTTAACCACTGCACCACCAGGGAAGTCCCTTAAATAGAGTCTTCATGCTGTACATTATATCCCCATGACTTACTCATAACTGGAAGTTTGTACCTTTTGAATCCCCGCACCAGAATTCATCCACCTCCACCCCCCACCTATAGCAACCTCCAATCTGTTCTATATATCTATGAACTCAATTATTTTTGTTTGTTCGTTTTAGATTCCACATATAAGTGAGATCATACAGTATTTGTCTTTCTCTGATTTATGTCAGCATAATGGCCTCAAGGTCCATCCATGTTGTCACAAATGGCAAAGTTTCCTTCTTTTTTATGGCTGAATAATATTCCATCACACACACAATATATACACACACACACATATCACATTTTCTTCATCCATTCATCTGTCCATGGACACTTAGGTTGTTTCTGTGTCTTAGCTCTTATAAATAATGCTGCAGTGAACATAGGGGTGCATATATCTTTTCAAGTTAGTGTTTTTGTTTCTTTCAGATAAATACCCAGAAGTGGAATTTGGATCATATGGTAGTTTTATTTTTAATTTTTTGAGGAACTTCCATACTGTTGCCCATAGTGGCTGCACCAATTTACATTCTCTCCAACAGTGCACAGGGTTCCCTTTTCTCCACATCCTGGCCAACACTTGTTATTTGTTGTTGTTGTTGTTGTTAACAGCCATTCTGACAGGTGTGAGGTGGTATCTCATTGTGGCTTTGATTTGCATTTCCCTGATGATTAGTGATGCTGAGCATCTTTTCATGTGTCTGTTGGCCATCTGTATGTCTTCTTTGGAAAGCATCTGTTCAGGTCCTCTGCACATTTTTTAATCAGGTTGTTCGGTTTTTTGCTGTTGAGTTGCATGAGTTCTCTATATATTTTGCATTTTAACCCCTTATCAGTATATGATTTGCAGATATCTTCTCCTGTCTAGTAGATTGCCTTTTCATTTTGTTGATGGTTTCCTTTGCTGTGCAGAAGCTTTTTAGTTTGATATAATCCCACTTGTTTATTTTTGCTTTTGTTACCCTTGCTTTTGGTGGTAAATGGGGTTTATTTTCTTTTTGTTTGTTTGTTTTGTTTTTTGGTTTTTTGGGGGGTTTTTTAATTTTTTTTTTTGGCTGCGTTGGGTTTTCATTGCTGCTCACGGGCTTTCTCTAGTTGCGGCAAGCGAGGGCTACTCTTAGTTGCGGTGCGCAGGCTTCTCATTGTGGTGGCTTCTCTTGTTGCAGAGCATGGGCTCTAGGCGCGTGGTCTTAAGTAGTTGTGGCACACGGGCTTCAGTAGTTGTGGCTCACTGGCTTAGTTGCTCCGTGGCATGTGGGATCTTCCCGGCCCAGGGCTCGAACCCACCAGGGAAGCCCGGGGTTCATTTTCTTAATCTACAGAAAAGGGAAGTAGATATTAAATTCGAAAGCCATTGTCATTTCTACCAGTGCAAGATCTTAGGTCAAAATGCCAGGGGACAGAGAATTCCGATTTTCAAACAGACGTGTTTGTCACAGAATTTAGAGCTGCAGTCACAGATCACACATGCACACAAATGACATTCAGTCATATATCCAATTCACAGGTAACAAAGGCCGTTCAGACTGGTCAGCCCTGGCCTTAGGGAAGCAAGAAGCAAGTCCCAGAGCAGTTTGAATGAAATAACCTCAGGTTTTGGGAATTCCCTGGTGGTCCAGTGGTTAGGACTCCGCGCTTTCACTGCCCGAGGGTACAGGTTTGATCCTCAATCGGGGAGCTAAGATCCTGCAAGCCGCACTGCCAAAAAATAAATAAATAAAAATAACTTCAGGTTTTTCATCTTAAGCTTCTTTTTATACAAAATATTAAGAATCCTTTTTAGACCTTTTTGTTCTTTTAATTGCATTCTTAATAAGCCATATTACTGATTAACTTTCAGCCCAGCCAGGCTACTTTTTAACTTTTTAAGTTAAAGTATAATATACATACAAAAAAATGCAAATACCGTAAGTGTGGAGCTTGATAAATTTTTAAAAACTGAACACACCCATGCATCATCCCAAAGCAGCACATCACCAGGACCACAGAGCTGCCTGGTGCTGCTGCCTTCCGGTCACTTATACCCCCGAGGGCAGCCACTTCCCTAACTTCTAGTGCCATAGGTTAGCTTTACCTGTTTTTTGTTTGTTTTAATCTTGCTCTGAGGTATCCCTGAGGCTGCCCATGCTCTTTTCAGACAGCAAACATGGGCCCGTTTAGGTTTTCAGGTACTCTATACAGAAGTAAACCAATTATTCCCTCTTACCACTTTCTTCCCAGACTGATCATTAGTAGAGGTCTGTTTGCTAGTTTCCTGTCACCACCAGTAATGGCTGCCATTCTTTTAATCAGCAGACATTTACTCCTGGGCACCTAGTCAAATGGTTACTGTCCTCTACTTTTGGAGTGGTTACTATTCCATGTGGCTTGAGAAGTGACCTTGGGTCAGACCAGATGCTCTCCAGGTTCTCCTCCAGACCTGAGAGTCTGCCACTGAAGAGGGTCAAATGAGAAGCCATGAGAAAATGGGCTTAACCCAAAGCCAGGTTTTGATTTTAGTTTTCACCATGAAAAGCCTCATCATGTCTACCTGGACTATTGCAGCAGCCTCCTAACTCACTCCCACTCCCACGGCTCCCATACTCACTCCATCTGTGCCACTCTCCAGTCTATCACCATCATCCAGCTAGAGAAATCTACCCAAAATGGAAATCCAACTACATCTTACTCCCCTCTCCCAGTCCTTTCCTGCCCTGAAGATAAAGTGCAAACCCTTTCATGAGGATACAAGATCCTTGAGGACCTGTCTCCTGCCTTCCTCTTTGGTTTACTGGCCATACCCCTATCTTTGTGTGTCCAGCAATACCTAACTCCTTGTAGTTCTCTAACAGCTGTGCTGCTTCCTACAGGTGCCTTTGCTTATGCTACTACCACTACTGCAATGCCTCCCCCATCTCACTCCCCTCTGCTTGGCCACTTTCTGCTCATCCTTTGGGATTCAACTTAGGAGTCACCTCCAGGAAGCCTTTACTGATCTGTACGTGCACCCTCCCCAGCCTGGGTTAGATAGTCTTCCTCTGTGCCCCCATAGCATCCTCTGTTTACCCCACTGTGGCATTCACCATACTATTGAAATAATGTACTTGTCTCTCCCATAACCTGATGCTATTTCAAGGGACAAAGTCATTTTTATCTCTTTATTCTCAACACCTAGCACAGGACCTGACATATATATTCTCATTCAACTTCTGTCACACTACACTGAACTATCACTGAGTTGCAATTGGAAACATCAAGGACAGTACAAACCAGTTCATTTTTAACCAAGAGAATTGAGTTTGGCTGTGAGAGAGCGCTAGGCTTTGGGACCTACATGATGTGAGTAATGGAATTGTCTCATTGTCTTTGTTCCAAGGGCGTCACTTATCCCTGTTGTGTTTGCCTCTTCTTCTAGGCAACGGAGAGCTGAGCAATAAGGAATTTGTTTCTATTATGAAGCAACGGCTGATGAGAGGCCTGGAGAAGCCCAAAGACATGGGCTTCACCCGCCTCATGCAGGCCATGTGGAAATGTGCACAGGAAACTGCCTGGGACTTCGCTTTGCCCAAACAGTAACCCAGAACTGCATGAGGAGCCGCGCCTCCAGGCCAGGCACCCTGGCCCCTTGGGCAGAGCCTTGGCACAGTCCTCCCTGCTGCTGCTTCCGGAAGAAGTGCTCCCCTCCTCCTGGGAATGATCTCAGGACTCATCAAGTTTCCCCTCTCCCAGTGTTCCGCTAGGCCCTGGTTCTAAACCAGTGATTCTCCCTAGAGGTCCTCAAAAACATGAGCAGGTCCTAAAAGCGCAGACCTTTGGCACGTTCGACAGTACTACCTATTCAAGCACCCTACAGACAAAGAATGCAGGAACCATCCATGTACCTGCCAACCCTGGGAAACACCCATTTCTTGAGTCATCTTGGTGTGGATTTATATTAACAAGAACATACCTTGCTTCTCCTCCTGCTGGTGTTTTTTAAGCTACAAATTGGGAAAACCTCTGGCAGAAAAAGGAAATCAGTGATGAATGATAACGAGGATGACCCAGGCACCCTGAGCTGGTGGGAAGCCTGGGCCAGAGGAAGGATCTGTGTCAGTCCCCAGGGTGGCTCTGAGGCGATGTGCCCAGTGGGAATGGAGCGAGATTAGGAATTTAAAGTAGCTGCTGCATGGCTCTCTCCACTCCCTTCTTTTCCTCTCAGGCTCCCTAAGAAGACTCCAGCACGACTGTGCTTATTAAATGAGCAGCAGTGATTAAGCTCATGGCCCCTGCGAGTGCCATTTCCCCTCCAGGCGTGTGCCTCTGAAGCTGAGTCCTGGCTCAGAGCCTGTCTGCCCTGTCTTAAACACTTGTAAAATAGCACTTTAATTATAACGGTTTGCAGTAAAGCCCCACCACCACCACCAAAGGCTCTTGTCTCCTTTATTTTAGGGTCCTCTGGGGCCCTTTTCATTTCACTTCTCCACTGGCTTTGAGATTCTAGCAGCAGACCTGTTTTCTTTCCACCAGAGCCTGGTCCTTCCTGTTGAGAAGGCACTTCAGCAAGGTTTGGATAGCATTTCATCCTGGACCAAGGCTACCAGGTCCAATGTAGTCCTTGATTACTCATGCCCCACGAGAAGGAACTAAGACAGGGTGGTAGGGGATATGAGACATCATCTGGTATGGTGGACCTAAGTGTTAAGAACCATAGCAACTGGGAATTCCCTGGCGGTCCAGTGGTTAGGACTCTACATTCTCACTGCTGAGGGCCCGGGTTCAGTCCCTGGTCAGGGAACTAAAATCCCACAAGCCACGCAGCACGGCCAAAAAAAAGAAAAAAGAAAAGAACCATAGCAACCAGTGTTTTATGTGGATTCAACTCTGCCACCACCTCAGTGTGACCTTGAGCAAGCAAGCAATTTCCCATCTGTTTTCTCAACTATAAAATGACAGATAGGGTTGAGCTTAATGGGCTTAGAGGTTTCTTCCAGGTCCAGAAACCTCTCCTTCAGCTCTTCTCCAGAATTCCTACAACCTCCAGAACCTCCAGGTAGTGCTCCTTGGCAGGATAGGGTCTCGCATCCAGTGTAATAGCACCACCACACCAAAAACCCAGTGCTTCCTGCGAGGCCTAGAAGTTGGTAGGGAGTGTTTATCAGGCAGAGAAGAGCAGAGACATAGGTCTGCACCTGTGGCTCTACAAGGACAGTACCAACCCCAGCATTTTCTCCAGAGCAATTTAATAACCTCACTTCTAACATCCTTTCTGGGAGCAGATTAGATTATCTCTCAAAGGAGTTTGCCACTCATGCACCTCATCTATCTTCCACTGTTTCCTTTCTTGTGGTATGTATTCCTGGCACCCTAGTGTAGCCTTTGCCTTGCTCATTGCCCCAGCGTTGAGGCATCAGCAAAATGTGAGCTTTTTCTTAAATTTGTCCCATAATCCCCAAATCACTCTTTTCCCCAATCCTCATTTCTCCAGCCTGAAAGAGAAGTCCCTTTCACAGCCTCTGTGGGGCATTCACTCCCTCACCAGAAGAGACCTGCCAACTGGCCTGGGTTCACCGAAGCTGAATGCCAAATCATAGCAGGAAAGGATAAGGATCTCACCTGCAACATCTTGAAAGCCAGGGTCAAGAGCACCTATGACAAGTACATGGAATTCCAGCTGAACTCCATTAGCTCCTAGGAGAGCCTGAGGAAGCAGAGGCGGTCCAGGTGCTCAAGAAGACAGGACGGCCACACTTTGGCACAACAGGGCAAATGTGCAGGTGAAAGGTACAAGCTAAGTCACCCAGAAGAGGCCAGGATGCCCCAAGGAAGTCCCTGATCAAGGAAGCATGTGAGCTCCCTGGTGGTGTAGTGGCTAGGATTCGGCACTTTCACCAAGGAAGCATGTGAGTAGGCTGAGGGGACTTTAGTAGGCAGAGTTTGGGGGTAAGGCTGGGAGCATTTGGGAATACAGAAGGCTGATACGTGCTTCTCTTTTTATTCCCATTGTTTCTTCTACCTAGACAGAATAAGCTTCCCCTCTGCCTTCAAGATTCAGATCAAACTGTCCCTTCCTTAATCCTCTTCCAGACAAGATTAGCGGCCCCTCCTTTGCCCCCCAAGGATCGCTTGCCCAACCATAACAACGCTGCTGTAATTTGATGTAATTTTTGTGAGATTGTCACCCACAAAGTTCAGACCCAAAGCAGTGACATAATCAAAGAAAGAGTCCACCACCAAAAGCAAATTTAAAAATATTTCTCGGACGAGGTAAAAGTGATACTAGCAGTGCCTCAATAAATTCCTCCTGAGACAGGCTGGGACCTGGGCCCTTTACTGCAGTGCTTGCACCTGGACACACATCTCCTCGAGCAACAGAATACAAAGAAACTAATGGAATTAAAAATAACTGCATGCATGCCGCAATCCGGGCAATTATGAGCAATAAGATAAAAGGCCACAAACCGACTGCCACTTAGGTGCTGGGAGCAAAAGCAGGGTACTGTGCATGATCCCTGCACACGGCACCACCAAGGGGGTGGGCAGAGCACCTAAGCCACTCCTCCGGCCCCATCTGCAGATCTGCCTCCGTCCTCACCCCACTGAAGGAACCAGCCTGCCCTCCACGGACAGCGAGCAAGGGCACCTGTTACTTGTTCTCGCTCCCTCGTGCTGCAGCACAAGTCCCAGTAAAGCCTTGCCTGAATTCCTCATCTGGCCTCTTATCAATTTCTGTTGGTTAAAGAGTCCAAGGACCCACGTCAGTAACACTCCTACACACCCACAGCTGTTGTCTACTTTTGTTATTGTTCTCTACTTCTTAAAAAAATAAATAACTCTCCAGTTCCAGCCTTTAAGCTTCGGAGAGGAAAAGAAACTAAGAGGGGAGCCAGGCTGCCGGGCTTCCTTGATGGGCTCAGCTGGGCTTCCTAGATGGTCTAAGAGGACAAGCAGGGAGAATGTGGAGAGAGAGTTACTAAGGAAAGAGCATAAGAACATACATGATATACAAAAATCATCATTTTAATAGTTTTTAGTGCCCCACCTAGTTTTACGTCTGGTTGGAGCATAGGCACTGAATAGGACTCTTAAGACAAAGGAAAAGGCCAGACAGTGACTGCTGCTAGACAAGGAGGAAAGGACGGCAGCATGGGAGCCAGGAGTCAGGTTCCCAGGCCAGAGCATCCTCTCCAAGCCCAAGCACAGCCCAAGCCAGATTATGTGTCCCAACAAGCAGCTCAGAAAAAGAATGTGAAACAGAGTAGTTCAGCTTTCAGGGTTTAGGTGCCACCTGCTGGCAAGAAGGCTCAGCGCCAGGAGTCACTGGCAGGGGAGGGGCAGCTGCTGGAGTCCAGCCTAGCCCCAGTCCTGCCCCAGAGAATAGGCCTCCCAGGGACCTGGGTGGCATGGGGCGGAGGGGGATGAACAACCAGAGATGAACCATCACCACGAAGAGAGACACGATGGATATGACGATACCTGAGGGGAGGGAAGCAGCCGTGTACTGTTCTCTGTGGCTCCAGAATGGGAATTTTTACCAGCAAGTGAGAGGGTAAGAGTCACCATTCATTCTACAGCTCTTTACTGATCACCTACTGTGGGCCAGGCACTGAGCAAGGTCTTCAGGGAGTTTGCAGGAGGAGTATAAAAGTGAGAAAAACAGAAAAGAAGCAAAAAGGTTAAGTACAAGCTGTGTGCAAGCACTTAGAAAAGCAGAAGGCTATCTAATCCAGATTTGGAAGTTCAAGGCAGGCTTGCAGAGAATTTTTTTTAATTAAAAAAATACTGAGACCTGAGGGTTGAGTAGGAGTTAACAAAGGGGGAAGGAGAAATGTCCGGGCAGCAGGTACGGAATGTGCAAAGGTCCAAAGGCCAAAAAGCATGTTTCTGGGAACGGAAGTTCTAGGGTGTATCCAGTAAGTACAGATTGGGGAATGATTTTGTTACCCAAGGATGAATTAAGATGGCGGTCATTCACAAAAAAAGATGACAAAAAATACTGTTGGGCATTTTGAAACACACTTATAGATAACTAATAGGTTATAGAAAAAATCATGATGGAAATTTTTAAATGCTTGGAACTGAATATGATAATGAAAATACTAGATATGAAAACTTGTGGGACACAGCTAAAGGGAAACTTAGAAACATCTTAACAACTTCCATACTTATTTACAGAAGATGGGCTGACAGTTAATAAGCTAAGCATCTGCCTCAAAAAGTTGGAAAAAGGGACTTCCCTGGTGGCGCAGTGGTTAAGAATCCGCCTGCCAATGCAGGGGACACGGGTTCGAGCCCTGGTCCGGGAGGATCCCACATGCCGCGGAGCAACTAAGCCCATGCGCCACAACTACTGAGCCTGCGTTCTAGAGCCCATAAGCCACAACTACAAGAGCCCGAGTCCCACAAGTACTGAAACCTGTGCTCCTAGAGCCCGTGCTGCACAACAAAGAGAAGCCACCGCAATGAGAAGCCCACGCACCGCAACGAACAGTAGCCCCCTCTCGCCACAACTAGAGAAAGCCCGCATGCAGCAATGAAGACCCAACGCAGCCAAAAAATAAAAATAAATAAATAAATAATTTTTTAAATTTATAAACAAAATATTCAATAGCTATAGTAAATTGGATCAATAGTTAAAAATCTGCTTACAACAAAATGTACCAAACCCAGATGGCTTTATATAAGGGAAAAAAAAAAGAAAATAGGACCAGGTTCTATAGGACCCTGTAAGCTCCAATAAGGAGTTTGGACTTCTATCTTAATGCCACTTAGGAGCCACTGAAGGGTTTTAAGCAGGAAAATGACATAATGAGCTTTGCATTTTGGAATGATGACTTCGCCTGCAAGGCTACAGATGGATTGGAGTGGGATCCAGGTTGGAGACTGCTATAATAATCCAGTTAACAGATGCTGGAAGCCTGGATTAGGGGAATGGCTGCAGAGTTGGAGAGTTGCTAACAGATTTGGAGATTTGGAAGATGTTCAGATCACGCCTGAGGGGTAAGCGTGGGGCATATAAACTGGAGGATGGTAAGGGAGAGGAAATAATTCAGCATGAAACCCAAATTTGTTTGGGTAACTGGGTGTGTGATAGTGCTCTTCAGGGGGGTAGGGAGGCTGAGAGAACCAGGTTTGGGTGGAGAATGATGAGGCAATTTTTTGATATGGTGCCTGAGAGATATCCCAGTAGAAATACCTAGTAGGTAGGTAGATATGAGTCTGGACCCAGGAAAGAGGTCTAGGGGATCTCCTAAAAACCTGGGTTCTCCCAATTTCAAGGCCAACTAACCATGAACACATGAGGTCTGAATCAGTGTCCTAATACCAGCTCCATCTCTTCCCCAAGAGAAGCTGGGAATAGAGACCATCAAAGTGAAAGGAATTTGAATCAAAGAACCCATACTTGGTGGGACGTCCCTGAAACAGACATGTTTGGGAGAAAGGACTTCAAGTGCCCTGTGCCCTTATCCTGCAGCCTCTGGCCCTCCCTAGATGTGAGGTCTCCTCCTTCTTTAGGGAGAAATAGGGAGCAAGGGACTGAAGTGGAGATCCAGAGATGCTATGGAGACATCTTCATGTGTTCATTCAACAAATAATTTATTGAAGCTAAAATTGAAAATTCAGTTACCTATCAGTCATTCACACTCTTGGGTGAATTTTCATCATCTTCAATGTGAGGTTTAGGTTTCTCTCTCTCTTTTTTTTTTTAATAGGTGAACATTCACATGTTTCCAAAATCAGACTTACATTAAAAAAGTATACATTGGAAAGCCTCATTCCCAACCATTCCCACAGCTGTATTCCATTGTGTTCCATAGTTTAATCAGTAAGGGTAGTTGTTTTGGAGAGAGATTCTGGAGCCTGGAGCTCTCTGAAAGGGAGGCCTTGGTGGGTAGGCATTTGGAGGCAGCAGGGGACACTGGGGAGTCAGCGAGCAAAAGAGCAAAGGACAGGAAGTGGGGGACATTCCACTGACTTGGTAATTCTTCCTGGAGCCTTAGGAAGGAATTTATCCCCCTGGCTAGCTTAGGAAAACTCTGGATAAAGTGTTTGGGGAGAGAAAAACCTGTCTCTGGGATTCATTTATTCTTTTCATTTAACAAATATGTATTGAGCCCCTATTTGGTGTCAGGCCTTGTGCTCAGACTATGGGGAGCATAAGGGCAAGATCTCCATCCTGGTTTAGCTGGAGACAGGATGTAAACAGACTCACAAGCAAAGGGCACCAACTGTGCAGGGCAGTGAAGGTGGGTGTCCATGGAGGAGCCAAACTAAGTGCTATGCGAATTCAGTGCAGGGAGAGCTCTTGGAGGAGTTGGTCCTTTCTCAGCCTCAGACCCAGGCTCAGATGTCATCTCCCCCAGGAAACCTTTCCAATTCTACACACACAAGTAACAGCTCCCTCTTCTGAGCCTCTTCAAGCTTCCACTCAATCCCACTGTTGTACTTACCACACTGTCCTCTAATTATTTTAATATCTCCCTTACTAGACTGAAAGCTCCCTGATGTCGGGTCCTGTCCTTTATTCTCGGTGCATCTCTGAATCCCTAAAACGCTGCACAGTGCCTGGCTTTCAGTGTAGACATCTATTAAATTTATTCCATCTCTCCACAGAGGAGTAGAGTTTAAGCTGAGCCCTGAAGAACTAGTTAGATTTGGACAGGTGTAAAAGATAATTAAGGAGGACAGGCAGATGGATGGGGGGCAGGGGGAGGGGGTGAAATGTATCTTAAGAGTGATGGGGAGGGGACCATAGGAGATTAAAGCATGTTAAGGTCAGACTGAATTCTTGGTGTCCCCGGAGGAGAGGAATCTGGAGGCTGGTGGTCACCTAATACAGCACAAGGGTTATTTCAGCTCTAGGAGCAAAATGAGGAGAAGCTGAGATTCATTGGGAGAATCATTTTCCCAGTGACTTCACCTGGATTTCCATGAAGGCAATTAAGGATGTTATCTCTCTTTTTAGGCCTCATTCTCCCACCCATGCCATGATTCCAGCTAGTCAGGATAGAAGTTTCTAATGTTTTCCTTAGATCAACATCATGACATCTTGATTTCAAGAACTATCAAGGAGAAACTGTAATTTCAGGTCACCCCTGGCATACCAGTTCCATTTTTAAACAACATCTATAGACCAAGGGCCATAATGTTTAACATGAACTGAGCAGGAATGTGACTCTCTTCCTGGCCTTTGGACTGAGAAGGAACCACAGAAAGTCAAATTGCCTCCGGACAAAAAACAAGACACCCGGTTTGAGATCTTTAAGAAAGGTAGGGAGTGATAACATGGAAGCTGGTTAGACCAGCATTCAGGCTGAATTTATAATCCCTTCTGAAACAACACAGCCTTTCTGAATTGAAACAGTTCCATGAAACGAAGCAGGAAGAGGTCCTACCGCGCACGCACACACTCCGCCGCCTCTCCAGACCCTGCCGACCAAGCCAAATTATTGACTATGGACTCAAAATTGATATGCCTTGTGGGAAAGGAGAGGAGGGCTGACCAGCCAGTAGCTGAGCAATCACAGTCCAGTTCCTTAACACAACAAATTACAGGCCTTTTACACAGGAGCAGCCTTCTCACAAAGCGACGTGCCTGTTGTCAGCCTGACAAGGGGGGGTGCCTCGTGACACTCAGGAGATGGAAGAGATACTTGGCAAGAGAGGGGACTACCTAGTAGTCCCGGTCAACAAACCTCAGAGAGGCTATTTGAAAGGTGCCCCAGTGTTTATCCTTTAACACATATGAAGGACCGATCAATTTGTGGAGACCGTAACTTTCTCTAAGCGTAGGGCTGTCATATTAAGGAGACGCTGATTTCTTCACAGCCCAGCTTGGAGTTTTCATTGGGAAGAGAACAGTGGGAATGGAAAGAAAGGTTGGATGTGAAGAAATTTCCAAGGGTGAACCTGTAGCCAAGGAGGCCGTGACCTTGCTTCTTATTACACTGAGAAAATAAAAGCTATCTGAAAAGAACTTCCTCGTGTTCCCACTTCCAGATCTGCCAGCTGGCCCACAGTATACCCAGCCACACTCCTGAAAATCAATGAGTTGTCCATGCCACTATCTAAAGCCATGCCATCACCATGCCCGGTATGCCACCTCCTCTGTCTATTCCTATAATTGTCTCCTCTCTTTCCTTTTACCAAAATTTCTTACCCAATTAAATAATTCCTATCACAGAATGCTATAATATATCCCACCTTAAAAAACAAAAACAAAACTTCCCCCCAGTCTTCCTCACATTCCCTACATTCTTCATCCATTTCTTCCTTACCCTCACTCTCTGAAATTCCTTCCTGTCAGGCTTTCACTGCTTATCCGCTGAGAGCAGTCCTGTCAAGGTCACCACCGACCTCCACCTTGTAAAATCCATTGGTCATTTCTCAGTCCTCACAAGTGCTTGTCCTCCCACAGGGTTTACCAGAGTTTGGCCCCTCCCTCCCACTGGAAACATTTGTTAAGTGAAAGTAATTTTCTTACCTTGCCGAGCTGCTTCTTCATTCCGCCTTCCTGGATGCTCCTGTTCCAGACCTCTAAATATGAAACTGGCAAAGGGCTCGGTAACCAGACCTCTCCTCTTCCCTACCTACACTCGCTTCCTTGGGGCATTTAGTCCCACGGCTTTAAATACTATTTATATTTCTTTGTCCACCTAGCCTCGAAGCTTTAAATGTCATTTATATATAGTGATAATTTCCAAAATTATATTTCCAGGCCCATCCTCTTCCTTACACCCTACTTGTATACAAATTCCTACTCTACGTCTCCACTTGACTCCAAAAGGCATCACGAACTTAACACACCCTAAATCAGACATTTAATATTCCTCCTACCAAACTGCTCCTCTCACAATCTTCCCCCAGTTTCAGTAAATGGAAACTGTTCTTCCACTTACTCAGGGCAAAATCTTGGAAACATCCTTGACTCCTTTCTTTCTTTCTCTCACATCCCACATCCAATCCATCAGCAAAATCATTTTGTCTTCAAAATATATCCAGAATTTGACTACTTCTCACCACCTCCACCTTTATCCAAATTACTATTAATTCTCACCCGGATTATAGTAGTAGCCCCCAAACTCTCACCTGTAGTAAGACTCTTACCAAATCTCGCTGGGAAGGCCACATAATATAAGGACTGAAAAATGACTGATGGGGACTTCCCTGGTGGTCCAGTGGTTAAGACTCCTCACTCCCAATGCAGAGGGTTTGATCCCTGGTCAGGGAACTAGATACCGCATGCTGCAACTAAAGATCCAGTGCAGCCAAAAATAAGTTTTTTTTAAAAAAAAAAAAAGAGAGAGAGAAATGACTGATGGATTTGCCAATGTGGGTCACTGGTAACATTGGTAAGACTGCTTTCACTGGATTGATCGGTAGGCATAAAATCCTGACAGAACTGGATTCCACTCTACGGTGGAATCCTACGTGCTCCTTGTTGATCTGTAATAACTCACCAAGAAAATTTCCCTTTCAGAGCCCTTGTATTTGCTCTTCCTTCTGCCTGGACCACCTTTCTTCCAGGAAGTCACATCTGGAATACCTGCTTTCTCTCTCTCTCCTGAATTCAGATTTCTATTAAAATGACAGCTTCTGAGAGAAGATTTCTCCTATCAGGCTGTTTAAAATAGCACCATCCACTCTCAGTCCCTTTATTTCTTTATCTTTTCTTTTTCTCTTCATAGCATTTATCACTATATGAATATATTTCTTTATTGGACGTCTCCCCACCCCACTACACACACTAGAATGTAAGCTCCGTGAGGGCAGGGGCTTTGTTTTGTTCATCTACTGCATACCTAGCCGGGCAAATAGTGGGTACTCAATAAATATCTGTTGAATGAATAAATAAGAGACGTTCGTCTCAAACGCATAGAGTTACTACCAAGAATGTGCAAGCATACAAAACTTTAAGACCTCCGAATATGCCCCCTTGGACCCCAGGAATGTGGGCTTGCACCCTTAACGCCTCTCTTTGACGTCCCCCTCTTAGAAGACATACGGTAGCGCCTCCGCCTTCGCTCAAATCTCGGAAAAGGAGGGGCGGAGGGTTTATGTCATCACCCTGCGACCGCCTGCCCCGCGACGCGCCGGGTGCTGGCGCAGCTCTTCGCTCTCCCGGCCTCCCCCTCCCTGGTTCCGCGCTCTGGTTCCGCCATGGAATCCAACAAGGATGAAGCCGAGCGCTGTATTAGCATCGCCCTCAAGGCCATCCAGAGCAACCAGCCCGACCGGGCGCTCCGCTTCCTGGAGAAGGCGCAGCGGCTGTACCCGACGCCGCGAGTTCGCGGTGAGTGTGAGGTGCCGGAGACACGGAGGGGACATTAGAACTGATGGGGGGAATACGGGAACGGACCGACAGGAGCAGTTGGAGGAGGGGGAGGGGTGGCGAGGCGCGGCTACGCCTGCGCACTGAGACGCGCGGTGGCCGCCGGGAGGTGTAGTCTTTGGCTCCCACGCCTCTCCGGGATGCTGGACACCTGATGACAGGGGCGACAGCGACTTCAGATTTCCAGGTACTTGCAGAACGCTCTGAGATTTGGAGTTCCCAAGAATGAGAGGCGCTGGCAGACGGGGCGAAAGGAACTTACGTGGAAGAGAAATCGAAACTACTTTTCCCAAGGGGCCTTTCGGTGGCCCAAGGGCAGTCGCCGGCCTGAAAATATTATAGTTCAGGAAAATAAAGATAACTCGTCTGAAGGAGAGAATGAGTTCTATAGAGGGAAAGAGGACTTCCGACCTTCGGACGGCCTGAAAAGGCATCTCCATATCTTCACTCCCTTGCACGTCTCCCGGCGAGGGCCGGGGACCACCCTCCCCAAACTAGAGCCTGCCTTTTTCACATTCCACACACCACCTTGGAGCGTCTGTCCTGAGACCGGGCTCTTCACTCCCTCCTGGAGACTCTTCTCCCGCTTGTGAGATTCAGAGCGATGGCCTTATCCTCCCCCACCCACCCTCGCCCCCAAGAGTCCATCAATGGCCGGCCATATGGACGGCTGGACAGCCACAGGCTGCTAAGCGGCCCTGGTCTGTTTCCAAACCAAAGAGGGAATAGTGAGGTTGTCTATACTACTGATCACCTCCCTCTACCCAGGAACCCTTTTTTTCTTTAACCTAAGTCTTCTTTGGAGTTTTTCTTCATACACGCTGGAGGGGAGAAAGAGGTTGTCCATTAAAGATACAGATTTTGCGCCTGCAGTTACCACTTAGTAAAGTGGCCTATAGCAGGTACTCAGAAGACCTGGGTTCTCATCCTAACTGCTACCATGTGATCTTTCTGAGCTTGGGTTTCCTCAACTGGAAAATTAGAGGGTTGGCACAGATAATGTGAATAACAATCATACCCATAGGGCTTTTCAGTTTAGAGAGCTCTTTCAGTGCATTTTCTCTCTTGAGCCTGCCCTATCAGGGAGGCAGAGCAAAGATCATTATCTTTGTTCTATAGATGAGGAAATAACCTCAGAGGCCAGGGAATTACCCAGGATTACATAGCTAGAAATTGCAAAGTTCTGTGACTCTCTACATGTTTAGTAAAGGAATGAAATGAAACTGAACAGCAGCAGTCAGCCTTCTAACCCTTCTTGCCTGCGTTATGAAATTGAGAAAGGGTAATAGTGGTGGAAGAGGCAGCCTGGAATGCCTGAATTTTTCTCCCTCCTGATTCTGCGGGTTGATCTTTGGCCTGTTTGCCTTAGAGAGAGTTTCAGTCTGTATTTTCCAGGACTCCTGAGGTAACCTGCTCAAGGAACTTTTCTGTGAAATCACACTCTGTAAAAGGGGAGCCCTCTATATGGGGGGGGAGGCTTCCAGCTCTCAGCGTTCTGTCTGACTCTGATACTTAAAGGGTTCAGAAACAGGCAGCCAAGAAAGGATGGTAACAACATGGCCTGTGGAGCTCTTCTGTCAGCAAGCCCCCTGGTCCAGTTCAGGTGCTTGGATGGGTGTCCTTCCTGGGGCACAAGTACTGGAATTTGCTCAGGCAGAAGAGTGACCTGCTGTATATTTGTCATATTCATGTTATTCTGAAAAGAGTACATGGCTCGTGATTCTCTGTGAACTTCACCTTGTGCCATCTGCAGCCCTGCACTGAGCTGACAAGGATGTGGGGGTAATTTGGGCTTGAGATGGGGAAACCTTGGTTAAAAAATATTAGGTAGTTGTCTACACTTGATGTTTAAAGTTTGAACTCATTCTGGATACGTATTTAATGCAAAGACTTCTTTCTTTTGTTTCATTTGTAAAGTCTCTGCTTGTTGCTAAGTGGTAATAACAAGATTGGTAAGACATGATTGTTCACCTTAAGGAGCTTCCGATCTAGTGAAGGAGACAGAGTTACAGAAAACATAATATTGCAAACCATAAAACAAGAGCTGTGATTAAACAAAAATTAAGCACAGTGTTAGATGCTGAGAACTTAAAGATGGATGTGAAAAATCCAGTCCCTTTCCTCCATAAGTTCAGTCTGCTGAGGTGGAGATGGGGGGCGGGTGCGGCGTGGAGGATAAACTATAAGCAGTATCATGACAGGGACATAAAAATAATTGTAGATCACAGCGAGGGAAGGCTTCAGGGAGTAGAATGGGAGGCCGCATTTGAACTGCACTTTGGAGGAAGGTAGGAGACTTGAGAAGGGCATACGGGGGAAAAAGACATGGAGGCTGGAAATTGTAAGAGGTGTGGGGGAAGGAATTGAGTTTAACAAGATGTGGAGGCTGTGGAGGTGGTAATTTGAGTGTACAGAGGACTATGGTTGGAAAATAAGATGGAGCCAGATGGTGGGAATTCTTTCCTGCCATGCCAGGATATTTTCACTTTACTCTGTAGTTAATGGAAAAACTACTGAAGTTTTTGATAGCAGGAGGAAGATAAGGGTACTGTTCTTAAAAAGAGAACAGCATGAAGATCCCACATGCCGCAGAGCAACTAAGCCGTGCACCACGACCACTGAGCCTGTGCTCTAGAGCCTGCGAGCCACAACTCCTGAGCCTGCGTGCCACAACTACTGAAGCCCGTGTGCCACAACTACTGAAGCCCGTGTGCCTAGAGCCCGTGCTCCGCAACAAGAGAAGCCACGACAATGAGACGCCCGCGTACTGCAACAAAGAGTAGCCCCCGCTCACCGCAACTAGAAAAGCCCACACACAGCAACAAAGACCCAACACAGCCAAAAATAAAAAACAAACAAATAAATTTATTTTTTAAAAAAATAGAGAACAGCATAAAGGGTTAATGAGCGGGAAGAGAGACTCAAGGCAGAAACCTGTTGGGAGACACTTGCCTTGAGTGGGTTAGGAGTTATGAGGGCCTGAGATAAGGCAGCATGGATCAGGATAAAGTCACTGGAGGAAAGGTACCGAGCCTTCTGTGAGAGAAGGATGCTGAGGAGAAATGGGGACTCAGAATTCAAGCCTGTGTGACCAGGAAGAAACCAAGGCTGAAGAGCATGGGTGGGAAGAGATGGGCAGAGTGCAAGGTGCCTGTGGGATGTTCCAAAGAAGCTGTCAGCTTGGAGCTCCGGAGAGAGCTCCCGATTCCTGCTGAAAGTCTGCTGTCATCAGTTGGTTGGAGCCCATTGGAGTTGTGCCTGGCTGAGGTCACTGTGGGAAAGTGTGAAACGTGTAGCAGAGGCTGCTGCAGGCACAACCATCGCCACATCTGCCCTTAGGCAATAGGCAGAGACAGAGGAAGCAGGAGAGTGAGCTAGAGCAACAGCAGGGAGAGGCAGTCCAAGGAGAGGGCAGTGGCCAGGTAGCCATGGAGCCATGTGTCAGGGAGGCTGTGAGCAGCACTGTCGGTTGCTGCAGAGGCCGTGTGGGAAAAGGGCAGGTCGAGAAATGAAAGGGAGAGGCGCGAGAGCATGGGTGGAAGCTTGGCCTTGGAGAAGTGGAAGGACAGACGGAGGGCTGGGGTGAGAGGAGGCTCAGAGGAACCTCGAAGGGCCAAGGGACCTCACAGTGAAAGGATGTGAGGGGACTTGAAACTCTGCCGCAGGAGGTGGGATGGGGAGGCACCGAGGGCTGGACAGATGTAGCGGGGCCCTGAGCTGGGAAGTCACAGGGCAGGGGGCCAGTCTGTCCCTTTCTGAGAGTTTCTGTCCAGCTCCTGCAGCCTGGTAGCCCTTGGCTTCACTGCAGGCTTAGCGACAATGATGGAAGGCACTGTGTTTTCCAGGGAGCTGATGAGAACATCTGCAGGCCTCAGTTTCCCCAGCGTACAAAGTGAGGGTTAGCCATGGAGGACAGCTCGGCTGCCTCAGATTCTGTGGAAGCACCTGGCACAGAGACTGACACAGTTCAGAATGAGTAGCTGGTAATATTGTGATCTGGGCTGATGAACTGGCCAGCCACGGGAACAGGCTGGCCAGGGAGGTGAGGGAACCCAAGGTGGGGCGCTGGGGAACTCAGGGCTTCGGAAGGTAAAGTCTCAGCACTCAGCAGGCTTTGGACCTAGTTGTAACCGTGAGATGTCAGGCCGTCCCAGACTCCAGGTCCATGCCAAAGGCTGCCCAAGATTCTATGCAATGGCTGGCTCTGGGGTCCAGGCTAAGTCAGGAAGGCCAGCGCACGGGAGAAGGGAGGATTGGTAGCTGAGAGAGTTTGGCATTCAGGGCCCAGGAATGAGGGATGTACCAGGGCTGGCAAGGTCCAGGGTGGGGCTGTCTATTGAAGGACTGAGCGCACCCCCCATTGTGTGATCAGTCCTTCCATTTACCTTATTTCATGGAATCTTACTTACCCCCTGAACAACTCTGTGAGGGCAGGGACTGTGTCTTCACTGAGGAATTAGATAACTTGACAAGGCCACATGGCTAATTAGCAAAGGCCCCAGACTGTCCAGCCCCACTCCCAGACTCCTTCCCTAATCCAGCGTACCTCTCCTCACTTAGCTTGGGCACTGCAGGTACATAGAGACACCTGGAGATGAAGTTACAGTAACACATGACACAGTGTTTGCTGGGCATTGTGCTCAGTCCTTTGTAAGCATTCACTCATTTACTGATTTACTCTTTCAAGTTTCTTGAGGGAGATACAATTTTACATGGAGAAGCTAAGTTAACTTGTCCAAGGTGACTCTGCTAGCAAGTGGCAGGCCAGGTTTGAAGCCGGGCAGTCTGACTCTCCAGTCTGGGTTTGAGGAGGGGCCTCCCCTAGTAGCTTTGGCCGTAGAAATGCTCTCACATCTACCTGAGCTGCTACTGCCCCCACCCCAGCTTTGGTCTCTTCCACCAATTTCCCTTCTTTTTAAATGTCTGCCAGCTTTACTGGGAAGGGGCAGAGTCAGGATTTGAACCCAATCATGTCTGTCTAACTCCATCGCCACATTAAACTATTCTATCTCCTACTCTTTTGTTACTTTGCCTATCAGCCACTGTGCCATGAGGGATGTAACAGTGAGACAGGATGAGGCGGCCACATTCGGGGCCTAGCAGAGGGGATGTCCAGGCCACAAGAGAGACTTAATTGTCAACACCAGAAATCTTGAATTGCCACCTCAAACAGGAACATTCTGTGTGACCCAGAGCACATCCATTCCCCTTTGGGCTCTCTTTTTGCAGAGTAGGGAAATTAGAGGGGCCGATTCCATGTAACTGCCTAAAAAGCTTCCAGAATCTTCCCTGAAAGGTACTGGAGAGAGTCCATCCCATCTCCTGGCTGATGCTCCTGTGCATCTACAGCAACTGAATGGCTGGTCATGTTGTCCTTAGGGCATCAGCCTGGACCACTGGGGCTTCCAGAGAAATCGAAATAAACAGCTTCTTTAAAAGCCCTAGGAAACCAGCAAACCAGCTCCTGCCTCAGTGCCATCTTGATCAGCGTCGCTTTACCTGTTGGTTTCTTCCTTTGCCATTTCCTTGGTGCCTGGCATAGACCTGGAGCCTGGTACGGCCTGATGGCTCACGGTTACAACTGGGTCCAAAGCCTGCTGGGTGCTGAGACTTTGCCTTCCTAAGACTTGCAGCTCCCCAGCGCCCACACCTTGGGTCCCCTCACCTCCCTGACGAGCCAGTTCATCAGCCCAGGTCACAGTATTAGCAGCCCCTCATTTCGAACTTCTACTCTATGTCAGTCTTTGTGCCAGGTGCTTATACACATCTCATTTCATCCTTATCTACTGTGAGGAAAGCGAGATTCCGAGCAATTTCACAGATCAGCCAGGGTCAGAGTGTTAGGAAGTGGCTGACCTGAGATTTGAAACCTGGGTCTTTGTGAATGAACTTCTCTCTTGGAACAGCTGTGCTGGAAGGGGCTCCCCCTGCCAGGCTCCTGTGGTCTGGGATAGCAACGTAGTCAAGAGCGTGGTTTCAGGAGCTGGACATCCTGGAATTTAAGTGCTGCTACTCATCTCGTATAGCCACAGGCAAGGTGATCAAACGCAGCTCCTTCCTTACAACAGGGATGGCAGTAATAAGACCCAGCTCTAAAGTCACTATCAAGGTTAAATGGGCGAATACATGCAGAGCACCGTGTCCAGGCCTGCTGACTCAGTGAGCACTCATCACTCTCTCCTCTCTGAGCGCCTTCTCAGGCTTTGCTACAGGAGCCTCTCCACCCCATCATGCAGGGCGGGCTCACCTGTCAGCCTCTGTGTTTGGAGTTCCCAGCTGCTGACTCAGTGAGAACGCGTGAATTTACTCCAGTTCACGGGCAGCAGTGGCTCAGGACACAGTGGTCCACTTGAGGCCCAGTGCTCTGCTCTCAGCGAGCCCTGCTCCAGGCTTTGGGTGGGACCCACACGCGTCGCAGTAGAGTGTCTGACACCCAGCACAGTGCCTGGAGCCCCGCAAGCACCTGGCACATTTGAAGGAAGCTGATGACCATCCAGGCTGTGCTGCCATCCTTGCTCTGCACAGAGGTGTCCTGGGTCCCTACAGTGGTCCAGATGCCTGGTTTCCCAGGGCGCTGTACCCCAGGCGTGACTAGGGGGCTAACAGCTGGTTATGTGCCTGTAATAAATGGGCACAGGGGACTCCTGCCAGAGATATGGGCCTTTTCTCATTGAGTCGGCAGGCACCAAGGACTTGGGTTTGAATAACTGTGACCCTCTCTGAGGGTGACAGCTAAGGCCCTGTATAGACTATGAACATTGAAGTAGGACATTTGATGTGGCCAGCCATTTGGAAAAGGTAAACAATAGCAAGCAGTGAGCACAGCCGATGTTAGTCCTGAGTCTCACGCCACCCCTGGCCCTCTGGGGCAGAATCAGTGCCCCCCCATTCCTCTCCATGGCTAAGGGAGAGGAATCCTTCTCCAGGAAGCCTTCCGACCAATCCCAGCTGACTCAGATGGCCCTGCTAAGTGGAATCCCCATTACAGAGTACTTTGCCCATCTTCTCACTCAACGGAGGGTGGCTATTAAACACATTACTTTAGGATTTTATTTATTTATTTATTTATTTATTTTTGGCTGTGTTGAGTCTTCATTGCTGCACGCGGGCTTTGTCTAGTTTCGGCGAGCGGGGGCTACTCTTCGTTGCCATGTCCAGGCTTCTCCTTGCGGTGGCTTCTCTTGTTGCAGAGCGTAGGCTCTAGGCGCGGGCCTCAGTAGTTGTGGCGTGCAGGCTCAGTAGTTGTGGCTCACGGGCTTAGTTGCTCCGCAGCATGTGGGATCTTCCCGGACCAGGGATCGAACCCGTGTCCCCTGCATTGGCAGGCGGATTCTTAACCACTGCACCACCAGGGAAGTCCACTTTGGGATTTTAAAAACCTAAAGCGTTAACGGTTTATTTTTGTGCTGAGTTTAAAAATGATCTATACCCTAAGAACTGTGGATCCTAAGAGAGCAGGCAACTATCCCATTAGCCCTCCACAGGCCCAAGTCAGGGAAGGAGAGAGCTTCGTTGGGAAAAAGACTGGGTGGGATGCGGGGGTCCCGGGATCTCCCAGCGCCAGGCAGTCCCTCAGCCATTGCACATGGCCTTGCTGGAGGAGGAGCCCTGAATAGTTTCCTTGCTTTTGCACAGCCCTGATCAAGTCCCTCAACCAGAAACCACAGTCGGCCGGCGACCAACCGCAACCCGCCGAGGCAACCCAGGCGACCCATAGGAAAGCAGGTGGGGCCGGCGCCCCCTCGGCCAACGGTGAAGCCGGAGGAGGAGAGAGCACCAAAGGCTACACTGCCGAACAAGTAGCGGCCGTGAAAAGGTAGAGGGCTGGGCGGGCGGGCAGGGGCCAGAGCCTGGTGTGTTGGGACATTTTCAACTCTAGAGAAGGCTTCCTGCAGCCTGTCATCCACCTCACCCGGGAGGGTCTTAAGGCTGGAGGAGGTTCAAGAAGCCGAGCTCACCAGGCCCTCTCCTTGTTTCCCACGAGGCTCTGGAGTGCCGGCCTCAGGGCTCCACTGTTCCTCCCACCAAGACAGCCCACAGCAGAGGCTGGAAAAGCTGACGCTGCTGGCTTCCTCTGCCACAGGCCAGCAGGTCCTGGGCCTCTTTACACAGCCCTGTTTGTCAGAGATGAGGCCTGGTCTCCCCTCCAGATACTCCCCCAACCCACACTCCTGCCCCCAGCAAAGGCCCTTTCGGATCAGAGCCTGTGTGGGGTAGAGTGGAGGCGGGAGACGGTTATCCCTCCAAGGCTTGGGCTGACCCTGCACAGAGCAGCTCGCTACCAGGCTGAGACGGTCCAGCCAAGGCTTCTCAGGAGTAGCTGCTCCTGCTCCCGTTTCTCCTGAGGCCTCCCTACCAGCCGGCCTCGGGAATCCCTCTGCAGTCATTCCCACGTGGGCCTGGGTGCTAGTGAAGACATTGGCAAGCTTCAGGCCTGGGGTTCAGCCTCTGTGTGACCCAGCGTGACTATAGTTTGCCATAAAAGCATTTGCCAAATTTACGTCTTTCTGACCAGACAGGATTTTAACCAGACAAGCCCATGGGTTATAAGCAATAGAAACTGATTGTGAGCCAAGAGTCAGGGGTTCTCCAGGGACCCCAGGAATAAGAATCAGTGGAAGAGAAACAGCGTCTCTTCAGGGCCCTGTGATGGGGTGAACAGACACCTGCCGTGTCTGGCCTCTCTGTTACCCCCTCAGACTCGGATAGCCAGGAGAGTAGAGCTGGCAGAGCCTGGAACACACCTGCCCTTGGGCAGAGGCCCCTGACTGACGGACACCGACAGTCCTTCTGTGGTTGCCTGCAGTGAGGGTGCTGTTAGCTCAGGGAAATGGTTCCTGGCCTGGCAGAAACAGCGACTGCCCCCTCTTGAATCCTGAGTGTATTCTTGCTGTTTCTACTGGGCCTGTCCTGCTGGTCCCCAAGCGTGCTCAGAGCTGTGCACCCACACTGCTCTTTCCTCGCCCGCCACACCTCCCCGCCTGGGCCCACGTAGAGGTCCCCCACCAAGCTCCTCCCCCTTCTCTAGGGTCAAGCAATGTAAAGATTACTACGAGATCCTGGGGGTGAGCAGAGGGGCCTCAGATGAGGACCTGAAGAAGGCCTACCGCAGACTGGCCCTCAAGTTCCACCCTGACAAGAACCGCGCGCCTGGCGCCACTGAAGCTTTCAAAGGTGAGCCGGCCCTGGTTCCCTGGTGTTGGGCTGTTCTGATCGCCTGTCCTTGGGAGGGAGGGAGGGAAAAGGGGCTTTTCCAGGAAATGGCCTTGGGAAGTGGCTCAAGTCCTCCCAGCTCAGGAGCTGCTTCCTGGGAAGAAGGTCCTAGTAGCCACCTCCAGCCACATGGTCTGTCAGAGCACAGGTGGCGCCACTCCTCTCTCTCCTTGCCCCTCACTCCCCGGGGCTTACAGGAGGGGAGCTGAGGCAAGAGAGGACCGGTGGCTTCTCCAAGGTCACATGGTGGTTGAGGGGCAGAAGCAGGCCTCCCGACTCACCCGTGTTCACTTCCTCATCCTGGGATCTTGGTAATAGTTTCCCTGTGCTGAGAACCTGGGTGGCCCTGAGTCAGAGTTTGGTGGCCTCCTCAGCACCAGCAGCCGTGGCCAACCCACCCTGGCCTCTTTATACACACCCCCTGTCCCTCTCACACCACACACAGCCTAGGGCCTGCCCTGGGGGGATGTGAAAGTCTCTCTGGCCTCAGGGCCTGTTGGTTCTGGGGTGGGTGCTTCAGTTCTGGCTGAAATGATAAGCTGCCCTTCAATCATCTATATTTTCACTGAACAAATCAGGCACACGTGCCGGTTCTGTGCCAGCACTGAGTTGCTGGGCGCTAGCAGTTCCACAGACATCTCTTCTCTCACGCCCACCTTGTCCTCACTGGGACCTTCAGGATCTTAGGCTCACTCCCTCTGGGGGATGGCATGGTGACTAGCCCTGTCTGGCCCAAGCAGGGTGCTGTGCAGTACGGGGGCTGGGACCACAGCCAGTGGGGAGTCTGCGGCAGAGCAGACCCCAAGACCCAGTGTGCTGTCTCACAGCACTGCCCCAGGTGCTCCATTCCAGGCTGCTTGGGGTTGGTCTCCAGTGAGGCAGTCTGCAGGTGTCTTCCCTCTGCTGGTCCGCCAGCCCCAGGGGAAGAAGGAGAATGGGACTGGGGAGGCAGGGTAGCTGTGGTTAATGTTTCTCCAGCCCTGACCTCTGCCTGCAGCCCTGCCCCGACAGGCACTGAGAGACCACACCTGGCCTCGGGGCCCTATCACAATGGGAGCAGGAGGAGCATTCTCCTTATTCTCAGGGGTTGCAGGTTGTGAAGAGGTGCAGCTTTGACCTACTCCTTTGAGAGAGTGGGCCGCTGGAGAAGGAGCAAGAGACAAAGGAGGGCTCGGAGCTGGGGCCTTCGGGGCACAGGCCTCCCACCTGGGGAGCTCTAATGGGGAGGCCCCAGGGCTGCGCCAAGGAAGAGCGGCTGGGACCTGGACCCCAGGGAAGACAGGGCTCGCCATGCCACACCGCCAGCAGTGGTGAGCCGGGGGACGTGGCCCCTCCTGGGAGTTCCTGCTGCTCTCCAGTTTACAACAGCACATCACGTGTTTGTTCAGCCCTCATGTCGTGCTATGACTTCAAGATTACATACCCTCCAGAAAGGGATGCCCCATCCCACTGGACACCTCGAGAGAGTGATGAGGTAGGGGCGTTTTGGTGGTTTTCATAAAGTCAGAGAGCAGACTTGAAGCAAGACACACCTGGGTTTGATTCCTGGCTCTGCAGCATCAGACGTGTGTGAGCTGACACTTCAGCTCTCTGAGCCTCAGTTTTCTCATTGGTAAAATGGCGATGGGTTGTTAGGAGTAAGAAAGATAATGCCCATAAAGGGCCTGGCGCGTAGAAAAAATCGGACCGTCGTCGCGAGGTGGAGAGTAAGGAGCCTGAGCATTAATCCTCCACCCAGCCCAGGCTGCCCGCATTCACTTAGAGGTACTCCTGCATGTCCCCCGCCCACCCCCTCTTGCTCAACAGCCAGACTTCCCACTGGCCCCTAGGACTCCTGCTTCCTAGAGCACCACTTGAGTACCTGAAGGAAGTGAGCGCTTGGCCGCCATGGGCGCCTCCAGCTG
The DNA here is from genome assembly GCF_949987535.1 of Balaenoptera acutorostrata. Taxonomy (NCBI): domain Eukaryota; kingdom Metazoa; phylum Chordata; class Mammalia; order Artiodactyla; family Balaenopteridae; genus Balaenoptera; species Balaenoptera acutorostrata. Next base: position 62,916,650 of record NC_080079.1, read on the forward strand.
CACCCCCAGCATCCTCGGGCCTGACCGTTCTACCTTCTTTCTAGCCATTGGCACAGCATACGCAGTACTTAGCAACCCAGAGAAAAGGAAGCAGTATGACCAGTTCGGCGATGACAAGAACCAGGCAGCCCGGCACGGCCATGGGCACAGGGACTTCCACCGCGGCTTTGAAGCCGACATCTCCCCTGAAGACCTCTTCAACATGTTCTTTGGAGGTGGCTTCCCGTCTAGTAAGTGCCCCCGCTGTCCCCACAGCCAGGCCTCCCTGGTGGTGATGGTGGGAGACTGGATGCCAGCCTCTCCCGTTCCCAGCAGCCCCACTCCTGACTCAGTCCCTCTGACCCCCCAGGTAACGTCCATGTCTATAGCAACGGCCGCATGCGCTACACGTACCATCAAAGGCAGGACCGCAGGGAGAACCAGGGTGATGTGAGTGAGGAGAGCGCTGGGGAAGGGACGGGGAGGGTGCCCGGTGCCACCCGAGGGGATGGGGCCTGGGCTGGGGAGTGATACCCCTCGCTGACATTCTGCGGCAGCAGTGCCCCCAGAACTTCAGCCGAGAAGCCATCTTGGTCCCCCCATGCCATCCCGCTGAGGGACACCAGAGGGAGCCATACTGCCCAGCACCCACAGCCAGAGTAGGGGTTTCATGGCCTCTGCTGGGGAATGTAATGCAGAAATTTCTCTACCTGCAGGCAGGTTCCAGTGTGAATGGCCTTTGTGAGGTCCATTTGTTCTTTTGGGCTTTTTTCCTTTTTTTAAGATTTAATTTTATTTATTTTTGGCTGCATTGGGTCTTTGTTGCTGTGCACGGGCTTTCTCTAGTTGCGGCGAGCGGGGGCTACTCAATGTGCACGGGCTTCTCATTGCGGTGGCTTCTCTTGTTGCGGAGCACGGGCTCTAGGTGCGCGGGCTTCAGTAGTTGTGGCTCGCGGGCTCTAGAGCGCAGGCTCAGTAGTTGTGGTGCACGGGCTTAGCTGCTCCGCGGCATGTGGGATCTTCCCGGACCAGGGCGTGAACCCGTGTTCCCTGCATTGGCAGGCGGATTGTTAACCACTGCACCACCGGGGAAGTCCCGGTCAATTTGGTAAATCCAAAGTGACATTTTCCAAGCAACGGAAAGTTAAACTTAACGATAGAATTGTAAAGGATGACAACATAGGGCTGGCTCTTCTTGCTTCTTTTCAGCACTCTTCAAAAATGTATACAGGGACTTCCCTGGTGGCGCAGTGGTTAAGAATCCGCCTGCCAGTGCAGGGGACACGGGTTCGATCTCTGGTCCAGGAAGATCCCACATACTGTGGAACAACTAAGCCTGTGCACCACAATTACTGAGCCTGTGCTCTAGAGCCTGTGAGCCACACCCACTGAAGCCCACGCGCCTAGAGCCCATGCTCCGCAACAAGAGAAGCCACCGCAATGAGAAGCCTATGCAGCGCAACAAAGAGTAGCCCCTGCTCGCCACAACTAGAAAAAGCCCGTGCCCAGCAACGAAGACCCAACGCAGCCAATAAATGAATGAATGAATGAATAAATAAATAAATAAATAACAGCAAAGAGTAGCCCCTGCTCGCCACAACTAGAAAAAGCCCGTGCCCAGCAACGAAGACCCAATGCAGCCAGTAAATAAATAAAATTTATTAGAAAAAAAGTATATAAAAGCTGTAACAAGACAGTGCATCAAACATTTTGAATGCCACAGATTATAAGACCAGCTGGCTGACTAAAATTAAAGCAGTTAGCTAAGATTAAAATACTGCGGACAGTTGCAGAATATTTAAAATTACGCCAGGCAGAGGGGTTCTCTTTTGCTCTGATAATGTGGCCTTCTGTTTTTATCCATGTTTTAAACTTTTATTTTGTGTGTATTTAACATCCAGAAGAGTTTTTTAAATCACAGATTATCACACTGTGAACAAATTTTTTTATTTATAATTTCTTAACTGGCAGTTTTTAAATTGTTAATATAGTCATATGGTTCAGAATTCAGAAGGGTGTATATAGGGAAGGTCTCTCTCCAGCCCTGCCTCCCAAGTGTCTGGAGGCAGACGCTTTTGCTCACTTTTTTTTTGGTATTCTCTCACAAGTAAATACGTATACCCACCTCCTACCCCAGCATTTAACCCCAGTTGCTGCTTTGTTTTTATCTGGGGAAACTGGCAGGTAGAGGAGTTTCTGTATTTTGGGGACCCGTGGGAGGGAAGGGGAGGGAGCGGCGTCATGGCCTATCTGCATGGCAGCTGGCTGCCATCCGGACTCCATTGTGCTGGGGGAGCTGGTGGCGTTTGCCGCCAGCGTCGCCCCCCGCCCGGGTCCGGCTTGGGTGACCGTTGGCTCTTCCCTGCAGGGTGGGCTGGGGGTGTTTGTCCAGCTGATGCCCATCCTCATCCTGATCCTCGTGTCAGCTCTCAGCCAGCTCATGGTTTCCAGTCCACCCTACAGTCTCAGCCTGAGACCGTGAGTACCTGCAGCTGGGGTGAGGCCGGGATGCTGGGTAGACGGGGGCCTTTGAGTCTCAGCCCCCATCAGGGGCCTTCCTTCCCGTCCTCATCCAGCGGGTTCTTGATCAAAATGCAGAAAGCTGCTTAGAATCCAGACTTTCCCTGTGAAGCTGAGGTTCTTGATCTTTTAAGGATCATAGTCCCCTAAGAAAATGCAATGAAACCTGCAGATCTTTCCCCTAGAACACTGCACATACACCTGGTTTGCATATGATTTCACAGGCTGCATGACACTCTCCCCATCTTACCTGCTGGCCTTGAAATAAGAACCTCTTCTCTTCCATTCTGGTTGAGGGCCCTGGGGCCATGGGAAGAACAGGGGCTCTAGAGTCAGAGCAAGGGTGGCTTTGAATCCCAGCTCCTCTACTAACTAAGCAGCTATGTGACCCTGGAGTAGTTACATAACTTCTCTGAGCCCTGGTTTCCTCATTTATAAAATGGGAATAATAATAACATCTACCTGCTTATGAAAAATGAGTAATACACGTAGAATGCCAGGCTCATTAGAAATGCTTGACAACATTTGTTGAATGACTATATGGTCTCAACCACCAATAGTGAACTTGGGCAAGTTATTTGCCCTTTTAAAGCGTCAGCTCCCCTCATTTATTTCCAGCACCTGGCCCAGGATCGGGTGCTCAGCTTCTTTTGCTGGAAGCCCTCTGCTCCCATCTAGTGGCCTGGCTCTGCCTGGGAGCCTGGCAGGATCCCTCTCAGCCAGCAGGGGGCAGAGTCGGTCCACTGGACCCACACCAGCCGGCACAGGCGCTCTGTGGCCTGATGCCAGCCTTTTTCTCTGCAGCCCGAGAGCTGAGAGGCAAGAATGGGCAGACAGGGGCTGTCCTCACCAGAGCACTAACTCCTGTCTGCATGTTGAGGCTCTTCCCTGAGCCTGCAGAGCCTGCAGTTGGAGCTGGAAGATAGAATCCAAGAGCTGGAAGGATACAACTCCTTGGAATCCTTCCTGTCATTTTGTTCCTAAGACTCTTCACTCTATACTGGGAGCTCCTGGATACACAGGCAGGCCCTTAGCAACGATTGGCTTAGGGGATGAATGAGGGAATGGAGGCACAGGGAGCTCAGGTCACACAGCTCGGTAGAGGTGGAGCCCGTGCTCGCTCCGGGTTCCCTCCTTCCCTGACCAGGCCCTCCCAGAGAGGGGCTTCTCCGCAGAAGCCCCGGCAGCAGTGTGGTAAGCAGAGAGCCTGAGGAAGGCCTTGCCGTAGTCTGTGCCACTCATACGGGAGGGACCCCCTGCCTTTTCTCCGCACCCTCATTTGGGTAGCGTGGAGTTCCTGCTCTAGTTTGGGAAGGAAGCAGCTGCTCCTGTGGCCTGTGTGACACCTCCTGCTGGGAGCCCCGGTCATCCCTAGAGCTGCCCTGGGCCTGGGGACCCAAGCCCACTTTGTGCCTGGTCTGTTTCTGGCCAGGTCGGTGGGCCACGTCCACAGGCGAGTCACCGACCACCTGAACGTCGTTTACTACGTGGCAGACACGTTCTCTGAGGAGTACACAGGCTCCAGCCTCAAAATGGTTGAACGGAACGTGGAAGACGATTATATTGCCAATCTCCGAAACAACTGTTGGAAGGAGAAGCAGCAAAGTGAGTGTGTGCGTGTGTGTGTGTGTGTGTGTGTGTGTGTGTGTGTGTGTGTGTGTGTGTGTGTGTGTGTTTGGGGGCACAAAGCTTGAGAGCAGGGAAGGAAAAAGCCCTGCTCCCCCAGTGATCTGTGGGCCCAGCACCTGGCACCGCCCTGCGCCAGCCACGTCCTAGCCAAGAACCGCCCTCCACCCCTGTGTTTCCCTGGGGCTGGGAGCCTTGAGCCACCTGGAGATGTCCTCCAGCTTCCCATAAATCACTGCAATCAGCCTGTTGTTTGGCTGCCGCAGGTAAGTATGTAGAGAGAGATCACAACATTTCTCCTCCCCACCCACTGACTGGGCATCTGGCTCTATCCATGGGACCCTGGGGCCGTCTCACCAGAATAACAGGTTCTCTCTTTGGCTGGCCTCGCCTATACTCTATAGAAAGGGGCCTCTATTCTGCTCCCAAGGTGGGACCATATTTCCTCCTCCAGGGTCTACCCTAAGGAAAGCCAGCCCTGCCCCAGCTCCTGGGCCTGTAACTACCTTTCCCCTCCCGCACAGGCCAAGCAGGCATTGTAGCAGCCTTAGAGGTTGCCCTAACCCTGCCCCATTGCTTTGCAGAGGAAGGCTTGCTGTACCGGGCCCGCTACTTTGGCGACGCAGATATGTACCACAAAGCACAGAAGATGGGCACCCCGAGCTGTAACCGACTGTCAGAGGTGCAGGCCTCCCTGCATGGATAGTCCTGGGCCAGCCTGCCACCGAGGTCCAAGTATGAGCCAGGGCCTCCTCTGCCCTGCAACTCCTGGCAGCTCTGGTCTTGGTCATGAGGCAGAGGAGGGTGGGAGGAGGGAGGGAGGGAGCCTGTGATCGTGGCACAGTTTCCCTGTCCCCAGCCTGGCCTCCAGCCTGCAGAGTTGGGACAGCTCTGGGGTGTGCTGGGAAACTGAAGTCTTTAGTGCCCTTTAGTGCCCCTCCACAGCACCCTACCCTGCTCGCTGGCTCTGGAGCTGTGGGGTGCCCAAGGCTGCTGCTGAGGGCCACTCATGCCTCCTTGGTCTACTTCAGCCATCCAGTCCCCCATGGCCCTTTCCCAAGTGCAGCAGACTGTTATCTGTGCCCTGGGATTTAGGCTGCCGAGTATTACTGAGCCCCTGAAAGCCCCCACACACTCCGCAGCTGACACCAGGATGAACCACGTGGGAACGGGTGGGCCGAGAGCGCTTCCTCTTCCCCTGTCCTTCCAGGCAGGAGGAAATGGAACAAGATGGTTGGGCAGCCAGACAGCGCCCAGGGCAGGGAGCCGACAGGCTGGGAGCGGGAGGGGCCCGTGCCCCCAGACTGGTCCTTGTCTGGTGGGGTCAGAGGCCCTCTCAACACCACTGCACCTGGAAGCCACAGGCATCCGGCCCACCCAGGCATCTCACCTGTGGTCTGAGGAAGGGAACAGAAGGTCATGAGTTCAGGGTCGAACGAACAGAGAACCCTTAGCACAGAAGGAGTGGGGGAAGAAAGGTGCTGGTAGCAGGCTCCCTGCCTCCTTTACCCCTGTGTATGGATAGCAGGCTCTGTTCCCAGCATTTGCCAGAGGGGACAGCTTGGACCAAGCCCAGAGGAGTGTGGGCAGAGCCGCTAATGGTTCTTTTTTGTGTTGGTCCGCTGCCCACCCCCTCCTCTGCCTGTGTCCCCTCAGCAGGGATCCAGCTACAGACTCTGCTTTGAGGCCGTTTGCTGGTGCCTCTGGGAGAGAGAAACAGACCGCAGGAGGGCGACGGGGCAGGGGCTGAGGTGGGCAGCGCCGGACAGGGCCGAGGAGTTGGCTTGTTAGTGTGGGCTGAGCTGGAGGCTCTGGGGCATGTAACTGCCAAGCTAACTGTTAACCACTCTCCTCCCCAGACTATGAAATCCCTGGAGAATTTGTGGTGACATGCACTGAGCCAAGGTGACGAACTGTATATTTAAGGAAAGACAAAAAAAGAAAAAAAATTAAAATGGAATTGGAGGCCGGACGCTGCACAACTGCCCTCTCTCTCACCCAGTAAATGCAGAAAGCTGTTAGGACAGACAGGAAAACCTGCCATGGGGCTGCTTCCCTTCCTCCCAGGGCTGGCAGAGGCTCAGGCTCCACATCGGCTCTCTCCTAGGATACAGAAACCATGACAACGAAAGTAGAATGTAAAACTTGCAGCAAATGTCTGTAGGAAGGGCTGGGGGAGGGGGCAACCAACTGCCTTTCTTCCCCCTCCCAGGAGCTACCACCAGTCACCTCAGTGGAGGTAATCAGAGGTGTTGGCCAAGGATAGAGAGGAGGAGGAAAGAGAACTCTCTGTAGAATGTAATTTATAGATGCGTGTATATGTATATATCTATTTATATGTAAATAACATATACAAAGATATATAGATATATAGAGATATAGTCTACTTTTTAAACTATGCAGGGATTTGGTTAAGTTGTTGAGTTGATTTCCTCCCTGTTTTAGAAAACAAGGCCTGTTTGGGGAAGGCAGCCTGGTCCTTCGAAGGCTAGACATTAGCCATAGCTGACAGCATGAGGAAAGTTGGGCCACAGCTTTTAACGTTCCCCTCAACCCCAGCCTGTTTTTGATGGCAGCAGTAATCATGATAGCATAAATCTGCAGAGAACTTGGAAGGTTGCCAGCGGTATGGTTAAACTGGAGAGGAGCAGGCTGCGGGGGAAGAAAGGACTCCTGGGGCCAGGTGCCAGGTCAGTATTGAGTCATGGTAGAGGCCCCAGATGGCCTGTGGGGATGAGACCACCCACTGCAAGTTTGGCCAGCTCAGGTGGGCGCTTTGTCCTGGTGCCCAGGAGCCCCCTGCCCCCCATGCCACTGAGAGCAGCAGTGTTGGAGAGGGGAACCAGGTTCTGCCTGACCACCTCCCCCCTTAGTCCCTATGTGAGTTTTGCCTTATAGGTGCCCCAGGGCACAGCCCCATTGTTGCTCCTGGTTTTTCCTAAGTCATGTACCAAGGACTCCAGAAGGCTTTTCCTCCCAGAGTCAACCACGTTGGGCCCAGGACGCTGGGGCAGAAGCCAACTCCCGAAGAAAGTCCGTGACCGTGGGCGCCTCTGTCTCTACCCTCCATGGACATGATGCCACCCGGCCTTCTCTTGCACGTTGGATAAAGGATGCACCTGAACCAGAAGGGTTTTCTTATGGTCACCCTCAAATGAGGATTTTTCTCAAAACAGCAGTTGCTGCCAGGGGAAGAGAGGGAGGTTTTATTTATTCCCACAGTTTATACTGGGCCTTTTGGAATTACCGTTTTTCCCAAATTTTCCTCTGGTGGTGGGTGTGTCATTGAGCCTGCCATCCTCCAAAGCCTTACTACCCCAAGCTGCCAGCCAGGAGGGGATCACCACCCTCCCAGAGCTTCTCTTGGCTCTTTTTATAAAAGTCCCCCAACAAATAGGATTCTTGCTGGGAAAGGGAGCTTGGTTAAGGAGAAATGTCAAATACAGTTTTTAAACAAGGTCCTGCCCTGTGATGAAGCGCCCTCCCCCCCCCCCCCCGCCCCCGCCCAAAGAGATGCTCAGAACTGGATGTGGGTGAGAGCACCCTGCCCGTGGTGGCCCTGGTGCTCGGCTCCCACCACCCCAACCCTCTGGTCTCAGTAGATGTCCCTAGACGGGCTGAGCCATGTGCAATAAGAACATAGATCCTAATGGATCCACTGAGAAGCTGTATTTCTTGAAATAGAATTCTGAAATTGTATATCTATAAATATATGTTTATTATGTGATTGGTTGGCCTTGGTGGGTGTGTGTTGAGCAAGGGGGTTGAGCTGCGTGGGGAGCAGGGCACAAGCACCTGTTGCTGCTGACACTGTCCAGCCCATACCACAAGGAGTTTTGGTGGCAAGCCTGAATGCCCCCTCGCCCCAGCTGACAGCCACTTCAGTCACAAGTGTTGTTCCAGGGCTGACTCCATCCCCGCAAAGGGTAAGAGGCTCAATTAGGCCAGGACCCTGGGGTCCCTGACACCAGTCCAGGGTGGGCAGCCCGGGCCACGATCACAGCCCCCACTTCCCCTTGGTCCTGCTCCCTCCCTTCCATCCCTCTGATTCCATCAGCCCTGCTGTGAGCCCAGCAGATTTCCCTCTCCCCAGCCCGGCGGAGCTCCAGCCCACCCTGGCCCAGAGCAAGGGAAAAGTTCTCCGAGTTTCTTTCTGTCTCTGGCTGCACAGCCTTCCCAGCCACCCTCCTCCCCCAGAGGGCTGGAGAAGTTTGAAATGCGGCAGCCCGAGTAGGGCTTTACGTGAATGGAGCGGCAGATCTGCCCGGGCCTCCCAGAGACAGGGCCCAGCAGCCCTGACTGGTGGCCCCAGGCCCCTCCTGCTGCCGCTCCAGCCAAAGACAGGCAGGCTGCCCGGTGGTGCCACTGCAGCCCGGGAGCTCATTGGCTGCCCCCACCCGGGTCACCGCGGCCTGCCCAGCCCGGTCTGCGAGCTGCCACTTGTTGGCTGCAGTTGACAGGGGCGTTGCCAGCCGCCCCCATTAACCCACCCGAACCCCCTGCCCTGGGCTGTGTGGTTCCATGAGCCAAAAGGGGTGGGACAGACGCCGTCGACTGTTTGCTGCAAAAAAGAGCCTTTGACAAGCGTCCCCACCCACTGTCAGGTGGCAGAACGAGCGCCTAGTCCGTCCAGGCTCCTGGGATCAGCCAGCTTATCTCCTTGTCCCAGGCTGCCCCCAGGTCTCGAGAAGGGAACTGCTCCAAGGGGCAAGGAACCCACACCCCAGCCCGACTGTAACCTCATCCCTGCCCCGAGTTCCCCGGGCAGGGTCACCTGGCTGTTGAGGGCAGGCGCACAGACAGATTCGGGTAAATAGACTGTTGACAACAGTGTCGGCTCTGGAGCAGCTCAGAATCCTTACCAAAGGTCACACCATGTGATTTGAGCAAGTCTGCCCATTTCCCAGAGCAGGAAACTGAGGCCTGAGGTAGGGAAGGTGATGCCCAAGGGTCTCCATGAAGCTGTGCATATCTTTGGGGTCTATGTGGCAGAGCAATCATTCTGAAAACATTTGCTGTCCTCGAGGGGATCAAACCCACTCGTGCCAAGTAGAGTGGCAGGAGTCCTGAGTGCAGAAGGGTGGGAAAGGGGGGAAAGACCACACTAAGGAAATGGACTTAATCTGAGGGGCTGGAACCGGGGCCGGGCTGCCCTTATGAGCCATGCACTCTCTCTCCCGGCAATGACAAAGGTGTCCACCCTGCTATGCAGGGCGGCTTCCCTGAGCTGGAGTCACACCCCAGAGGCAGCGTGGTGGCTCAGTTGGGTGTCAGTGTGGACCCCACAGCCCAGCTGCCTCCTGGGCTGATCCACGTACTGGCTGGGTGGCCTTGGGTGTGTCACTTAAGCTCCCTCTGTCTCAGTGGCCTCATCTTCAAAATGCAGGTAATAAAACCACCTACCTCATTGGGTTATTTTGAGGAGTAAAAGTTATCACATATACACACTTTAAAAAAATCAGTCCGGTACATAGGAAGCTCCATTTAAGTGTTGTTATTCATTCTCAGTCAAAGATTAACTGAGCACTAACTGGGTGTCAAATCCCACTCCAGACACCGAAACCACAAAGGCGGCTGAGATTCGGGCTGCCCTGGAGGAACTACCGGCCGGGTAGGTGAACCAGCGTTCAGCAGACCCCAGTGGGCAGAGGACTGTGACGGCAACAAACCTGGGAGCGTGGAGGTGTGAGCGGCTCTGGCTGGGGACTCTCGGTAAAGAAACTGACATCTATGAAGGAGGTGAGAGTGTGGGCAGAGCCTCGGGTGGGGTGAGTACTCTGGCTAGAGGGGACAGTGTGGGCAAAGTCCTGAAGCTGGGTAAGTACAGGAGGGACTGCATTCAGGGAACAATGCATATGCCAGGTCCCCAATCTATGATTGTCATCTCGCCAGTCACACCCAGTGGCCTTGGGCAGAGAAAGAACTTCACTGGGAATGAATGAACAAGAGACCCTGAGCCTCCCGAATCCTGGCTGTCCCCTGTCCACTCTGTTCAGCATTCAGCAAGCGTGTCTGAGCCTTTCTTGGTGCTGGGCCCTGCCCTCAGGGAGACAGCCCTGTAAGGCCAGCCATGCGGGAGGCGAGCAGGGGAGTAGGCACAGAGGTTGGCAAAGCTGGAGGCCTAGGCCGTGGCATTCACACTGTCACCCCTGTCCCCCCTGACCCTCATGGAGGGATGTTTCACCAGGAACAGAGCCCAGGCTTCCTGTTACTTCCAATAGCCCCACAGCTGTTTGGGCAGGAAATAAAGGTCCAGGGCCCAGACAGGACAAGGGGTGCGAGGGGCATCTCTAGGACCCCCAGGGCCAAACAGCCCTCCCAGAGCCCAGGAGTTGGGGCTTTGCTTGGGAGAAGAGTGGGGAGTCTGACTGCCACACCTTGTTTACCCCATTCTCCCCTTTCCCTTCATTAATTTAGTCTAAACGAAGTCCCAGGGAGGGCCTGGCTGCCTTCTGTAGCTCTGACTCGGGCTGTAGTTTTCCTTGGGGAGGACGGGGTACAGTTCTCCGGTGGAGCTGGTACTCGCACAGCCAAGAGGTCAGGCTTAGGGCCTTCAGGGACTCTGGTCAGCACTCCCACTACCTTCACTGGATGGATTGTTGCCATTTTTTCTGATGGACACAGTGAAGGGGCCCAAGAGACTGGCACCCAAACAGTGCAGGAGGATGCTGACGATCTCTTTCCGGTTAAGGAAGTGGAGGCCGGGAGGATGGAGTGAGGTCCTTTTCCTGTCTCCAGGTGACCTGCAGGCCCTCACACTCTGACCTCGCTGCCTGATGCAGCCTGCTCCACCCACCCTCCCCTGACACGCCGCCCAGCTCCTCCTGCCCGGAGCCTCCCTGTGGCTCTGCCACTGTCCTCCAGGAGGCCTGCCTGTGTTCCCGCAGCCTGGGCCTGCCCTGCCCTCTCACTGAAGGTGCTCGTGCAGTTCTTGGAAGAAGGCTTCACAGCCTGAAGAGGCAAGGGCCTGTCTGGGGCCTGTCCACTTGTTCAGTGCTGCAGCCCTGGGGCCTGCACACAGTGGGGCCTCCATGAACACTGCTGAGGAAGAAAGGGGCACCCCCCAGCACTGAGACACCTTTCTGATGGCCACTCGTGGCTGTCCTTCCGCAGCTTTCTCCACCTCGCATACCCTGCCCAGCGTCACCCTGTAGGTAGCTTTGTAGCCATAAACCCACATGCAGGACCAGGGACACTTCTGCCAAACTTCACAGGGCTCCAGTGAGGACCAGCATCCAGCTGGGTGGATAGCATATGTGAACCAGGCTCCTGTGAGATAAGCACTGAGTGAGGCCTCTCCCTTTTCCCCACCTCATGGGGGAAGCAGAGTCCTGCTGAAAATGCCCACCACTTCTCCTCTCCCTGAGGGGGGGATGGCTGTACCAGGGGCTAGTATGAGAATCATAAACAGTGCTCATCCTCGAGGGGACCTCTGACCGCTGTCCAAAGTGTTCCCCACCCCTAATGGGTGGAAGAGGATGTGTTCTCCAGTGCTCAGGCCGGTGCCAGTTGGCCCCACCCACGCCTGGACACAGACCCAGTTCTGTTCCTGGGCTGCCCCAGTGCTGCCCTGGCCACAGGCCTCAGGGTCACCGCTGGCAGGCTTTGCTACCTGCTGGTCACCAACCCAGGGCCCCGGGTGCTGAGGATGGCATCCTGGGCCCCGTGTGTCAGACAACCTCCCACAGTGCCACACGGGTAGCAACTGTTTCCATGGCGTTCAGGCTGTGAGCCCCAGGCTCACACAGCATGGGGGTGGTGGTTCTTGGGGCCATTTCTCTTGGGACTGCAAGGGGCCTCAGTCTCCTTCTGGTCCCTTCTCAGCACTGAAGCACTGGGCTCAGAGTCCAGAGATCACGTTTCAAGCCTCAGCTGTAAAGGACATTTGTATCATATTTCATTTGTATCATTTATAAATTTTTGTTACAATTAGCATCATTCCACAGACCTCACCTATTGAGTCCTTAATGTCAGCCTCTGTCACCTGTGGAACCTATGGGCTGCTAGCCTGACTGGGGTGGGCTTTGTACAAACAGGGCCTCACCCCGGGGCCCCAGGACTTGAGCCTGGGGTTCACGCAGCGGGGCGGGATTCAGGCCGTGGGATGGAGTTGTGTGACCCACATCTGTTTGTATTATTAGCTCAGGAGCTGGCAGGCCGGGGCGGTAACACAATTCGAGGAACTGTTGACTCCACTCTGGCCCCTCCCCATGCCTGCTGTCGTGAGAGCCAGAGAAGACAGCGTGAGGACTGCACGTCCCTCCAGGGCACTGCTGATGTCAGCGTTGGCGGGGGCCTCCCCAGGGGCCTTGGGTGACCCCGGGTCAGCTGCCTGGCCTCTGGCATCCTCCTGTACCCATTCGTGCAGTCCCAGCTTCTGCGGTCCTGGCGTCCCCTCCTCCTCCTCCCCTCCCCGCCCCTCTCTGACCTCAGCAGGGAAGGTGATGGGGTAGGGTGGGGGAAACCCTCCCTGTTCGGTAAGCTGGGAAGAATGACTGCCCCGGACCCCCAGGATGAGGAAGAAAGTTTTCCCTCTTTCCTGCCTTCCTCATACATTCCTACCTCCTCTTTCTGTCATTGGTGCCTGCAGGTGCCAGCATCCCGGGGATGAGCTAAGGAAAGCCTGGGCCTTGGCCAGGTGCCCCAGACTGTGGCTCCAGGAAAGGACCTGGCTTCCTGGCTAGGTGCCCAGCTCTGCACCCCAGGCAGGGGGACCTTGAGACGATCTCCCAAGATCCGTGTCCCATGGGATTCTCAGGCCTGTCCTGCAGGCTGTCGGGGGGCACATGAGATGAGGTCATGGAAGTCCTTCACAAGCCCAGAAGTGCCCCACAAGGTTAGCTGTGGCGTAGGTTTTGGTCCTGTAACTTCCCTGAGACAGGACCAGGGGCCTGTGGGCCCACTGAACTCTGTAACAAAGGCTGAGACAGACCTCAGTGTCAGCACGAACCAGGAGTTTGAGAATTTAGTAGGCGGTGCCAAGTGCTGGGCTTGGGGTCTAATTCTGGGCCACCTAGAGAGGGAAACAAGGACACCTTTGCCATCGAGGCACAAATAATAAGAGTGTTAGAAACGGCAGGCACCCCAAAGAAGGGTCTCATACTGTGTGTCCCTGAGCCCTTGGGCCCCCGGGGGTGCGAGGGTGAAGGTGAGAGGGGGCCAGCAGCCCTGCCCTGCTGTTTAGTGTTTCAATCACCCACTAAACAACAAACGTTTAGTGCAGTTGGAACTTTGATTGGAGAAGAGTTTCTACTACAAAAATAAATATTGAAAAACCAGAGACCTCATCTAACCCCACAATTTCACCAATGAGGAAACTGAGGCCCAGAAAAGAGAAGTGGTTTGCCTCAGGCTGCCCAGCTCAGTTGTGTCAGAGCTGCTGCCTAGGCCACTCACTCCTGGTCTGTGGAAAAGAGCCAACACCCCGAGGATGAGGAGGACAATGGCAAAGCGGGGTCCCCCCATCAAGGTCTGGGCCTCAGACACAGCTCCTTTAATATGACCCCTGAGGCGAGGCCTCAGGGTCAGGAGCCGTGTTGACCAGATGCTGATCTGGGCTGGAGAGGAGGGCAAAGGCCCACTTCCCCGACCAGCTGAGAGCTCTGTGGGCTGTCAGCCCCAGCAAGTCCTCTCCAACTAACCAACTACCCCAGCCCCAGCTTTCCAGCCTGCCACCCACTGCCCCAGGCATTCTCTCAGAGTCCTTACTGCAAGTAGCTGGGGCAGGCAGACAGGTGCCCCTCTCCCCCATTTTACAGTAGACTGAGGCACCCGGCGGTAAGTGGGCCCGGAACCGAGCCTCCCCAGTGCCAACCCTGTGCTCTCGTCATTACTTCCTGCTCTTCCCAGTGTCTTTCCCCAGCACCCCTCCTCCCCCAACACCGGCTCTGCTCACCCTTGCACTCAGCCCTGTGCTGACTGGCCCAACCTTCCCCTCGTTGGCTTTAGCAAGGAGAGGCACCCCGACCAAGGTGCTGCCCAGGTCTCTCAGCCCGTGCAGAGCTCCCGGCCTTTCGCACAGCCCAGGCGCAGTCCCTCCCCTCGGAGGTGGACTTCTGTTCACCATCCCCTGACTGCAGAGAGGGCTCGGGACAGGAACTTGGTCCTTCAGCCATGACTGGGTGGGACTAGGCCAGGACATCCAAACAAGCTCCCAACACCTGCCCTTTCCCCAAGATACAGACCATAACTCAGTGCCAGGGCAACCAACAGTCTCAGCTTACCCAGGACTCTCCTGCTTGGCACTGAAAGTCCCAGGAAATTCCTCATACCTGAGCAAGCTGGGACAACTGGTCACCCTACTCAGCACACACATACCCAGGGTCTTCGTGCCTTCCTCGTCCCCCACTGAGCGGGGTCTTTCTTCATTCTATACCCCTGGTCTCCACTGAGGCTAATGAGTGGGACCATGGTCAGTCCACTCAGACTGGGCTGGGGCCTAGCACAGGCCCAGAGTCTGCTAAGGCGAGCAGAGGGTCCACAACCTATTGGAGGTGTCCTGCCCCAGGCCCTGTGAGAGAAATAGCAGAGGGAGCCCACGAAAAGCCTGGTGGGATCCTGGGCCTTGATCCCAGCCCAGCTTTATCCTCAGGCTGGGGGGCAGGCCACTCTGGGGTGACCCCGGGCGGGGCAGCCCTAGAGCTGGAGCCAGGCAGGGCCTGCCTGGGGCTCACTGAGGCGGCCTCTACCTGTCTAGGCTTGAGGTGAGTCATTTCCTCCCCCAGCTGGTATGAGGCTGGGAGGGGGAGGGAGGGGATGCCATCTAAAAATAGCAGGGCTCAGCCTTAGACATACCCAAAGAGCTTCTCCTGGGGCAGGGGAGGAGGAGCTGACACCAGCTATGGCCCCAGCCAGATGCCTGCACTGGGCCGAGGAGGAGGATGGCCCTGAGACCCCCGCCCCCACCCCTTCCCAGGCTCAGCTAGGGCGCTGAGGTGGGGAGGAAGCATCTGAAAGGCTGAGACACAAGGAGTGTCGGGGTGGGGTAGGAGCTTGAGGAGAAGAGAGGCCTCAAGCAGACAGGGCCTGGGAAGGGCCGGGGGGGTCTGTGACTCGGCAGGCTTGGCCCTGGCTGGGGCTGGCAGAGACAGCAGCAACTGGATCACCAGCCTGGGTTTCCCTCCACATCATCACCACAGGACCACGTTCACACCCCACCCCTACCCACAACAGAGACGCACTCGGAGACACACAGACACAGCTGGCCCGTGTGAGTCACTTCCCTCCTAAGAGGACTCGTCCCCCGGCTAAGCGGGACTCAACTTCTCCGGTCAGCAGCATAGACTGAGGACCCACTGTGTGCTTGAGCCACACCCTGGGAGACAAGGTAGCAATAATCATGACTGTCCCTGGCCTTGGGGACACCTTAAGAGGCCCACTCAGGAAGGGGCAGGACAACACACAGAGCAGAAACACAACAGGCAGGGAGGGCCCTGTGTGGTGGGACAATCTGGAGTCAGGTTTAAATCCTGGCGCTGCCATTTTCTAGCCATGTGACCTGAGACAAGTTATTCGACCTCTCCCTGCCTCGGTTTTCTCATCTGTATAATGGATGTCATATAAGGCCTCCGTCACATGTCAAATACAGTATTGTCTATAAAGTCCCCCAGCAAACAGACCTCTTTCCATTAAAGCTCATGGCATGAGGCTATCAACTTAAAAAAAAGACACTACAGATTTCAGTACACATTTCTAACCCAAAGACCCAAGATGATAATATTCCACCTGTGATAGGTTAAGGTGAGGAGCAGTGAAGTAAAAAAAACTGCATTTTACAACAATAGCAATGGCCACTGTTATGAACGCTTCATATTTACCTCATTATCTCTTATCCTCACAACAGCCTCATACAGCAGGCATTACTGTCCCCATTTTATGTGTGGAAAAGTGGAGGCCCAAAGACAGTAAGTAACTTGTTCCATCCACATCATACAGGTAGCAAATGGTAGAGACCAGGTTTGGACCCACTCTTTTTTTTTTTGGCTGTGCCATGTGGCTTGTGGGATCTTAGTTCCCGACCAGGAAGTGAACCCAAGCCCTTGGCAGTGAGAGTGCAGAGTCCTAACGGCTGGACCGCCAGGGAATTCCCTGGACCCACTCTAAGTCCAAATTTCTTGTGCCTCATGGGGTGTAAGTGGGGGTCTGTTACGTCTAGAGTTGGCTGAAGGTACACTGATCTCTGACTTTTGGGGGAGGGGGCCCTTGGACACTAGCCTGGGGTGACTAGACTATGCCAAGCCTTTGGGGGCTGCCTTCTTCCGTCTTACCTCCCTCACCCTGAGCCCTCACCTAGAAACACAGAGTGTACTCTGCCCTCTCTCGGGGTTACCACTTTCACTCCTTACAGTAGCCCAGCAAGGGAAATGCCACGACTCCCACTTGACAGAAAGGGCAGACAGATCAAAGGGATCATGAACCTTTGGTGGTCACAGAGCTGGGGGTGGCAGAGTCTAGACCTAGTGCTCTCCCCTTGAACTCCTAGGCTGAGGCTCTGTCCCCGAGCCCCAGCTGTCTGATGTTGGGGAGGGGCAGGAATTCCTCTGCTCTCCCAGGCTCCTTACACCTTCCCCAAACCATCCCTGTTCCCGCTTGCTGGACTGCACGTAAAACCCAAACCTTGCATCAGTCAGTGGCCCCTGGCTCCAGTAAGAGCCTTTTTCTGTGTCTGTGGGCTTTCCCCACCCTTGTCTGAGTCATCCTCTGCTAGTTCCAGGAGACTGGAGAGAGGAGGCCTCTTATCCGGACAGTACAGATGGAGAGACTGAGGCAGGAAGTGACTTACTGCAATGAGTCAGGGGCCAGAGCTGGCAACAGTCCAGGCCGGGAGGCCACAGGTGTAGCTGGCAGGGCCTGAGGTGCCACATACTCGAAAAAGAGCTTTTGATGCCGTGTAGTAGGAACAAATATCAAGAGATTTGTGTTGTAGGCCCTGGGCGAGGAGAGGAGGGGTGATATGGCAGAAAAGATGAACATGATATAGGAAAGAAAACAAAAACAAAACCCAGAAGCCCAGTCTTGCCCGTTACAGACACTCTGAGCTCAGCTGGGCGTGTAGCTCAATTTTCTCCTCTATAAAAATCATCATGGTTATCATTTATTGGGTGAGTCCTAATGATCGCTGCGGCTTAACACTTTATAGACACTGTCTTATTTAATTACTACTACAATCCAGTGAGGTTGTACTATCATCAGCCCCATTCGACAGATGACTTATCTGAAGCTCAGAGAGGTTAAGCAACTTCCCCAAAGCCACAGCGCTTGTTCCAGCAAGCATAGGACAACAAATCTAGGGGCTGACTTAGAATAGCTCTCCAAATCCAGTGGGGCAGATGGGTCCCCGCGCGTGCAGCGCCCACGTGGAGCTGCCCAGGCGTGTGGGCGGGTTCGCACCAGGAACTCGCGTGTCTGTCAGCGCAGTGCGGCGGTGGAGGGACCAGCGCGGAGGAGAACACCAACAGCCCGGGGATAATGAGCCAGGGCTTCCGGGAGGCAGGGGGGATTCGAGCAAGCCTGCCCGGGCCGTGCGCCCGCGCGTGCCCACGCGTGTGCTCAGGGCGCTGGGCCGAGCCAGTGCCGGCGGCGGAGTAGAGGGCTTCCAGCGCGGCGCCCCACCTGGAGCCCAGCACAGGTGGCCGAGAGAGCAGGGAGCCGGGAGGGGGTTAAGTGCTGCTGGCGGCTGCCGCCAGCGCCCTCCCCTCCGCCCCAGTCCCCGCCCCGCACGGGCCCAGCCGCACGTTGCCGGCGATTGCCTCATCAGGCCGCTGCAGCTCGCGCCCTCCCGCACGTGGCGCACACTGCACACCCAGCGCACCGGACTGCCCCCGGCCTTGTCCCTCCCCCTCCCCCGGCCCAGACCACCGCCAGACTGAGTCCCCAGCGGCCCATTCACCCGGCAGGTGCCGGAGCCTCGTCCCAGACACCTTTGATGGCTGCCCTTTGCTCCATCTGGTCCGAGCGGACAAATGAGGGAAATTGAGTAAGCCAGTTTAGCAAGGCCGGAAACTCCTGGCCACTTTGTTACGCATGATTTTATAACAACTTTTCGGGGCGGGAGGGGGTGGCGCAGGGAGAATTTCTAGAGTGAAGATGATGGGGAACTCATGCAGGTCTCGGGGGCTGTGAGTATCCTCCAGGCTGGCCTTACTGGCCTGTACCTCCCAGGCCAGGCACAGTGCTTGACACTCGTGGGTGCGCCACAAATTCTCTTTAAAGTGCATTTTCTCACCCTCCTCCTGCGTTTGAGTGGCTGCCAGAAAGAACGCCCAGGTGAGAGACGGTGGGGTTTAGGGCTGGAGCTGAAGGCCGGCAATTGGGGCCTTAGGTTCTGCCTTTGGCATGGGTTTGCTGTTTCCCTTGGGCAAATGCCTTGATCTCTCTGGGCCACATTTCTCAGGGGGACTCAGTAATAAGATAACATGCCTGGCCCTAAAGCTCAGGACAGGCTTTGAACTCCTAGCAAGCAGGAAAAGGAACCTTCCATTTGAAGCAGAGATTTCCTCTCGAACATTAATATTCTCCTGGGTCTTTCTAGGCAGGAGCCCTCAGTATTCTGTGTCTAGACTCAGTGACATGAGTGGCTCTGTTGCTTAGAGAATCAAGTCCAAATTCGTTGGCTTGGTATTCAAGGCTTTCTCTCGTGAATTTCACCCAGCCTATCTAGCCTTACTGCAACTACACCCCTACACGGTAGCCTTAGGAGGAATCTCAGACTTCCCCAAACATACCACACACACATACAGCTGTGCCCTTGCTCACGTTGTTCCCTCCGCCCAGACTGCTCTTCCCTACACTCCTCGAATGATTGGCTCCTTCTCATATAGATCTCCGTTGAAATGTCCCCACCCCAGAGAGGTTTTTCTCAAGTGCCCAGTGAAGCAGGGGCCCTGTTATTCCCTCTAGAGCTACCTGTTTCTTCCCTCGTTAACTCTTACCACGTCTTGGGATTAGAAGTTTATCTCTCCACTGGACTGAAAGGTCTGTGAGGGAGAGACCATGTCCATTTTCTTTCTTTCTTTTTTAAATTTATTAATTAATTTATTTACTTTTGGCTGCCTTGGGTCTTCGTTGCTGCGTGCGGGCTTTCTCTAGTTGCGGCGAGGGGGGCTACTCTTTGTTGCGGTGCGCGGGCTTCTCACTGCGGTGGCTTCTCTTGTTGCGGAGCACGGGCTCTAGAGCGTGGGGGCTTCAGTAGATGTGGCACGTGGGCTCAGTAGTTGTGGCTTGTGGGCTATAGAGCACAGGCTCAGTAGTTGTGGCACATGGGCTTAGTTGCCCCGCGGCATGTGGGATCTTCCCGGACCAGGGCTCGAACCCGTGTCCCCTGCATTGGCAGGCAGATTCTTAACCACTGCACCACCGGGGAAGTCCACCATGTCCATTTTCTTCATCTCCATATACCCAGCGCTGATCAAGGTGCCTGGCACATAGTAAGAGGTTAATAAATATTTATGGAAAGGAAGAAAGGATGGATGATTGATTAGCAAAAACATTGAGAACAGCCTAAATGTCCATCAGTAGGGGACTGCTGTTGCCAATGATGGTACAGCCATACGGTGGATACTATGCAGCCATTAGATCAATATATACCCACATGGAAGAGTGTTCCTGATGCCTTGAGAAGTGAAGAAAGGAAGTCAGTCCCTTTCTAATTAAAAATATCAGGAGTCAGAGTATGTATATAGATAAAGGCATAGATATGTCTGTAAACATAAGAAAATGTCAAGACGGCATACATCAACCTAAGTACCACTGAGAAGCAGGCTATAGACATTGTCACAGTTTATTATGTATCTAGAGCCTTGCTTAGACATCATCTCCTCTGAGAGTCCTCTGATCCTTCCTTTGTGTTGGAGGGGCTGCCTCGGAGCACGCAGCCAGGTGCTCCAAAGCAAGGCCTGACGCTTCCTCCTCGGCGTTCAGTCCAGAGGCCATGAGTGTGTGCGGGCAGCTGGGACGGGGGACAGCAGCTCCTCTGCATGCGTGCGTTTGTCCACGCGTGCAGGTGAAAGCAGAGCTGGTGAGGACAATGACCATAGCAGGACTGACACCAGGCAGCGCATCTCGACCTGCCAGGTGACATCACTGCAGGTGGCCTTGGGCTATCAGAAGAGCCAAAATGTGACAGGAAGCCTGGCCTTCATGCAGGGGGGCCCAGCCGGCTCAGTTCCAGATTTGGGACAGTCAGCCTCGGCTGTGGGAGGTGCACAGGGCAGCTTCTCATTGCCCGCCGGGTGCCTCGGAGTCGAGAAGCGTCAGATGCAGCTTGATGAGAGCAAAAGCCCTTCTGCGGCCTGCCCACTTGTCCCTGTCTGTCCCACAGCGGCTCCCATGAGGCCTGGAACAACACAGTTCAGACCAACTGGGCCAGGGGAGAGGAAGGAAGAGTGGCAAAGGGCTCAGGGTCAGATGTCTGAGTTTCTGTTCCCACGGGTGCCTCTCATTATGCTTGTCAGGAAGCGGAAAAGAGTGCAGACCTTCGCCTTCACTTTGTTTCGCATCTCAACCCAGTCTCTCTTCCCCTGCCTGTCTCAGAAAAGGTTCCCCACCTGGAAAATCACGGGGTGGTGAGGGGTGGACCCTCCATCTGGAGTCACCTAGTTTCCAGCGGTTTCAGGTCCGCACCTACCAGCCAGCCGTGTGACCCTGGACGACTGGCTTTGCCCCTCTGTGCCTCGGTTTCCATAGTAAACTAGGTAACACATGGCAAGTGTTTAGAAGTGGGCCTCATACATGTAGGTGTAGCTGTTATCTACATGTGTTTGCTATTATCTGTCTGGCTGGGGTAATAACAGTACCTACTTCACTGAGCTGTTGTGAGGATTAAATTAGATAATGCGTGTCAGGTGCTTGGTATGTTAAGCGTTTACTTGTTTTACCAAAGATAACAAGATGGGAGTACAGATCTTGGTCCCGGAGATGCGGCGGGCGGGGGTGGGGATTAGCGTGGTGGCTGCTAGTGACTTCCTGGGAATGGCGTGCAGGCCCTTCAGTGGCCCAGGCAGCCACGTTGGTTCGTGGTGTTACCGGGCTGGGTGTTGCTGAGTTGTCCGGTTAGTCAACTGCCCACTCCCTCAAACCCATTTAAACCAGCTCCATCTGGCCTAGCTTTCCCAACACACCATCCTGGCAGCTTTCACGGGCCCAGAGCACTGGGCAAAGTGTCAGGCCTGCTGCAAAATATGTTGGAACTTTATCTGACCCCTGGCTCCCATCCCATCCAGAAATACATTGGCTGGAACTTGCAGGCAAGCTGGAGCAAGCCTGGGGGCTGGAGGAGAAGGCAGTTCTGAATCACAAACCAGATATTCCCCCCACACCCTCCATCCTTGTTGGCCCCCCTTTTTATTTGCACGGTTCTATGGATTAATGCTGTTCCTAGTTATGAAGCAGTTTTTAAAACTGAAGGCCTAATCCTGAGCCCTGGATTTGCAGAGAAGAGAAAGAAAGAAGACCGTGCCCCCCAAACTCAGGGAAGTTCACTGCAGAATTTTCCTCTTTTCCTTCTTTCAGTGTTGCTTTGCAGCAGCCTTTTGGGAGGCCAGGATGACCCTCTGGGCCGCCATCTGGAACTCCCCAGAAAGAGCCTGTGACAATGGCAGCACTGGCAACCACGCCAGACTGGCACCCGGCCAGCAGTGGAGGAGGCAGTGCTCAGTCTGGGAGTCTCCACCCCGGTCAAGGTGGGTCGTGCTACCCTCCCCACCCAGCTCCCTTTGGCGACTCCCCCCAGGGAGGTCCCAGGCAAGTCCCCAGACCAAACAGGTCTTCCTGCAGGTACTCCTCAAAAGGCCACTGTCTTAGAATAGAAGGAATTCCAGGAGTGCCCCACCCCAAGCATGCATTTGAGCTTTCATAGAGCTAGCTTGCTAGCTTGCTAGCCAAAGGAAACGAGAAAAAGAAACATTGTGTGGGGCCTGAAGGATTCTAGATGTTAAGTTAATTTTCAGCTCCAAAATTTCCCATTACACAAGTCATACTGTCAAGACCCTAAGCCTCACAGATTTGGAGTTCATTAGATTCAGAATTTTTGAAAAATCAGCCTGGTCAAATTAGAGTACCGACTGGATATGAGATGATATTATGGAACAATTGGTTTTCTCAGATGTGAGAATCACCGTGTGATTATATAGAACAGCTTATTCCTAGGAAATTCATGCTGAAATATTTGGCTGAAACATCATGATGCCAGCAACTTCGTTTCAAGTGGTTCACCAAAAAAACTTGATGCAGATAAAGTAAATGTGGCAAAAGGGTTAACAATCATTGCATCTAGGTGGAGGGTATGTAGGTGTTTATTGTGCCATTCTTGCAACTTTTCTATTTGTTTGAAGAATTTCTCCATAAAAAAAGGGAAACAGGGGGCTTCCCTGGTGGCGCAGTGGTTGAGAATCTGCCTGCTAATGCACGGGACACGGGTTCGAGCCCTGGTCTGGGAAGATCCCACATGCCGCAGAGCAACTAGGCCCGTGCGCCACAACTACTGAGCCTGCGTGTCTGGAGCCTGTGCTCCGCAACAAGAGAGGCCACAATAGTGAGAGGCCCGCGCACCGCGATGAAGAGCGGCCCCCGCTTGCCGCAACTAGAGAAAGCCCTCGCACAGAAACAAAGACCCAACATAGCAATCAATCAATCAATCAATCAATCAATCTTAAAAAAAAGGGAAACTTTTAAATAAAATAAGCTATTCACATGCAAAACAAGACAATACAGAATTCAGCCTGCTCTAGCTGAATTTCACCTCTTCTCTGAGGATAGAAGTAGTAAAAACAAGATGGTGTCCAGGATTGCAGAGTTGAGCCAACCAAAGAGAACCTATTATTTTTAAAGAGTTTATTAAGTACTTGTCTGGAAACAGTACTGGTCGTTAAAAATCCTTTTAGTTCATGGCCAGAGAAGGACTCATTTTGGAAAATGGGAGAGTCCAGCCCTTTTAGCTTATTGGCACCAGATTTAACACAAGTCAAGAAACACATCTTTTTTTTTTAATATATATTTATCTATCTGGTTGCGCTGGCTATTAGTTGTGGCACACGGGCTCCTAGCTGTGGCATGCATGCGGGATCTAGTTCCCTGACCGGGGATGGACCCGGGGCTCCCTGCATTGGGAGTGCGGAGTCTTATCCAGTACGCCACTGGGGAAGTCCCTCAAGAAACACATCTTGAAGACTTACTATGAGCATAGCCCTGATATGTCACCAAAGGTGTTTTTCCCCTGCCTATAATCTGGTATTGAGTACAAGGTAGCCGCACTTTCTCATTGTGGTTGTCGTGGGCTGAACGGTGTCCCCCACAAAACTCCTGTGTTGAAGTCTTAACCCTTAGTACCTCAGAATGTGACCTTATTCAAGAAGAGGGTAATTGCAGATGTCTTTAGTTGAGATGAGGTCAATAGGGTGGACTCTATCCAGTCTGACTGGTGTCCTTATAAAAAGGGGAAATTTGGGCGCACGGAGAGAGCCACATATACACAGGAAGAACACCATGTGAAGATAAAGGCAGAGATTGGAGTGCTGCTTCTACAAGCCAAGGAGAGCCAAAGATTGCCAGCAAACCATCAGAAGCTAGGAGTAAGGCACAGAATAGATTCTTCTTCACAGCCTTCAGAGGGAATCAACGCTATTGATACCTTTAGACTTCTAGCCTCCAGAACTGTGAGACAATACATTTCTGTAATTGGCCACCCAGTTTGTGGTAATTTGTGGTAGGCTGTTATGGCAGCCCTAACCAACCAACGCAGTGGTAAAATGAACATGCCATAAAATTTGCTGTATTGACCATTTTAAAAGTATGCAGTTCAGTGAATTAAGGGTATTCACATTATTGGGCCGCCATTTTTATTTTTTATTTTTAGCTAGGGAAAAACCCAAGACTGTGGGAAAGTTGGAAGCCCAAGTTCCATATCTGCTTCTGCTTAGCTGAGTGACCTGTTTCATCATGTGTGCAGTGAAGAGACAGGCGGATGACTTCCTGCTCTGATGCTATCATTGCCCATGTGGAGAAATTATAATAGAAATAATAGCTCACAGCTTATTAAGCAATTATTGTGTTCCAGGACCATGCTAAGGGCTTTACAAGGATTATCTCTCTTAGTAATCACAATACCTTAATCAGGGAGGTATCATTAGTCCCATTTTACAGATGGGGAAATTGAGCCTCAAAAAGATTAAGTGCTCGATTTTGGCAGCCCTGGGATTTGAATGAAGCTCATAACCACTGTGCATACTGCCTCCTAGCTCTTTTGGCTGCACTAGCCTAGGAGGAAATTAAAAGCATAAGGTACTGATCAGATTGAAACATAGTTTATGTTTATGCCAAATCAGCCAACTTTGCACACACTGTCACACACCAACCCAGCTCTCTCATGTCCCCGTGTTCTTGGGGAGGGACTCTGAAGAGTCCAAGAATTCTAAATTCAAACTTGACTTTCCAGGTCATTCTGAAGGTTTATATATGGAGGTAGGAAAATAAAACATTTTATTTGACAGCTTCTTAGCTTGACTTGTACATTTTGGATAGCTAGACGTGTGGTATATGGGTTTCCATTTGTGCTCTTTCCAGTGCCCCGAAGGATAGAGACAGCCCCGTTACCATGGTTCCCCTGAGCCAACAGATCTCCAGTGGCCTCCCAGTGGCAGCTGGAGCTTGCGACTCTCTCAGAGTCAAAGGGAGAAGCTATAACCTCTGAGCATGGACCAGGCCAGGATCTGCCCTCCAGCAGTTTCATCTGTTTCCATCAAGGGGCAGGAAGGTACATTGCTACAGCGTGGGGCGAAGCCCAGCTCACCCACAGGGCCTGACTCGATGCTCCACCGCTGCAGAGCCTGCTTCTGCGTGACGCACACCCACCTTCTCAGCCCAGGTCTGCCTTGGTTCTCTAATCACATTTGTTTTCTATATCCCTCTAAAAAACCACCTCTCTGTTTCCCAGAATAGAAAAGGCTAGAGCAGTTTCGCTGGCCAAGGAGAAGGAAAGACAAGGTTGAAGAGACAAGACAGAAAGGGTCCTGGAGAAGACAACAGGGTGGAGGGGAAAGCAGGGAGAGGGCCGGGGGCCCTCAGCCTCCGGGGGGAAGCGAGAGAGCAGGAGAAGATGAGTAAGCTGGAGGGCTCGGCGCGGCAGACTGGGCCTGCTGGGAAGAGCAGCTGTGCCTGATGGAAGGAGCGGGTGGGGGGAGGTGGGCGGCTTAGCGAGGCCCCCGCGGCGGCCTCTTGGGTGGACTGCAGCCCCACCGCAGAGCCCAAATGGAAACACTGACTCCAGCTTGAGGGTTGACTGAGGAGATGAGAGGAGGTGGAGAGTGGCTAAAAAGCCCAAGTTTGGCTGTCGCCCCGTTCAAAGCCCTTTCTTCCACAACACCCTGCAGCTGTGACCACATTGATGGGCTTCCAAAGCACGATGGTAACCTGTTCCCCGTGCCCCTCACGGCAGGCCAGGCAGTTGCTAAACCCACTTCGCCAGCGAGGATACGAGAAGTGGACAGGTGATGTGCCTCACTCAAGGCCACATGGCCAGGAAGGTGTGAACATAAGGTGAGGCCAGCAGCCGGACGTGGGAAAGGAAAACCAATGGCCAGATTCCAGAGAGGATACACGGCACTCGTCATCACCACCCTCAGAGCTCCCACTCACTGAGCACTTCCTGGTTGCCTGTGCTCTCGCCCAACCCCCTGAGCCTATGGGAAAAGGCCTATAAGGTAATTATAATCCCCATTCTACGTCCAGCGAGGTTAAGTCCATTGTCCAAGGTCACACAGCTGCAAGTGATGAGATTGACAGCCCAGGTCAGAGGGCACAGTGTGTGCTGGCGTGGTCCACAAGTGTGAGCCTCTGCTATGAGTACACATGAGAAAAACCCACAGAGAACACGTGTGCGAGACAGAGGGCCTGATTCCAAGCAGCGGGGAACAGCTGTGTTGGCAGGAGGGGGTGAGAATGTGTGTGTGAGCACAGCTTTGACAGCAGCCAACAGCGCGTGGGAGTGTGTTGACAGCAGGGTGTGGGATGGCAGCGCCATCGCCATGTGTGTTTCTGCTGGCAGCGGAATGTTCTGGTCTGTGTTGATAAACAACAGTTTGGGCAGGCGCGAGGCTGGAGCAGGGACAGAGAGAAGCACTGGGGGTGGGTAAAGGCGGGAGGGAGGGGGCGTGCCCGGGGTGATGGTGACCCAAGCCTGCAGCTCCCAGAACAAGGGTCCGCAGGGTGGCGGCTGTCGTTTCGTCAGTTGACCTCATTGGGTGCGCGGTCTGGGTGTCGATCCCTCTGCAAACCACCTGATGCCGATAAACATGAAAAACAGGAGCGGGGGACACACTGTGAGGAAAAGAGTGTGCTTCCTGGGTTGGTAGTTGCACCGATGGAGGTTTAATCAACAGCTGAGGCCACTGCAAACATATCACGATTTCTGTGGCTAGGCAAATTCCTCAAAAGTCAGCTTCTTGGAAAAGGGGGCACCCCCGAGACCATCCCGGGTCATGACTGTAATCGGAGCCCCTGCATCTCACCCTCGCCTCCTGGCAGACACAGGTGTAGGCCTGCAAGCAAGGGCATCTCAACCTGGGAGTCACTGCATGAGAGACTTCCCGGGGCTCGGCCCCGCCCCCATCACTGCCCCGGCAGGTCCTCCCGTCAGAATGCCCCCTCTGCTTGCTCCGTCTCCATTAGCTGAACTGTGTGCTACCTCCAAGAGCCTAGGTATTCCTCACCTCCTCCTGGATGCCTTGCAAACCATCCGGAGGGCCTTAGAACTGCCTCTTTCAGAACCCCAACTGCTCTTGTTGCCAGGGCCTCTCACACAGGCCTCACCATGTGGATGTTGCCTAAACATCTCCTCTGTACGGGGCACTGAACTGGGCAAAAACAGGGGGCTATGAAGACCCCTGAAGCCCCAGTAGCCGCCCTCAGGAATCTTACAGCTCAGGTGGGGTGCACAGAGGGAAAAAACAGGAATGAGGGTGTGAAAGGCTGAGTGAGGGCTCACAGTAAATGTGGTGGGAGATCAACAAAGAGAGCCAGCACTCCTGATCTGGAAGGGGATGCAGTTAACACACAGGGGTGAGGGGGTAGCCCTGCCCAGGTAGTTTCAGCTCCTCAAGTTCAGGGATCTTCTGAAGCCAACACATGGTATCTGCTGAATCAATGCCTGGGGTTCCATGATTGAAAGCGTCCCAACCACCCTCTGAAATCGTTGTTTGGGAACTGGAGGCTCCCCCACCGCCCCCTGCCCTCCGCAGGGTTGGAGGAAGGAAGCTCTGGCCTGGCCATGCTAGTGGAGGAGGCTGACGCCGCTCTTCCCTGGTCTGCTGGCTGCCGCCTTCCTGCCAAGGGCCTGTTATTCCCCAGGGTTGGTTATCTGTACCCGACTTGCTGCCGTGTCCTGGCCCTTCTTGTCCTCCAAAGTTCCCAGCTCCTGATCACCCCAGAGGCCAGGGCAGAGAGAAACAACTTAGACTGAGGCTCCTGATGGATAATCACAGACACATTCGCCCTCCTTGTCTCAGACTGTTCTCTTGTAGAAGTTCAGCAAAACCATGCCCCTCAGTTCTCCTCATGCAGCCCTGTCAAGAGACAGACCTGCTTTCCTCCGTACACCCAAATGGAGTTATTCTTGGCTTTAATTTTTTAACAGGACCAACCTTACCAAACACAGTGGCTGGCTGCATCTGTGTTTCCACTTGAGCAATGTCAGAAGGGCCCTTACCCCCAGACATCTTCCCCACTGGCCCATGGAGGTTTCTGAGGTTGCACTATTAGTCCGATATTCAGGAGGCCTTATAAAACTATGATTCGTGTGTACTTAAAAATGGTTAAAATGATAAATTTTATGTTACGTGTATTGTACCATGAAAAAAAATTTTGGAAGGATGTGCTCTAAACTGTCAACAGCATTATTTTCTAGATGATAGAAATTTGGGTAATTTTGGGACTTCCCTGGTGGTCCAGTGGGTAAGACTCCGCACTCCTGATGCAGGGGGCCTGGGTTCGGTCCCTGATCGGGGAACTAGATCCCACGTGCATGCCGCAACTAAGAAGCCCGCATGCCACAACTAAGACCTGGCACAGCCTAAATAAATAAATATATTTTTTAAAATGAACCTATGGCGTTTAAAAAAAAAATTGGGTAATTTTACATTCATTTTTATACTTTTCTATATTATTTGATATTTTTAAACAACTGGGCATATCCTATTTGTCTAATTAAAAAGGAAGATAGGGCTTCCCTGGTGGCGCAGTGGTTAAGAATCCGCCTGCCAATGCAGGGGACACGGGTTCGAGCCCTAGTCCGGGAAGAGCCCACATGCCACGGAGCAACTAAGCCCATGCGCCACAACTACTGAGCCTGCGCTCTAGAGCCTGTGAGCCACAACTACTGAGCCCATGTGCCACAACTACTGAAGCACACACGCCGTGCTCCACAACAAGAGAAGCCACCACAATGAGAAGCCCGTGCACCACAACTAGAGAAAAGCCTGTGTGCAGCAACAGACCCAGTGCAGCCAAAAATAAAAAAAATAATTTTTTTTTAAAGAAAGGAAGATAATACCCTCTTTGTTTTGAGAAATAAATACTGTGACTTTCAAAAAAAAAAATACAATTCATCCCCTGGAGAGGCAACACCTTAAGTTAGTATGTGTCTAACTTTTCAGATCAGGGAGTTTTGAAAAGGATCCACTAGAGAGGATTGAAGAAATGCAGGTTCCCTGGCTCAGGTGGCCAAGCAGCCCCAGTGGTTCTGAGAACAGCCAGGCCTTCAACTCCCAGCCTTGGAGATGTGTCCTGGGAGCTGCCAGAGCAGTGGGAAGGGAAGGGGGCGAGCTAATGCCCTGCCACCCTGACCTGCTGTTGCTGACACTCCCTCACAAGGCAGGGCCAAGACAAGGTGTTCCCAGTTCCTTTAAGTGGGAGCCTCCACATGCCTTTCCTTGTTTAATAGATGCTTTGGGGAAACATGCACCCAATCTCTGGGCCTGGATGAGGCCTGGAGTGGTCATTCAGTCCATCCTCCTGCCTCTAGGCAGCACTGGCATGATCCCAGCTGGGCAAGCCTTTGTCTTGTTTTGAGGACTTGGGAAGCTGGGCATTCCAGACCCTTCCTTGGTCAGTCATTCTCATGTCTAAACATTTCTAGCCAGGAAGTCCTTCATCATGTCTAATCCAAACTCTCTACTCCATGAGTTGCCATCCTGTGGCTCTTGTAGTTCTGGTTGGAGACAGAAAAATGCCTCTTGCTTCCCTGCCTTCTCCAGGTCACTAGACCCTTGAATCAGGACCAAAATCCTAACTGGCTGGGCTTCCCTGGTGGCGCAGTGGTTAAGAATCCACCTGCTAATGCAGGGGACACGGGTTCGAGCCCTGGTCTGGGAAGATCCCACATAAAAAAAATTTAAAAAAAAAAAAATTAAAAAAAAAAAAATCCTAACTGGCTGTGTGACCCTAAGCAAGTCACTACTACTCTTTGAGCTTCAGTTTCCTCACCTGTAAAATGGGGCCAATGACGTCCATAGTGCAGGAACTGAGAGATTGAATGAGACTGCAGATGCAAATGCATGGAAGAGGCATACAACTTGCTGTTAACGTGAGGCTATAATTATTATTTATAATAATAACCACCCATCCTGGCTGAACCATTGTACAAAATCATTTCCACTGTGGTGGTACACAGGGTAATTTTAGGTGATACAAGAACAAGTATTTTAAATTAAAATTTAATGTGTGTTAGAAAAAAATGAAACTGGCACATCAAATCCAGGATTTCACAAATATTATTGCTTAGAACAAGGGCAAGTTAAAACAACAACACCAACTGAACACTGTTTTAAAGAAAAACTATTAAGTAAATAATACTCTGGGTAGCACAAGGTTAGGGCAGAAATCATAAAGGTGGTTTGAGAAATGCTGGCTGAGTGGAGACAGCAAAGTGGGGAAAGGAGGCTGGTTCTTGAGAGTGGGCAAGAGTGGCAGAGTCTGGGGAGGGCTGAGAAGGGATGTCCCAGAGGACAGGAGGAGACACCTGTTGAGCGGATGTTGAGCATCCTGCCCACAGATGCAGCCCTTTCTGGGTTCTGGAACAGTCTGTCTCCCCCAGAGCTGGGCTGTTACCAACTCCAGCAAGGCTGGTGGGCAGGCAGGGTTAGGATTTCCTGCCCATATTCATGGTCCCCAAGGCTCAGTGCTCCCTCTGCCTCCAGCTCTCCCCTCCAGGGGGAATTGGACAACTCAAACCCCACCCTTGAATCCCTCCTGCAACATCGCCCATCCATGGTTTGCGAGCCTGCGGTGTGGAACTCAGCCAGTGACTGGGAAACCACAACTTCCCAAACGGATCCCCCTCTTCCACGCTCAACGTGGGGTTCGGCAAAGAGGCCCTGGCAAAAAAGGTCCTCTGAGACCCACTGCGTGCCAGGTCCCTCTCTGGGTACCAGGGACCCAGAGTGAAAGAAGCCCCTGCCTTCCAGGAACTCATAGCCAAGCCAGGAAGACCCGCCTCTCACAGCCATTTCAGCTGTGATGGAGCTGGGTCTAAGACTCAGAGGTTTTGGAGGAAACAGTCCCCTCTGCCTGGGGGTCCTCAGCCTCCCAGCACCAGACATTCTATTGGAAGAGGACACCACCTCCCTTTGCCCCGGGGAAGAGGCTCCAGGCCCCTCATTTATCTTCCATCTCCCAGGCCCAGGACTGAGCATTGTACTGCTTCCTCTTGAGCTGGGGTTTTTCAAGCCCCAGGGGTGTGTATATGGTTGGGTTCTCTGGAGCTTGAGAGCTCTCCATGAGACAATAAAATGTTTGTGTTTTCATTTTGGAATCTAAAAAAAATCAATATAAACATATTCTATATCATCTGGACGCCTGGCTTACAGCCGATTATGTGAGCACAAAATTTTGGTATCTACCTTTGCACTGATGTTTATGGAAAGCAGTCTTTTTTCTTTTTAAAGTAGAAGCTACATACAGAAAAATATACAAAGCTGAAGTATAGAGCTGGATGAATTTTCACAAAGAGAACACATCTGTGAAACCAACACTCAGATCAAGAAACACAATATTATTACTGTCCCCTGGACACCCTCCTTAAGACCTTCCACGCTCCCCAGAGGTAACCACTATCCTGACTTCTTTGAACTTGATATAAGTGGGTCATATAGAATGACTCTTTGGTCCCTGGCCTCTTTCTCTCAACCTGATACCCATGAATTTCATCCACGTTGTTGGCGTATAGCCGTAGTTGACTGTGGTTAGCTTCTAATCCAGCGTTTCTCAAAGTGGGATTTTCAGAAGTGGTTCTGGAGGGTCTATGACTCTACCATTTGGAGAAAAGCAAATGTGGGTACCTGCTGGTTCAGAAGGGTATTGAAACAGCCAACTGCAGGGCACACAGTCCTGTCCTGGGCATTCACTCCACAGCCTAGGTCCTGCCTCAGTCCTCCTGACTTGCGGTTTCCCCATGCATCAGGCTCGCCCAGGCCTCTAGGTCTTTGAAGATGTTGTTCCTTCTGCCTGGGACTCCCTTCCCTTGCTCATCTGCCTGGCAAAGGCCTACATGTCTTGTGGCCTCTGAAAGGCTGCCTCCTCTGTGAGGTCTCCCCTGGCTTTGCTGAGCAGGTTCGGGCACCCCTTCTCTTGTGAGCCTCTGTGTTCTGTCCAGGTTGTCCCTGCAGCATTTATTCACACTGTGCAGTCCTTGCAGGTCTGTCTCCCTGTTAGACTGTGGGCTTCTTCTTCTTTTTCTTTTTAATTGAAGTATAGTTGACTTACAATGTTGTGTTAGTTTCTGATATACAACAAAGTGATTCAGTTATTCATACATATACATATTCTTTTCCACTATGGTTTATTATAGGATATTAAATACAGTTCCCTGTGCTATACAGTAGGATCTTGTTGTTTATCTATTTTATATATAGTAGT
Source organism: Balaenoptera acutorostrata (assembly GCF_949987535.1). Lineage (NCBI taxonomy): Eukaryota > Metazoa > Chordata > Mammalia > Artiodactyla > Balaenopteridae > Balaenoptera > Balaenoptera acutorostrata. The sequence continues at coordinate 62,948,675 of NC_080079.1, forward strand.
TTGTATCTGCTAATCCCAAACTCCTAATTTATCCCTCCCCACCCTTTCCCCTTTGGTAACTGTAAGTTTGTTAGTTCTACGTCTGTGAGTCTGTTTTTGTTTTGTAAATAAGTTCACTTGTATAATTTTTTTAGATTCCACATATAAGTGATATCATATGATATTTGTCTTTCTCTTTCTGATTTACTTCACTTAGTATGATAATCTCTAGGTCCATCCATGTTGCTGCAAATGGCATTATTTCATTCTTTTTAATGGCTGAGCAGTATTCCATTGTGTCTATATACCACATCTTTAATCATTCATCTGTCAATGGACGTTTAGGTTGCTTCCTTGTCTTGGCTATTGTAAATAGTGCTGCAGTGAACATTAGGGTGCATGTCTTTTCAAATTATAGTTTTCTCCAGATATATGTCCAGGAGTGGGACTGCTAGATCATATGGTAACTCTATTTTTAGGGTTTTTAAAAAATTTATTTATTTTATTTATTTATTTTTGGCTGCGTTGGGTTCGTTGCTGTGTGCGGGCTTTCTCTAGTTTTGACTAGTGGGGCTACTCTTCGTTGCGGTGTGCGGTCTTCTCATTGTGGTGGCTTCTCGTTGTGGAGCACGGGCTCTAGCCGCGTGGGCTTCAGTAGTTGTGGCTCGCAGGCTTCAGTAGTTGTGGTTCACGGGCTCTAGAGCGCAGGCTCAGTAGTTGTGGCGCACGGGCTTAGTTGCTGCTCTGCGGCATGTGGGATCCTCCCGGACCAGGGCTCGAACCCCTGTCCCCTGAATTGGCAGGAGGATTCTTAACTACTGCACCACCATGGAACCCCTATTTTTAGTTTTTTAAGGAACCTCCATACTATTTTCCATGGTGGCTTCACTAATTTACATCCTAGACTGTGGGCTTCTTGAGAAAGGGAGTGTGGAGTGATGCTGGATTCACTCTCAGAGTGACCAAGGAGGCACTTACTGCACCCCCCACCCCCAGAGCTATCAGAGGCAGGGGCGGGGTTCTCTGTGCTGTTTCACCTGCTTTGTTAAATATGCGGTTCAGGTGGCCCCAGCATCCCTGTATCATGAGCAAGGGTGGACAGCATCAGAACTGTGGCATGGGGCTTCCTTGGACAAGCTACCACGCCAGGCAATTAAAGGCCTCAAGAGCCCTGCTTGGACCCAACGCCAGGCCCTAGGGCCCAAGGGTGAGATACTTTACCAGGCAGGCATCCGTTTTCTCATCCGTAAAATGGGGACAATGAACCTGGTCACCTTCCTCTTTCCTGGGTAGAGTATGAGGTTAATGAATGCCCAAGGCTGGACGTGACTGTACTGAAGACGGAGTGCAAGCTGCCCGGAGGCAGGGTAATGGCCTCGGTGACCCTTGGTTCTCTCTTCCTGCCTGAAGGTCTGTGAGACCCACAGTTCGGCTGTGGCTGCTCACCTTGGTCCCCCACCCTGTCCTGGGTGAGTCTCGGCTTGGAAGCCTTAAACTGCATGCTAAGCACCTACTCCACTCATTTCTACCTAAATTTGCCCAGCCCTGTGCCCTGCCCCTGCAGTGCTGTGGCCACTCCAGTACGGTACGTTGGGTTTTCTCGTCCCTTCTAACAGAAGCCTACGCATAGTGCCCCTTCTCCAGGCAGCCTCCTCTTATCAGTGTTGTTCACGTGGGGCTCATCTACACTGTTAGCATTTGTGAAGGGTTTGGGCCCTAACTGTCCCTCTACTTTGACATCCCCCCATCCTAAGGTAGAACTGAGGCCGCAGACTGTGACCTGGCTGGTCCCTGGAAGAGTGGGCTCCGCAGGATGGGGGTAGAAAGATACAGTTCCCTGTTGCCGTGACAACTAAAAGCACCCCCGTGAGCCTTTTCATTGGCCACTGAGGTTGAGATCCCTCCTCCGCCATCAGAAGGCACCAACCCGGGGCAGACTGGGTGAGACCCCACTGGGGCATTAGAGGGGGTGACAGGTTTCGCTTCCCATCCAGCAGGAAGACCCAGGGGCACATGATCCCACTTCTCATGGACATCCTGGCTACAGTGGAGCTGTGTCCAGGAGTCGGTCAGGGCTGGGGGTGGGGAGCATCTCGCTGGCCTTTTCCTCTGGCGGGGCTGGCTAGACGTGCAGCTGGGTAAATGGACCGGGGAAGAAACAGTTTTTCTTAGCAGCAGTTCAGGCCTGGGAGGTCTGGCTCCTTGGGGCTGCGGCTGGGAGGTCCCCAAGGGCTTCCAGGAGGAGGCGGGGAGCGGCGGGGAGGCTGAGGAGGAAAAGTATTAGGGAAGGGGATGGGGAGGATCTCACTAGTAAAAGAGGCAGAAGTTACTGGAGGTAAAGGTCTGGGCTTGGAGTCACAAAAGACCCGGGTTCGAATCCTCTCTGTCCTCGCCAGCACACAGGTGCCTCCCTCTCTCTGTTTGGGGGGAGGGTTCGAACACTCATGACTTTGTGCCGATCCTTGTGCTGAACACCCTAGGACTTTTCCCTCCGTTATGCCCTCAAAACGACCCTGAATTAGGTGGGTGCCATTTTACAGGTGAGGAAACTGAGGCTCAAGGAGGCTACGTGAGAAAAGCCCAAGGTGAGCTCAATTCCCAGACGGGAGAATGATCTGGCCGGGTTGGCGGTTATCTGGAGGGAAGTAGGAGGTGCCGTTCCCACCCCCACCCCCAGGCATCCTGGTCTGTCCGGAAGGAAGGGTAGTGCCAAGCCTTGAGGCTTGCGTGGTTTCCTCTAGCAAAACTGCGTCAGGCTCTCTCTGGGGGGTAAACCGCCTGTAACTGGTGACAGTGCCTTCACTGCTTGAGATCAGAAAGGGGAAACCGAGCCTTCTCCAGAAAGTTCCCTGTGCAGGAGCCGGCGGGTTAAAGATAGAGCCGCCCTCAGGGAGGAAGGGAGAGAGTGTTTATAACTCCTTTTTGCCCTTTCAAAACCACCTAGAATTGCTAATGGAAGCCCTCATTTAACAACAGCGGACCCACTTAATTTAGCCTAGTTGGGATTGAGACCTCGCCCCACCATGGGACCACACTGATGTGCTCTAAGGGAGGGACTGAGCCAGTAGAGTGGGCGCTGGATTTAGCATTGGATTGGACGTAATCTCTGAGCCTCACATCCTTCACCTGTAAAATGGGCTTGATTAGATCGTGAGGACTAGGAAAATTAATCATCACACCCACTAGAGTCTTTCTTGGTGGCACCTGTGATCTGCATGGACAAGGCAGATCACTCCCTGCAGAGTGCCCCCCCACACCACCACCACCCCCAGAGTTTCCTGGGACCCCTCAGAGTTACAGGAAGAGGCTTTTTCCCAGACGCCCTTGCAGTTCACTTCCTGGGGCCAGATTCATTAACAAACACAGAGCACCTAAAAGTTGACGTTTTTTGAATGTCTAACATATGTCAGGCTCTATGTGAAGTGTTGGACCCTGACCAATCCTTTTAATCATCCTAGAACAACCCTTCCTTTCTCCTGAAAAATGCTATTATCATCATCCCCTTTTTGTAGATGAGGAAACTGAAATTTATAAAGAGGTTAAGAAAGTTCACCATGGAAATTTCAGACTCTTTCTGATGCAAATGACAGAAAGCCTGACTCAAACTGGTTTATGCCAAAGAAGAGAATTTACTGGCTCTGGGAAACTGAAGGAGGCTCTAAAACATCATAAAGACTGAATCCTTGCACTCTGCCGTGAGTGGTCTTCTGCAGCTCCAGGTTCATAACATCCCAAATTCCAGGTCAGTAGAAAAGGGTCTCTTCTTAGTAATTGCAATGCAGGTCCCAGGATTTACTCTAATTAGACAGTTGGTGGTCACATGACCACACAGATAAAAGGCCCTGCCCAGGAAGATTTAGTGCTGATTGGTGGGTCTGGTCACAGGCCCCATGGCTGCAGCCTCACCTGTTCCAATGAGCTGAAAAGGAAGGCGGGAGGAATGTTTCTCCAAAGAAGGACCGGAAGAGATGGGAGATGGATGCCAGCTTCCAACTCTACCTGTGTCCTCCACGCTGAGGTCAAAATGTCACACAGTTGAAAAGAGGTAGAGCCTGGATTGAGCCCTGGCAGTCTGACTCCAGAACGCATGGCCCTTCTACTACAGGTGCCAGCCTGGTACTGAGGTCCTAGTAGAGAAAACATAGATGTGGAAGATGAGGCGCCCCACCCCTTCCTCACTGGTCCCAGGTCAGTCCTCATCACATCTGGTGCCCATCCCCACCTCTGGCCCTGGCTCCTGTTGTTCCCTAGAGGGTTCCTGGAGCCTTTCTGATAGCTGGGCCTGGGCTGTTGCCCACCATGCTGCCAAAGCCACTCCATATTTAGCTGGAGTTATGCACTGTCCTGGGGTCTAGTTGCTTCCTGTTTCTCCAAGCAGAGGGGAGGTTCCTTGGGGACTGAGGCTGTGTTCTCCCTTCCCCTGTGTGTGGTCCTCCTCTGGGACCTGGCAGGATTTGTGCGGCAGGCAGCAACTGTGATTGTGAGGGACCCTAGGAAGGCCCTTGTCTACCCCCTATATTCCTCCTTTACTTTTTTTTTTTTTTAATGTATTTATTTATTTTTGGCTGCGTTGGGACTTTGTTGCTGCGCGCGGGCTTTGTCTAGTTGTGGTGAGCGGGGGTTACTCTTCGTTGCGGTGTGTGGGCTTCTCACTGCAGTGGCTTCTCTTGTTGCAGAGCACGGGCTCTAGGCACCCGAGCTTCAGGAGTTGTGGCTCACGGGCTCTGGAGCCCAGGCTCAGTGGTTGTGGCGCACGGGCTTAGCTGCTCCGCAGCATGTGGGATCTTCCTGGACCAGGGCTCGAACCCATGTCCCCTGCATTGGCATGTGGATTCTTAACCACTGCGCCACCAGGGAAGCCCCCTCCTTTACTTTTAAAAATTCTATCATTAGATGGGATTTCACTCCTTTAATTCCTGTTAAAATTCAAATTCCTCTGCGAGAGGGGGCATAGTCTTGTTACTCATTCACACTTTAATGAGAAATAATTCACAGAATCCTTCCTGAGAGCAGGCTTTGTTATCATGGCCACCATTTATTGAGCGCCTGCCACGCGCTCTCCACTGATCTAAGAGCTTCTCGTACATTATCTCATTTAAATCTCACAACTCTGAAGTGAGTACTGTAATTTTCCTTGTTTTACAGATAAGGAAACTGAGGCCCAGAGAGGTTAAGCATCTTGCCCAAGGTTTGCAATCAGTGGAGCAGGAATTTGAATGTAGGAAGTCTGGTTCCAGAGCCCACACTGCCTATCACTCCACCAAGTTAATAATCCCTAACACTCTTCAGTTTACAAATGTATTCAGTGTATTCATAGATATCTTTTGGACCTTCCTACAATTCAGTGAGGTAGTTGGTACGATCATCCTCATTTTACAGAGGAGAACACTGAGGAGGCTAAGTTCAGTCAACTGGCAACAGGATTTAGACCCAGCACTCCCATCTCAGCTCAGCTCTCCTCCCTGGACCACACACAGCAGCACACAGTGATAGGAGCCTCGAGGCAGCTCCTGGGTGGGCGAGGGAGGATGCAGTGGGCACGGAAACGGGGAGAGCCCAGAACGGAGCTGCTCCTTCCTCTCTTCTCCCCCTCCTCCTCCCTCCATCTCTTCGTTCTCTCCTTCCTTCCACTCATTCATTCATCTACCTGGGCACCTACTAAAGGTAAAGGCTGTGGCTAAGGATGGCCAAAACAAGTGTCCCTCATGCTGTCACAGGGCTGACAGTCTAAAAAACAAACAAACAAAAACCCTTGCTATATCTTAAGTGTTAATGATGAGCTGGGCCCTGTGCTGAGTACTGGACGTGCGTCACGCTCAGAGCCCTCTTTCTTTTTTTTTTTTTTTTAAACATCTTTATTGAAGTATAATTGCCTTACAATGGTGTGTTAGCTTCTGCTTTATAACAAAGTGAATCAGTTATACACATACAATATGTTCCCATATCTCTTCCCTCTTGCATATCCCTCCCTCCCACCCTCCCCATCCCATCCCTCTAGGTGGTCACAAAGCACCGAGCTGATCTCCCTGTGCTATGTGGCTGCTTCCCACTAGCTATCTATTTGACATTTGGTAGTGTATATATGTCCATGCCACTCTCTTACCCTGTCACATCTCACCCCACCCCCTCCCCATATCCTCAAGTCCATTCTCTAGTAGGTCTGTGTCTTTATTCCCGTCTTGCCACTAGGTTCTTCATGGCCTTTTTTTTTTTTTTCTTAGATTCCATATATATGTGTTAGCATACTGTATTTGTTTTTCTCTTTCTGACTTACTTTACTCAGTATGACAGACTCTAACTCCATCCACCTCATTACAAATACCTCCATTTCATTTCTTTTTATGGCTGAGTAATATTCCATTGTATATATGTGCCACATCTTCTTTATCCATTCATCTGTCGATGGACATTTAGGTTGCTTCCATGTCCTGGCTATTGTAAATAGAGCTGCAATGAACATTTTGGTATATGACTCTTTTTGAACTATGGTTTTCTCAGGGTATATGCCCAGTAGTGGGATTGCTGGGTCGTATGGTAGTTCCATTTGTAGTTTTTTAAGGAACCTCCATACTGTTCTCCATAGTGGCTGTATCAATTTACATTCCCACCAACAGTGCAAGAGTGTTCCCTTTCCTCCACACCCTCTCCAGCATTTATTGTTTCTAGATTTTTTGATGATGGCCATTCTGACCGGTGTGAGATGATATCTCATTGTAGTTTTGATTTGCATTTCTCTAATGATTAATGATGTTGAGCATTCTTTCATGTGTCTGTTGGCTCAGAGCCCTCTTTCTCAGGTAGGAGACTGAAACTTAGGAAGGGTCCCAGCATCTCACCATTAGGCTGCATTGCCTCCATCTTGGGGTGTAGTGAGGATCCAGTGAATATTTTTGGAGTGATGAACACACACACACACAGCCTGGGCTTTGTGACCCCAGCACCCAGCACCAGAGGCAGCCCTGTGTGCTGTCTCCAGCACCCTCCCTACCGCCAGGAGCCAGGCCCCATCCCATACAGGAAGGTGATGGGGAAAGGCCATCTCCCAAAGCAGGGACAGGATGGGGCCAGGGGTGGGGGTATGGGTGGGGCAGGGAGGGCTCACCAGTCCTCCCTGGGCAGGCTTTTAGCATGGCTTCCTTGTGCCTCAGTTTCCTCTTCTGTAGGGTGACTTGCTCACAGCTGTGTCTGAAGCGTGACCCACCAGAAACTTCCTAGAGGTGGCTGGACGCTTCATCCTCCCCGCTTTCTGACCTGGTTCTCCCAGGCTCTTCGTGGGGATTATGTTTCCTACTTTACAGATGTGGAGACAAGGCTCAGAGAGGCTGACCCACAGCCACATAACGAGCGTTAGAAATGTGATGAGAACCCACCAAGGTCTTGAGTCTATTGCCCCAGCAAGTATCTCCTAAGCACTCAGTGGGGTATCAGAGTCTGAGCTGTGCCCAGGACATATAGCAGTGAGCGAGACACACTTGTCCTACCTCCAGGGGCACCAGTCCCAGTAGGGGGTGACAGACAAGGGAGGAAATGTTGAAAATGTTGGCAGGACAAAGTGACAAGAGCCAAGAGAGACCTTTGGTGGGCAGAGGACAGAGGTCGGCTCAGGGCTGTCTCAGCTCCCGCACTTGGGAGGACCCAGCAGAGCAAAGGTTTGGGGGCTGGGGAGTTGAACTGGGGAAGGCTGGGGTCCGGGACCAGTATTCCTGGCTCAAGTGGGGTGCTGACTGGGAGAGGGAGTTGGAGCTGCCTCACCCTCAAAAATACCCAGACCAAGGCCACTTTCGTCCTCTACCTGCTGCCTCTCAGGCCATGCTCTGCCTGCCAGGAGTTTCCATCCATCAGTTTCCTTGTCTTGGGTGGTTTCCAGCCCCACCTGCTTTCCTGGAGGCCAGTTCACCCATCACTCCTGCCAGGCATGTACCAGGGTCACTCTGAATAACTCCAGGGACCCAGGGTGACCTCACCCTGATTCAGTTTGACTCACCCGCCCCATTTCTGGAAGGTGGCTCTTGGCCATTCTTACGTCATGCTTCAGCACCCAGGGCCTGTGGGAGTGGCATATCCTGCTCCCCACTCCCAACGGTTAACCGGGTCTGTGTCACAGAGGGGAAGTGCGGGAGCCCTGAGGAGGGAACCCTCATACACCCAGATTAACTCACTCCGTCTACAGCTCACTTTGGACATCTCCTTTCCAGTGATCACGAACATTCTCCAGTCTACTTTCCTGCTTTTATCAGGAAAAGGACATTATCTAGGAAGACTAGCTGTTGTTAATTGACCACTTACTATGAGCTGGGCACTCTGTAGGTATCATCAGAGTCTCAAGCATTTCATTATTGGTCTTCATTTTCTAGATGTGGAAGCCAGAGCTCAGAGAGGGGACTTGACTTGTCTGAGGTCACACTGCAAAGAATTGGCTGAGCTGGGATTGGAACTCAGGTGTACTTGACTCCAGAGTTGTTTAGCCAGGACCCCACTCCTGACCACGCCCTCCAGCTGGGAGGTCTGGGAGGGCAGAGGGAGATCATTCCATCCCCAGCCTGAGCCTGCCCAGATCCAGGCTCACACCCCCCCAGGACCCCTTCGTAGTGGTGCTGGAAGGGATAGAAGCTCTGAGAGGAACCACCATTTGCTCCACCCAGGGGTCTTAGGGCCATCACTTTCTTGGTGGGCGGAAGCCCAGACCTACGTAGCGCCCATAGGAGGCGATCCCCTTGTGAGTGGGCCAGACCTGTGCTACTTGGTGGGATTCGTGACTGGTCATCCCGCCTCATTTTTAGGTGGGCCCAGGTCTGCCACCTCAGCTCCCCACACGTTCCCTTCCACAGCTGCTCCCCAGTCTGCTCCAAATCCCTCCCCCGGGCCTCTCGCACCCAACCTGCCTTCACACCAGGTGAGGCTGCACAGCCCACAGTGGCCACTAGTCACAGGTGGCTGTTGAGCACTTGAAATGTGACTAATACAGCCAAGGAACTGAGTTATCATGTATTTAATTTTAATCAGTTTACATTTAAGCTTAAAAAGTGATACTCCATGCAGTGCTTAGAAAACATTTAAGTATGTTTGGAACAACTTGAACATGAGGATCTACTTTTTCAACTGCAAATTTTATGAACTCTAAATACAGATCGTTTTCTGATAAAAATTGAGCAAGTGCTTTACATGTAAACTAGCCACCAGATCTTGAAGACTTAGTAAAATAAAATGTAAAAATATCTTATTAATATTTTTATATTTATTATGTGTTAAAATGATAGTATTTTAATATATTAGATTAAATTTTTAATTATTAAATATTTAAACTATTTTTAAAATTACTTTTGCCTAATTATTTTTGTAATGTAGCTATTAGAAAAATTTTCAATTACCTATGCGGCTCATATTTCTATCAGATAGTGCTAGTCAAGAGGATAAACGTGTGGGTTCAAATTTTGGCTCTGCGTGTCCTTGAGCAACGTAACCAGTCTCTCTGGACCTCAATTTCCTCACCTTTAAGACAGAGCTAATAGTAGTATCTCCCTCATAGAACTGTTCAGAGGAATAAATGAGATAATGTTTGTAAAGCGCTTAGCACAGTGCCTGGCATATAGTAGTGCTCAGGAAGAAAACGACAATATTATTATAGGCTTCCTTTTATCATAGCACCCAGTTGCAGTTCAATTAAACTCAACAGTATTTATGGAGGGCCTGCTGTGTGCCTGGCTCTGAGGAGTCGATGAAGAACAAGCCAGATCGCAGCCTCTGCTCTCATGGAACTCCCATCCTTCAGGAGGGAGGTGGCCACTGAAGGAAACAGGGAAAGTGCAGGTAGTGAGTGCTGGGGAGAAAATGAAGCACGGAGATGTTGCTAGAGGCTGCTGTAGCGGGAGTGGCGAGGGAAGGTTTCCCTGTGGAGCGTGACCGACATGGAGGCAACCACGTGACGCTGTGAGGGAAGGGTGTTTCCGGCAGAGGGAACAGCTAGTGCAAAGGCCACAGCGAAGCCCCTGTGACTGCAATCTGTCTCCTGTATTGCACCATCTGCTTCACCAAACTTTCCGCTTCTCTCATCCAACTCTCTCCTGGCCACTGCACTGTCCCTGTGTTCATGGCAACCTTTGTAAAGCTGGTCCACGTTATTCCCCATCTCATCTGCTCTGCTGTCTCCTGTCTGCCCCGGAAAACCTCCTCCCTCCTCTGGCCCTCCAGCTCAGGTCCCCTCTTCTAGGAAGTTTCCCCTGGTGGTTCCTGTCCCCACTGGTCTCTCTCTGGGATTCTTCTAAGACTGAACACTTTGTTTTACACCATCCCAGTTCCCACCCTGCCTCTTCATCTTTCTGGGGCAGTCATGCCTTCCCCACAAACTTGCCCCTTTTCCCAGGGCTGGAACCAGAATCAGGTCTTACACTCTTCCTAGCACTCAGCCGAGCCGTTCATTAACACCTATGGATTGCCAGATCCTGGGAGAGGCATGTCTGCCTGGGCAGAGTGGAAAATCCCTGGCTGGGGAAAGGGCCGTGGAAATTTCTTCTTAACGTTCTCCTTCCAGACTTGGACTTGCCCCAGAAAGCAGTCAAGCATTTGCCTAGTGCCCTGCAGGGCGGCCTCTGTTCTTCCTCCTGCCCCCACCCCCAACCCACCCCAGGCTTGAACCCAGGGAGCAGTGACAGGGTGGGGCTGGGGAGAGGCAGCAGCTGGCAGCTGAGCTCTGCTGTAAAGAATCGCTCTTGATGTCATCCAGTCCCACCCCCTCAGTTCAAAGATAAAGGAACAAGGTCAATGGCAAAATCACCCTAGCCTGCGGGTCTCTCCTCTCCAGTTCAAGCTCATTCCATTGCCCCATGTTCCTCGGTTTCCTCATCTGTAAAATGGGAATAATAATAACAGTACCTCCTTCATAAGACTGGTGATATGTGAAGTGAGTTAAAGATGTAAAGATAAATATAAGCCCTAGGTCTGCCCTTCCTCTAGCCCCTTGGTGGAGTGTGCAGTTCCCATTCTTCCAGCTGCCAACTTCTGGGGGGACTTAAAAGAGGGTTTGAAGTTATCACCAGGGGCCGGCAGGTTCCAAGGAGGATTGCCCGGTGTTGTCTGTACACTGTGTCCACAGCACATCTGGCTCATATTTGTCCTGCTGCTTTTTAAATGTCCGTAGATGCAATTTTGGTGAGTAAAATATGTATTCACTTAACATTGTTACTGAAGTCACAGGTTTGTAATATATTTGCTCAATCAGTGATAGCAAAAGTCAAAATTTTTGGAGGCTGAGAACTGGTTAGGGGCCACTGGGGCAGGTTCTCCAGTCCTCAGCCCTTCTCTCCCGGGAACCCAAGCTGCTCTCCTGTCCTCTGAGATGTGGCAGCCCAAATCAGCTCTACTATTCTGTCGCCAGCCCTCAGATTACCCCCTCCCCTCCCCTCCGAGGGAATGGGAATGTGGGTTGGGGGGAGGCCTAGGTGAGAGAATGAGAAAAGCTGCCTTCACATGCTCAGGGCTGAACTCTCATCCTTCCTCCTCTGGGAACCTGTCCTCACTCTGTCTCCGAATTCCTAGAACGTATAGGATACTGCAGATTCATCGCCCTCATTCGGCTCTTTACAGCTTACTACCTGTAGGCGTGGGTGCGGTGGACAGGACTGTTGGGGTAATTTGGACCTGGGCTGAGATGTGGAGAGGCATAAAAGTGCTTAGAAGTGTTGTGCACTGTTGGTGGGAATTTAAAATGGTGCAGATGGTATAGAAAACAGTATAGTGGTTCCTCAAAAAGTTAGAACTAGAATTATCATATGATCCAGCAATTCCAAAGAAGTGAAAGCAGGGTCTGAAAGAGATTTGTACACCCGTGTTCATAGCAGCATCATTCACAATAGCCAAAAGATGGAAGCAACCCAAATGTCCATTGACGGATGAAAGGATAAGCAAAATGTGGTATATCCATACAGTGGAATGTTGTTCAGCTTTAAAAAGGAAGGAAATTCTGACATTTGCTACAATATAATTGAACCTTGAAGACCTTGTGTTGAGTGAAGTAAGCCAGGCACAGTAAAACAAATACTGTATGATTCCACTTATGTGTTGTATCTAGAGACATCAAATTCATAGAGACACAAAGTAGGGGCTGGGTGGCGGGGGTGGGGTGGGGTGGGGGATGGGGTGTTGTTATTTAATGGATATAAAATTTCCATTTTGCAAAAAGTGGAAAAAGTTTTGGAGCTTGGTTGCACAGCAATGTGAATATATTTAACACTACTGAACTGTACACTTAAAAATGGTTAAGATGGTAAATTTTATGTTATGTGTATTTTACCACAATTAAAAAAAAAGTGTTTGGAAGTGGCTCCAATGGGCCTCTCCAGGAGATGGTGGATTTGAGATGTCATGGTCCTTTCCATCCTTCTTTTCTTCCATACATGTGCATTGAGAATTCTCTATGAGCCAGGCATTGTTCTAGGCACACAAAAAATGTAGGCTGACATTCTGTTGGCAGAGACAGACAATAAATAAAATTTGAACCAAAATGCTCACGGCTTCTCTTTGCTTTCCTTTACTTAGTGAAAAATTTACCGTATTTACACTAAATGGGACCCTAATTACGGAGCTATAATTTATGTTTTAAAACTTCTAGAGCTCATTTTTTGTACTTTTTCATGTGTGTTAAAATTTTTTTAATTGAGGTATAATTTGCATACAGTAAAATGTGCCCTTTTATTAGGTGTTCAATTCTATGGGTTTGAAAAACATGTACTTAAACATTTTTATTGATATAATTTACATACCATAAATTTCACCTATTAAATTATATTAATTTAATTATATTAATTATTATATTACTAATTATATAACAGTTATTATATTAACAGTTTTTAGTATATTCACAGAGTTCTGCAACTCTGTGAATGTACTAATTTAGAATATTATCATCACCCCAAAAAGAAACTCTATACCTATTAGCATTCACCCCCATCTCCCCCCAGTCCCCCAGGCCTAAGCAACTAATCTTTCTATTTCTATGATTTGCTTATTCTGGACATTTCATATACATGGAATCATACAATATGTGGTCTTTTGTGATTTGCTTCTTTCACTTAGCATAACGTTTTTGAGGCCCATCAAATGTGGTAGCATGGATTATTCATTTCTTTTTATTGACAAATAATATTCTGTTAGATGGATATATCATGTTTTATTTATCCATTCATCTGTTGATGGACATTTGGGTTGTTTCCACTTCGATATTATGAATAATGCTGCTATGAAAATTCATATATAAGTTTTTGTGTGGACATATGTTTTCATTTCTCTTGGGTATATACTGAGAAGTGGAATTGCTGGGTCATATGGTAACTGCATGTTTAACATTATGAGGAACTACCAAACCACTTTCCAAAATGGCTCTACCATTTTACAATCCCTCCAGCAATGTATGAGGGTGCCAGTTTTTCCACATCCTTGCCAATACTTGTTCTTATCCACCTCTTTGATTATAGCCACTCTGGTAGTATGAAATGGTATCCCACTGTAGCACTGATTTACATTTCCCTACGGACCAGTAATGTTAAACATCTTTTCATAAATGCTTATAGGGCATTTGTATATCTTTAAAAAAATTTTTTTCCGTAAGTTTTTTTTTTTTTTTTTTTGCTGCATTGGGTCTTCGTCACTGCGAGTGGGGTTTCTCTAGTTGTGGTGAGCCGGGGCTACTCTTCGTTGCGGTGCATGGGCTTCTCATTGTGGTGGCTTCTCTTGTTGCGGAGCACGGGCTCTAGGGTGCGTGGGCTTCAGTAGTTGTGGTGTGTGGGCTCAGTAGTTGTGGCTCACAGGCTTAGTTGCTCAGAGGCATGTGGGATCTTCCCAGACCAGGGATTGAACCCCTGTCCCCTGCATTGGCAGGCAGATTCTTAACCACTGTGCCACCAGGGAAGTCCCTGTATATCTTCTTCGAAGAAATGTCTATTCAAATCTTTTGCTCATTTTTTAATTAAGTTGCAGGAGTTCTTTATATATGCTAGGTGAAAATCACTTATCTTATATACGATTTGCAAAATACTTTCTCCCTGTCTGTGGGCTGTCTTCTTACTTTCTTGATTATGTCCTTTGGAGCACAAATGTTTTAAAATGTTATGAAGTCCAACTTGTTGATCTTCTTTTAAACTTGTATTTTTGGTGTCATATCTAAGAAATCATTGTCGGGCTTCCCTGGTGGCGCAGTGGTTGAGAATCTGCCTGCCAATGCAGGGGACATGGGTTCGAGCCCTGGTCTGGGAGGATCCCACGTGCCGCGGAGCAACTGGGCCCGTGAGCCACAATTACTGAGCCTGCGCGTCTGGAGCCTGTGCTCCGCAACAAGAGAGGCCACGATAGTGAGAGGCCCGCGCACCGCAGTGAAGAGTGGCCCCCGCTTGCCACAACTAGAGAAAGCCCTCGCACAGAAACAAAGACCCAACACAGCCATAAATAAAATAAATAAATAAATAAATTAATTAATTAAAAAAAAAAGAAAGAAATCATTGTCTAATCCAAGATCATGAATATTTACTCCTATATTTTCTTCTAAGAGTTTTTATGGTTTAGTTCTTCCATTTAGGACTGTGATCCACTTTAATTTTTGTGTATATATACTTTAAAAAAATTCTGGTATTAAGGTATAATTTACATTCAATAAAATTCACCATTTTAAGTATACAGTTTAATTAGTTTTATCTTATATACTTTTAATCCTTCTGTATTGGGACTTCCCTGGTGGTCCTGTGGTAAAGAATCCGCCTTCCAATGCAGAGGACATAGGTTCGAGGAACTAAGATCCCACATGCCGCCGGGCATCTAAGCCCACGTACCACAACTACTGAGCTTGTGCACCTCAACTAGAGCCCGCCAGCCTCAAACTACAGAGCCCACGCGCTCTGGAACCCACGCACCACAACTACAGAGCCCAGGTGCCCTGGAGCCTGTGCGCCACAACTAGAGAAGAGAAAACCTGCACGTCACAGCTAGAGGGAAGCCCGCACACCACAACGAAAGATCCCACATGCCACAGTGAAGATCCTGCGTGCTGCAACTAAGACCCGATGCAGCCAAAAATAAATAAAATAAAAATTTAAAAATCCTTCTATATTCTTAGATTTTTTTTCCTGGGAAGTTAGGGATAGGGAAAATTGAGTGTGTGCCCATTTTCTCTTTTTTCTTATGCCCCACAGTTTTGCTTGTAAATGTATGTGTGTGATTATGTGGGAGTGTGTGTGAAAGAGAAAGAGAGAGAATTTTGATTTTGACATCAGCTTCTTATGGGTTCCCACTTACTTTGGCTTTCTCTAGCAGATCCATGGACCCATTTAATTATATATAGGTTGAATGAATGAATGCAGTAATCAAGTGACGGTCTATCCGTGTCTGCCCTCAGAGCCATCAGTACCACATGGCCACAGATGTTTCCATGCAGCTGCCCATTGTTGGGACTGAGATGGAGACTCCCCAGCTGGGCCCCTGCGTGGACGTGTCTGGGTTTAATGGGCTGTTTTCTAATTTGTGATTCCTTCATAAAGAGCCCCCTTTTCAGGATAATTACCGAGTCCTGTAATAATCTATTACTTAGGACTGGTTTCTGTTCCTCATGTTTCCTCAGCCTTCCACTGGGCTGCACCCGCAACACTGGCCACCTCCAGCAGTGAAAGCAGGATGAGGCTGACCAGGACACCTTAACTGAGGAACCAGGAGAGCTCAGTGGATTGAGTGAAAGGCCCAGGAGGTAGGAGACCACACTTCCCGTCTTAGCCCTGCAGCCCTGCTCACTGAGCCACTCTGAGCCTTCAAATTTCCTTCTGAAACATGAGGTAGAATTAAAGGAACCTTATCTAGGGTGCTTAATATACACTGGGCTTAGGAAAATACCGCTTAAAAGTGAAGCAGTCTGAGCACATTAGCTCACAGTGATGTTTTTTACCAGAATTTATTAAGGTTACATATTGACGTGACTGTTGTTAAGATGATGACTTTTGAACGTTAGAGGAAAGGCGGACCAGAGGTGAGGCAGTCAAAGGTGGTCCCTATCACAGGGTGCCTGCTCCACCGCAGCCCAGGCCCCCCATCTCTTGCCCAGCCACTGGCTTCCTCTGCCAGTGGTGACACTCCAGTTATACCTTTATATATTGAATACATCATTTCCTCACTATTATCCCCATTTTACAGAAGAGAAACTGAAGGTGACTTGCTCAAGGTCATCGGCTAAGAAATGTCTGAGCCAGGATTTGAATCCAGATTTCACTAACTCTACTGCTTGGTGGTCTTACGCATTAAGACACCACTTCCCTTCTAGGACCTCTATATTCCTCTAAACTAGGTGGCAGGCAGAGTAAAACAATGAAGTGTTTCTACCCTGCCCTCCTCTCTCCTTAGCCTAGAGTCTGAGGCTGGTGGGGGAATCTTGTGTTGTCTGAGCCCAGGGAGAGGGAGATGATCAAGCAGTCTGACAGCCTGGCTTGAAGGGAACCCAGGAGTGGGATACAAAACAAGTGCATACAATGAGATTGGAGAACTGCTGAATTTTCTTTTCTTTTTTTTTATAAATTTATTTATTTATTTATTTTTGGCTGTGTTGGGTTTTCGTTTCTGTGCGAGGGCTTTCTCTAGTTGCGGTAAGCGGGGGCCACTCTTCATCGCGGTGCGCGGGCCTTTCACTGTCGCGGCCTCTCTTGTTGTGGAGCACAGGCTCCAGATGCGCAGGCTCAGTAGTTGTGGCTCACGGGCTTAGTTGCTCCGCGGCATGTGGGATCTTCCCAGACCAGGGCTCGAACCCATGTCCCCTGCATTGGCAGGCAGATTCTCAACCACTGCGCCACCAGGGAAGCCCAACTGCTGAATTTTCTACACTGCAATTGTGAAGGATGAGGCTGGGTGAGGCAGAGGGGAGTCATAAAAGGGCTGGAACTTGCTATGGGCCTTAAAGGAAGGGCAGGGTTTTCAGGCAAGAGAGAGGGATCACATCCCTGGTGGAGGGCACTGGAATAAGCAGAGTCTGGGGGTAGAGGAGGGGACAGGCCAGGGGAGTGGTAGAGAGTGGTAGAGGCTGTCAGCCTGGGTAGGGTGAATAGGGCCTGATACCAAAGGTCTTCAAAGGCATACAGTGGAATCTGATAATAGGGAGCTATGGTAGGTTCTCCAGTAGTATTCTGCTGGGGTGGGAAATAGAACTAAGGGAGGGAATCCTATACAAAGGGAGGGAATCAATACAAATTTTATAGGCTAAATAGAACAATTTCTGAAAGCATTTTCCAAAACTGGATTTTATGTGGAAGTCTCATATGCTTTATTAGCTTTCAGTCTTAGCAATAAGGGAGCCTGTTCCATCTTCTCTTCAAGAGCCCAATACCTAGGACAAAGCTCCCTGCCACATCTTAGGAGACCTAAGAACCCTAACCTGGGGTCTTTCTGTCCTATTTGGGGGAATTTTCAAGTCCTGTGAGGATGAGGAAAGGCAGTCTGGCCTCAGAAAAGGGCATCTTAGCTAAGACTTCTTGGGAACCCAAGTTTTTCTCCAGCCTCAATCTGACCATCGAAGAGAAGGAGCTTAGGAGCAGAAGCAAGAAGAACTACAGTTCTGCAGCCCATGGAACGAAAACCACAATCACAGAAATATAGACAAAATGAAAAGGCAGAGGACTATGTCCCAGTTGAAGGAACAAGATAAAACACCAGAAAAACAACTAAATGAAGTGGAGATAGGCAACCTTCCAGAAAAAGAATTCAGAATAATGATAGTGAAGATGATCCAGGACCTCAGAAAAAGAATGGAGGGTCGAGAAGATGCAAGAAATGTTTAACAAAGACCTAGAAGAATTAAAGAACAAACAGAGATGAACAGTACAATAAATGAAATGAAAAATACACTAGAAGGAATGAATAGCAGAATAACTGAGGCAGAAGAACAGATAAGTGACCTGGAAGACAGAATGGTGGAAATCACTGCCATGGGACAGAATAAAGAAAAAAGAATGAAAAGAAATGAAGACAGCCTAAGAGACCTCTGGGACAACATTAAATGCACCAACATTCGCATTATAGGGGTCCCAGAAGGAGAAGAGAGAGAGAAAGGACCTGAGAAAATATTTGAAGAGATTATAGTCGAAAACTTCCCTAACATGGGAAAGGAAATAGCCACCCAAGTCCAGGAAGCACAGAGTCCCAGGCAGGATAAACCCAAGGAGAAACACACCAAGACACATAGTAATCAAATTGACAAAAATTAAAGACAAATTATTAAGAGAATGAGCTGAGGGTGCTTGCTGCTTCCCGGTCTAGGAGAGGGTTAATGCTTACCTCCGAATCTAGCTCTTGCCTCCAAACACCAATGAGACTCTCTGTTCTGGAGCCAGACACAGCTTTTTGTTTTCCTCTTTGGGGGTCAGGGAAGCACAGCCATGAGCATTGGCCCTGATCTCAATTCCCAGGAAAGTGCCCCCAGATACCACCCAAGTGCTGAGCCTGCTTCACTCTCAGCTCCACCCTGAGGGGCTGAGAGCAGGCAAGGTCAGCCATGGTCAGAAGAAGACCGTCATTCAAGGGCTTGGGCCTCTGTTTACTAACCTGTAAAACTTCACTAACCCCCGCCCCACCCACCCCTCCCAGGGTAGCTATTAGGAGGATGTGCTAAGAAGTAAGGGCTCTTAAAACTACTCTGGGCACCCTCTTCCTTGTTACTACCATTTTCAAATCTAGTTCTAAATGGTTCATTCATTTTGGGGAATAAGTCATTCCATTCTACCAAAGAGATGCGAGTCTTCTAAACCATCCCAAAGTTCAAGACCCTGTGTCAGGATCCTGGATGAAAATGCAGATTCCTGGGGCCCTGCCCCAGACACATGTGGTCAGAATCTCCTCCAAGGCAGGGAGATCTGTGTTTAATTCAGGCCCCAAGAGATTTGAGTATACAATCAAGTGGAAGAACTACTGTTTTACAGTTGGGCAAACAAGGCCTGTCTGAGACCAGGAAGAGAAACAAGGGAGATAACAACTCTCCAGAGGCTGGTGTGGGAGGACTGGCCGAGAGTCACTGGGAGGGAGGAGTGGGAAGGGCCTTGGCCTTCATCTGGCCCAATCCCAATTTCACCGATAATGAAATTGGGGCCCAGAGAGTGCAATGAGTCCAGGTCACCACGAACATTCATGAAGACAGGCCTGTAGTCCCCTGGCTCTTGAAGCCCTCACCACACCTCCTACATATGTTGTGTATTTTGCTCCTGCCTGGCAGGTCATGCCCCTCTCTGAGCCCTAGGTTCCTTGTCTAGTCAGAGGCTTGAACCCAGTTAAGTCTTTTTCAAACTCCATTTCTTAGTGCTCCTGCTCCCTAGCCTTTTCATATCCAGAGATAAAAATGTGTAATTTTCACTGCAGAACAAATAGAACTGTGCCTTTTTTCACAAGGAAAAAAGCCTCTTGCAGTCCTTTAAGTGCCTGTAAGGACCTTGGGCTCAGGAGTCCTTTGTACCAGGCCCTTCTAACCCAGGGCAGCCAGGTGAGCTCTTTCTACTGAGACTGTGGCTCTGAGAGGTCTGACTCACTCCCTATCTTCCAGGGCTTTCCAGTGCTTTCCCTTGGTAGCCTCAGCCAGCAGAGCCAAGGGAGCCTGCGTTCTTGACACAGATGGCACTCAGTCTACATACCTCCATTACCAAGCTGGCAGGCAGCCCCAGAAAGGGACAGAGAAACACACAGCTGCACCAGAGTGTGATGAAACCCACCTTTTCCAGCACCCATCCCCCTCCCTTTTATTTCATGGCACTGATGAGAGACAACCGTTTTAACAAACATGTTTTTTTTTTTATTAGAAAAGTAAAAAATATTGCATAGGTCTTAATACTTGAACATCAAGTGTATTCATGAACGCGAGTATCTTCATGTAAACAGTTCTAGATGGAAGACCCAGATGGTACTCCTCTGGGGGAGGGGTTCCAGCCCCCACCCCAATCAGCCCCATCCCCTCACAGTTCAACCCTTCACTACACATCCGGGGATGGGCCACACGCAGCTCCCAGGTGTATTTTTTCAAGTGTCAAAGATCCCCAAGTGATCCCAACACCCACCCCTTCTCCTCCTCTTACATTCATGCGTCTGTAAGATAGCTGCCTAGAACAGGTCAGTAGTGAAGCTCCAATCAAAAAAAAAAAAAAAGATACAAAAACAACAAAGAACAAACATTTGGTCCCTTCAGACCATGAGATACACAAACCACCTCGATGACCTCCCCCCTCCCACCAGAGCCGTGAGCACACATCCCTTGCAGATGCCAGTGCAGCCCAGCTGCTCTCATGGCTCTGTCACACCACTGTTGTCTTAACTGTCAGTAACAATAAAAATAATAAGGTACATGCTACATACACATCCAGCCAGAAGCCTGGTTGGCCCCTAAGCCTTTGTTTCATGCTACAGGACTGAGGGGCGGCGTGTGAGCCCAAGTGGGAGCCACCTGTCCACACCTCAGTGAGCTTCCTAGGGAAACACCGTGTACCCCTCACCTTGACCTTCCTCCCCGCAGGTGGCTGTTGTCAGTTTTCTAATGACAGACATCAGTCCCTCAGCTTCTGACTGCCAATGTCCACCCCAAAAGTTCAACTGTCTCTGTCATGGGGCCAGTATCGCCCCCCCCAGGCCCAAGTTCAACACTCCTCAATGAGCAGCTGCTCTGAGCTGTACAGCTTCTTCTTGATTACTCGGAAGCCCGTGCTCAGCGTCAGGGACTGGCTGAAGCCAGGGACGAAGGGAGAGTTGGCAGAGCTAAACAACCCCTGGATCTTGGGCCAGAGGCGTGAGTCCAGGCGCAGCACGAGAGTCAGCTGGAAGGTGGGCACAAGGCTAGGGTCGAGAGCCAGTTGACCCACGCTGTGGCAGCTCTTGCCCTGCTCTACGCAGACGTCTAGCAGCGCCCCCCGCAGGCCGCACGGCTCGCTGTAGGCCAGGCGCAGTAGTTCTTTGCCCACCTGGCTCACCAGCTGGCCGGGCATCAGCAGGCGCGCGGGGCGCCGCGAGCCCAGCCGTGCCTGGGCCAGGCTCTCCTGCAGCAGCTGCATCAGGCTGGCACACAGGTGCTCATCCTCGGGATCGCTGAGCAGCTCGAAGTCGGGCAGGGACACCCCATCCAGGTATGAAGAATCTGCAAGGGAAAGCACGTAGGGGAGGGAGTTAGAGCAGCTCCGAACGGGGAGGTGCTGTTTCGCTAAGAAACCAGCACTCCTTCCCACTCTGTGCCTCAGTTTCCGCCCCACTCTCGTACCCTATACTTCAGTCCCCCTCCTCTGCCCGCCTCCTTCCACAATCCGGATTCTGATGGGATAGGAAGCCAAGGTGGCTTTTGACTCCTTCCAGCGCGGTGCTTTCTCACCTCCCCCGCCCCTCTATTCGCGTCCGGCTCCCGCACACGGCTTACCTTCCTCCGGCCCGAAGCCACTGTTGCTGCTGTCCAGGGACTCGCAGTCCGAGCTCTCCAGGCTCGCGTAGCGGCCGAGTGTCTCTTCTCGGGCCGCCGACCCCCAGGCTGAGCGTGGCGGCTGATCTGGGTTGGGAGTTCGGGACAAGGACGAGGACGAAGAGGACGACGAGAAGCGATCCCAAAGGCTAGGCATGGTGAGGACGGACGCCAGGACGTTTGCAGATGAGCTCAGGGTGCTGGAGCGCAGAAGACGCTGTAAGACAAGAGCGGCGCGGGCCCGGCGTCAGTCTGGGGGCTGCTCCAGACTGAGAGCGCTAGGACCCCCACGGCTGAGGCTTCTCCGCGCAGCGATCAGCACACACAGAAGGGACACTCACCAGCTACTGCGGTCAGCTAGAACTGCTGGGACAAGTGCGTACTGCCGCTTGAATGAGTGCGCGAACTGGTGCCAACCCCCGAGCTCTGCCCGGACCTGTCCCTTCTCCCAACCCGCACCTCCCCCTCGGCCTGCCGCGGTCCCTAGCACCAGAGCAGAGAGACCTATAAGGACTAGCGCGGAGAGACCACACCCCTTCCGCGCCGCGGCCCAATCCAGACCCGGGAGTGTGGCCCACCTCGACCAATGGACTCTGGGCGCACGTTCGCAACGTTCTCTCCTGCCCGGTGACAGCCGCCTGGCCCCGCCCCCCTTGGGCCCCAGAAAGCACCAGGCCAAACCCGCGAGCCGCGGCCACGCCCCCTTTCTGGAAAGGGATCCGCGGCGGCTGCAGCTGCCAAGGTCCCCGAGGGCGCTCGCGGCAGGGGAGGATCTAGGAAAGACTTGTTTATTATAGGGTCGTATTGCTGGGGGAGGGGGTAGGCCGCGGCCGCGCGGGGGAAGAGGCAGGGGAACTTGAGGGGGGCAACAAGCAGGGAAAACGGTTGCCCCCAGCGTCTGAGAGCCTGTGAGCTCTGGGCACAACTGGGCGCACAAGTGGATGCCAGTGGGACTGCGGCGCGGGGAGCAGACGTTAATCCACCGGCCCTCGTGCACGTACCCCACGCTAACCCTGCCTTACGAAGGGTCGGGTTATGGGGGTGGGGTCCAAAGACTGGGCAGCTCCGGGCACCGTGCTCCCTCTTCCCGGCGGCCCCACCTGCCCGCCCGCTTGTTACTCTACAGCCCCAGGGGATGGATTAATTGGTGGGGGGAGCTCCGCTCCCAGCCTCCAGCTGCCTCCAAGGAGGGGGTTCGGGAAACGTGGTTAAAAGAGTATTGATGGGCCCCGGTTCCTAGCACTTGGTTCTGGAGCTGGGAGCTGGGACCCATATCAAAGGGACACACTGACCCACCCGCCGGCCGTAAGGATGGACAGAGGTGCGGCTGTGCCTCCCCCGCCCGCTGAGGCCGAGAGGCCCCGGGCGTCCGCCGGGTCCTAGCGCCCCTCTTCGCCAAAACGCTTTGTGTAAAAGAGCCGGAGAGTTGCATCAGGACCGAAGACCTAGATCTCCGGAAAAGCTCCGGAGTGAAATCGCTATCCCCTGTTTCGTCATTCAGGAGGGGGCCACAGAAAATGTGACCCGACGGCGGTGCTCGAAGACTGACATAGATTGCTGACGGTGGGAAGGGGTTCGGACGGATTCGACCTTTATTTATTTAAAGATATATCAATCTGGGTCACAGGATCCTGATGGAAGAGAGAACCAAACTTACATCAGACGCTCCCGTCCCTGGGCGAGCCAGAGCCTAACCAGATCAGACTGGCGGGCGTCGCCTCGGGGCAGACTTGCGCGTGACCGAAGACACTTGCCGCCGGAAGAGTCCGGGCCGCTGCCATCCACACCCCCTCCCATTAAAAAAAAAAAAAAAGGCTGACCCGTGGGCCTTCCGGGCAAACCAAGACTTAGAACTGTAAACGACCAGAATCAAGCCCTGCACCCCATCCCCTTTTTCCAGATGGGAGAACCATCTCTGGAGACAAATTTATGGATAAAAAATAAATTAGACGACTCAGATTAGGAGATATCTTAAAGACTGCTGCAGAATAGAATAGTCTGTTAGCTGCTGGGGCTTTCAAGGCCTGAACACTGGCCCTTTCTTCCTATCCTCCAAGCTCTAGTCACTTGCTGGGAACCTTAAAGACACCAGGTCTTGGCAATTAGGTGAAGTGCTTGGAGGACTGAGGGTAGATGACATCCTCTTGAAATCACCCTTTACTGAGGTGGGAAGGAAAGAGTTGGGGTGACCTGTATGGGTGTGTCTTTCTGTCAGGACTGAAGATCAGGGAATTAATCCATCAAGACCATTCACTCCTCCCAGGCTGACTGGGTTGGGGACATCTGAGACAGCAGGATATAGACTTAGGGTGTTTTTCTTCTCTCTCTCTCTCCGCTGACCCCGCATGAAAAAAAAATTCAGAAAAATGTGGAACACTAATCTAAGAAAAATAGAGGTTTCAGAAGCAAAAGAATCCAGTGCCATTTTGGAAAGGTCAGTTCACTAGGAATCATTCATTCATTCAATAAGTAGCCATCACGGAAGCAGTGTGCTAAGCAGCTTTTTTCATTCACTGTCTCATTTTGTTAATAAAACAGCTTTTTATAATGGGGAAGGGCTATGTTAATGGGCACTGGGTAATTTTGTTTCTTTTCAAAAGAAATCCATTAATGTTGTTGTCTCATCATTTTCAAAAAAGGACAGGCAGTCTTAACCCTGGAGGTTTTTCCCAGAGGAGAGAGTGGGCTATAGGGTAAACAACCACCTGCTAGGAGGCCTGGCTGCAGAGGGATGAGGGTGGAGGGCTAAATGGCTTCCCCACTGAAACTCTTCACCCCTATGAAGGAGGGGGGCAAAGCCCCATACCATTGTCTGTCAGGAGAACCTTTGGATATAGAAGGGGAGTTTCCTAACTGTTAGGCCCTCCGAGGAGCTAGGGTGGAGGGTCATGGTTCATCCTGTGAGGTGAAGGGCAGGATCCCTTCCTCATGGCTGGGGCTGGAAAGACATGGTTACCATCTCACACACCTGTCTCTGCATTGAAGATGGGATGGCGGGTCCCAAAAGTGGTACTTGCAAGGAGGAGGCAGCTCCATCTCCTAGCCTCTGAGCCAGGCCTCTTCAAATCCTTCAACGATCCTATGAACCCTGCATTTGCTTCTCTCCCCGTCAGGCTTAGGCTGGCTGCAGGTCAGGCTTGCCTGGACATGTTCCCGCCAGCAGCCTTGGAGACCCAGCTGTGGCATCCCTTCCTCCAGGAAGCCTTCCCCAGTGCCCAACCCAATACACCATCCCTTAGGTGCCCCTCCTCAGGTCATCCTCACACCCCATGCAACATCTCTGTTAATAACTGTTTCCACTTTAGTCTTCTCACCGGACTATGAGCTTCCTGAGGGTGGAGTTCTATTCTTCTTAACTTCCAGTGGCTAGCACATGGTAGAGTCTCAGTGAATATTCCTTGGATGAATAAATGAATGAATGGATAAAGCAAGAAGGTGGATTTTCCCAGAACTGCAGACCTACATCTGGATTCTCAGGATCTGGGTGGCCTTTGGGGTGAGCCTTCAGAAGAACTCCATGCTACCTTTCTATCCCCTTTCTGACAAGTGCTGCCAAGAGTGTTGGATGTATCTGAATATCTCCCTTCTTTTTCAGCTCAGGTCAGGAAGTGGGCTTCTAAGCCAACCTAATTCTTCCAGTTGGAGTATAGTCGGCAACCCCAGGAAGTTGGGGATAGAGGTGCATTGTGCAGAGAGCTGACTTGTGGGAAATCTTTTAAAGCAATTAGTACTTTCCCTTCAAGTGCCTTAAAATACTCAAAATTTTTTTTTATTGAGATGAAATTCACATGTAAAATTAAACTTTTTAAAGTGAACAAGTCAGTGGCATTTAGTACATCCACAATGTTGTGCAACCACCACCTCTATCTATTCCAAAACATCTTTATCATCCCAAAGGAGACCCTGAACTCACCAAGCAGTCACTCTCCTCAAAATACTTTTGAAGTTTATATTCCCTTGTTGGTGGGAGTTGGGAATGCCCCTTTGCACAACTCCAGAGGGCACTATTACCATTCGAGTCTGTGCATTTACATGTGTCTTCTGGGGACAGCACTCCTAACATAGACACAATGTGCAACATGGAATCTGCATCAAGATGACCCTGATGGGGAGATGGCTGAACTCCCAGCAGGAGTGGGCTAGTGTCATGTCCCCAGTGACTCAGGCCTCCGGAGTTGGTAGCCAGGCCCCATGTCCCAGTCTCTGTGGCCAGAGCCATGCCTGTGCAGAAGCTCTGCCTCTTCCCAGGCTCTGCTGTCTTCCCGTAGGACCCACAGCAGCCTGCAATTTCAAGTCAGTGAGCACACACTCCAGGCCACTTGCCCCTCCCTGTTCTGGCGGTTTCTGTCCTGTGCACTGGTTCCCAGGACCTCAGTCTGGCAAGTTGCCCCAGTCGGGTTTGGGGAGTTAAACCAGATCTTGGGGTGGGGGTGTGTTTCTGGGAACCCCAGAATTCAGGATGGGAACCCCTGAAGGCCAGCCAGCATGCCTGCGCGGCTCTGCTTGGGGTGCCTCCACAGCCTTTTGGAAACGTGTCATTGAGGGGAGTGGAGGTGGCAGGAGGAGCCCGGGTGATGGGGAGAGGGTGGAGTGGTGGTGGCACGTGGGGACAATGCAGCCAGCAAAAGTGTTCCCAGGACTCCTGTGGCTTTTTTACTTGAAAAACAACAAACAACTTGGTCAAAATAGCAAGATTATAAGTGCACCTGGTTTACTAGGAAGGCTGTGAAAAGCTGTTGACAGCTGAGGGCTTTAGCAGGATTTTGACTGTGTTATTGGAGGGAGAATTAAAAATTCAGTGGGGAATCTTTTTGCAAGTGAAGCTACTTTTTGAAATGGATATACTAACAATACATTGTATCGTGCAGCCTTTCAAAGAAGCTTTTGAATTATATTATCTACTTACACCCGAAGGAATGAATATAATGCCATTCTACAGAAAAGCAAATTGAGGTCCAGAGTGAGTGCCCTGTAATCCTACCATCAACTAGTGGCTTTCTAGCCTGATTGATAATTAGAATCTTCTGTGGAGCTTGAAACCCACCTCCCCAATCCCCATTCTGATTTGGTAGGTCTGGATGGGTCCCTTTTGTACAAAGCTCTCTGGGCGGTCCTGATGCTCATCTTTAGTTGGGATGTCTGCAGACTGACCTGTCAGGAAGAAAGGTAGGCCTTGGAAGGAACGCTGGATTGGCTTCCCAGCCTCTCTGTGGGTTGGGGGTGGGTTCGGGGCGGGTGAGATGGCACACAGCTGTGGAGACTAGGCCCACATGTGGTAATGGTGAGCTCACAGCCAGCCAGTTCTAATGGGCTCCTAGGTTTCACAAGAAGTCATTTCCTCTGGGGACAGGGCAAAGGGCAAAAGGAACGCCACCAAGAGCTGGCTTGTTAAACCACCATGACAAAGGTGGAGCTAGGAGGGTAGCCTGAGTATCCTGCCAGAGCTCAGGTTACCCCTGCGGTGGTGAAAGGCACGACGGCCTGCCAGACCTCCACTGCTCCCCCACCTCATCTCCCCCGCAGCCAGAGTTGTCCTAGGGATCCAGATTCCAGGGCACTGTCTCTCTTTTCTCACTAACACACTGGACTGCCTCTCAGGAAGGAATCCCATCTGCGGGGTCAGCTTTTGGCCAGCTTCTCAGAATCCCTCTTCCATCCTAGCTTCTGAACTCGTATGAGGGAAGAAAACAGTGAAGTGGAGGGAGGCTGAGGTAACACCCCTCTCCAGTTAGTACCCAAAGCCTAGGCTAACTGGCTTTCCGAGGCAAGCCCAGGCCCCGTGAGGGGACAGGAGTCAGCTGACCTGAGTTCAGGCTATTTGGCTATTTGGCTGCTGAAGATGAATAGGGTTCCGAACTGTGGCCTGAAGCAGCACCTAGGAAGCGTAATGTGTCTTTGAAATCCAGTATTTTCATTACAAATTATTATTTTATTTTATTATTTTTATTACAAATAATGCAATCTTGCATTCTATTTTATATTTTATCCGTGTGTGGGAATTTGTGTTAATTTCAGTAGCAAACTTTAAAATGACTTAATACTTCAATTACTTAATCTTCCCTGCCCCCAAAAAACCCTTTTTAACAAAAAGATACACTGTTTATCCTGTGGCTTCAGACACTGTTGGGATTTTCATACCCCAGTTTTGAAAACCCAGAACTAGAGAATCTCAAAGGCCTATTCAACCTCCACAAAGATCATAACAAAGAAAAAAAGATTTAAGTTCTATGGAGCCCCTTTTCTAAAACTCCCAGGGTGGAGGGCAGCCCATAGGGTGGTGGACCATCTGGAGGAGGCCTGCCAGAGAAGGTAGAAACAGACGTCCCAGTTCCAGCCCTTTCAGCGTTCTTGCTTTTTGAGGGTTTCCAATTGCCATATATCAAAGGGGGGGAGGCAGGGTCAGGATGAGCTTTGTTCATCAAGGCGGGGGTGGGGGGATGACAAGGATAATCAGAAGCTGCTACAGTGGGGACAGCCTGAATCCAGGCTTACATTTGCATAGCGTAGATGAGACAGGCCTCATCAGTGCCATTTTACAGGTAAGAAAACAGGTTCGGATAGGTGCAGGGACTTGCCTAAGGTCACATAGCCAGTCAGCAGGCTGGAGCCGTGACTCTAGATCTAGGCTGATTTCCTTGATTCCAAGCCCCTGTCACTTAGTTGTGAGCCAGAGGAACTGTATGGCTGGGAAGAGAGGCAGTACACGTTGGGGAGCGGTGGTGTAGAACAGGTGGAGTGAACACCTGGAGTCGATATGGAGCTATTGACAAAAAACTTTCTCTGCTGGTTTGGCTCTTTGTTTTTATCTGATGAGGCTCTTCCTTCCCCTGCAGAATTCAGCAGGGCCCAGCAGTGCTGACTCAATGGCAAAGCTCACTGTCGCCATGGGGTCCCCTTCAGCTAGACAACTGCAAGCCCAGAAGTGACACTGATTCTGTCACATCCTCCCTCCAGGTATCCTCCCTGAGAGCTCAGGAGGGCTCATCTGGGAAGTGGTGAGCCAAAAGAGGAGCCTCTCCCCGCCCCCAGCTGTTCCGTTTGTAACCCACAAAGGACAGACTTTGGCGTAGGAATCCAGAAGCTACGGCTGAATCTTTTTGTATTTAAAAATCACACGCAGAGAAACACACAAAAAAATCTAGATTTCTGGATTCTGCTCTGGGAAGAGGAGCACACAAGAGCTGAACTGACTTCCCCGCTGTGGCTGGTCTGCAGTGGGGCCAGCCAGGATGGGGGAAGGGAAGACCCCCTGCTCCCTCTCCTCTCCCCTCCCGCCCCCCACCCTCGGCCGAGGTGCGCCTTCAGGGGAGCCGGGCAGGGGAGGTGACAGATGCTGAGCAGCTGACGGGGGAGGGCGGGGGTCTGTCTCCACGGACCCCCTGGTGTGTGTTGGGACGAGCGGGGACGTGACTTGGAGAACGTGCGTCTTGTGGACGAGGTGGGGGGAAGGAGGGAAAGTGAGACAGGGGAGAAGGGCGGGGCTAGCGTTGACCCCGCCCACTCCTGGGAGGAAGGAGACTCCTCCCACCGTCCTAGAGGAAGGCCGCCAGGCTGCGGAGATGCTGAGCTCAGCACTATGGTCGTTGGGCTGCTGGGTTGGGGGGGCAGGGCGAGCGGCCGGCGCCTTTCTGGGGAGGGCAGAAGAGCGGGGAGAAGGGGAGGGAGGAGAGGCTGAGGAGGCCCTCACAACCCTGAGGCAGTAACTCTCCTCGGGCCGGGTCCGCTAACAAAGCAGTCTCTGTTGGGGTGGGGGAGGCGTCCTGGGTGCACGCAGAACCTTATGGGGGTGGGCGGGGGAGTGTCTGTGAGTCACCACCCTACACCCTGACTTAGGCCCAAGAACCCACGTCAGAGAGGCAGAGCCCTTGTGCCCTCTGACCCCAGGATTTGTTTGGTGGAGGGAGTGCCGGGAGCAGTGCCTGCTCCTATAGGGCTGCAGGTCCGAACTGCCCGGGCAGCCTCCGGGGACTTTTATTTAAGGCAGCCTTATGAAAAAGCAGGGAAGATTAGCTTGGGAGGGGAAGGAAGAAAACCCTTTGGACCTACTTGGCACAAATGGTTACCCAGGCCAAATGGATGGGTGGCTATTTTTGAGCTGACCTACATACCTATTTGCCTCTTTATCTTTTTATTATCACACATGGTTATTATGGGAGCTTTTCTTTAGCACTCGGTGCAGCTGCTGCATTTGCTGAGGGCTGCACAATGAGGCGTGTTGCCTCATTCTCCCAGGAAGTTTTAAGAGTCTCTGGCCCAAGAAAGGACATCAATAGGCCTTCAGAAGCTTCACCAAGTTCTTTTCCCAAGGAACGGGATCTGAACCTGGATGCACCACGACCAGAGCTTGTTAGCCTTGGAGGCCAGGAATAATATTCGGATTTGGCAACAATGTCCCTGGGTTTTGCCCAGGCTGGCCTAAGTGGGCCTCATTGCTTGCCAAAGTTGACCTGTGGTCCTGCAGCCCCATACTATGGCAGGTGAGGCTTCGCTTCACAGATGGGGAAACTGAGGCAGAGATGAATTGTGGACAGAACTGGTTTGGGATTTCCTGCTTTGATTGTGGAAGTAACTCTGTTATTTTAAGTAGAAACAGGGAGAGCCTGGAACTTTCTATTTTACTTTTGTTCAGCTTCACTAAGGCCTCCCTCTCAAACCTTCGAATAGCTCCCCACTGCCTTTAGAGCAAGTCTGGCTCCTTGGCCTCACAAACCCCCAGGGCTGGCCCTTGACTATCTCTAGCTGCACCTTCCTCCCAAAGCCAGGAGGGGAAAATCACAGATGGTTCTAATTACCTCTGAAACGCTCTTAAATTTTCCATAAAGTACAGTATGCCTGGCTTTGTGTATACAACTTTGCACAGTAATATGTGTGCAGATGTGCAAAATATATACAGCCATGTACAGTGGATCATAAAGAGAACATCAACAAAGTGTAAGCGTATAATTTACAGTATTTTTAATCACTCTAAAGAGAAACAGACACATAGACGTGGAAGTGAGACTGGCAGAGGTGACAGCAGATTTCTGTCTCCTCCCATCTGGTGCCCTCTCTAGGGCATGAAATCCTTGGCCCCTGGGAAGGAGAATGGGGGCTGCTTGCCCTCCTTAAAATGCTCTTTTTGGCTTGGATTTTTCTTTCCAGGCTGGTATAATTGACTTTGTCCAGGTGCCCTGTGCCCCGTGGGATGCTTTTCCTCTGTGGTCTCAAGTGTCTTCCCTTCCAGCTTGCTCCCATCTTCACACAGATTACTTTTCCCAGATGCCCTTCTAGCTCCTTCTGACTCACACTCCAAGCTTGTCTCAGCTCAGGGCCCTCCAGGAGCCCCTTTTGAGCACACTTGGGAAGCTCCATGTTCCCTGGCCGGGGAGTGCAGGGCCAGGGAGTCCAGTCCAGAACTGCTTGCCTTTGAAGCCAGCGCTCAGTTCCCAGAGCTGTGGATGAGTCGCTCTCTTCTCACTTGATGTATATTGAAATTATCCTATCCTGGGTCTGATGCTCCATCAGTTTGTAAACTCCTTCAGAGGTCACCTAGTTTAAATCTTTAAACACCCACCACCACAACTACCCCCAACACACACACACCCCTAACCTCTATATGTTAGATACATATGGTATACGCTCAACAAGTATTTGGCCCAGAATCGAATGGAAGTAGAGCTCGCCTGTGACTCAAGGTCAATGTGATGTCAGTGAGAAGTCTCCCTTGACCCCTATCAGGCAGTGGGGAACTCTACTTCCCCTGAACTCTGATAGCGTGTATTATTGTCACAGAAAGTTAAAACTGAAAGGGGTATTTCCCTTCTTGTCAGATGAGAAGGTTAAAGGGGAAGTGGCCTGGAATGGGAACCAGATCCCATCGTCTGCTGGCTTCACTGGCCCTCTCTCTTGGTGGCCCCATCCCTTCTCCTCTGTTGTTTCCTTTCAAAGCACTCATCCCATATGTAATTATCCATGTGTTTATCTGTGTGGATGTATAATGCCTGTCTTTCCCACTAAACTGTAAGCTTGCCAAGGTCTGTATCTGTTTCATCCCAGAGCTCCAGTGCCCTGCACAAAGCCAGGTCCCCAGAGTTCCCAACACATATATATGAAAAAGAAAATGAGTGTCCATGTGGCCTGAGAAGCTCCTTCTACTTCCCCAGGGCAGCACTGAGATTGGCTCAAAAACTGCGGAGTTGACAGGCCTAGTGCTCCTTGTCAGGACCTCCAAGGCAAACACCCTGTCCTGAGCTTAAGACCTAGGAGGGGAGATAAGACACCGTGTGAATAACCCTAACGCAAGGAAGACAGCTGAGCTGGGAATGATAGTCAGACTTGGTGTTGCAATTAAGCAGTGGTGTGGAAGGCAGATCAGAGGTTTGAGACCTGAGGCCAGGAACCAGTTAGATAGTGATGGAAAAAAACTGAAAAAAAAACCCACCTTGAGTGTCTGTGGCAGGATAACAGTTAAATAAACTATAGTACATCCAAATCATGGAGTATTATGTGGGTGTTAAAAAGAGTGAGGTCAGTTTTGGAAAAATGCCCGATACGTTGTTAGGCAAAAAGAACAAGTTGCAGAACAATTTGTAACCTCTAATCTCATTTTGAAAGAAAAACAGAGGACACGCCCCTGCAGACACACACTTACATGTGCAGAGAAAACATCTAGAAGGGTACTGGAAAAACTG
The DNA here is from genome assembly GCF_949987535.1 of Balaenoptera acutorostrata. Taxonomy (NCBI): domain Eukaryota; kingdom Metazoa; phylum Chordata; class Mammalia; order Artiodactyla; family Balaenopteridae; genus Balaenoptera; species Balaenoptera acutorostrata. Next base: position 62,980,754 of record NC_080079.1, read on the forward strand.
CCCCCAGAGGTTATCTCTGAGGGATGGAGGGGTGGGAGAGGCTTTTAGTTTTTCACTTTATACCTTTTTTTTTTTTCAGGTTAAAAAGTAAGGTTACCTTTATTTTGCTTTGTAGAAACACTGGAAATTGAATTTTTTAAAAAAATTAATTTTATTTATTTATTTATTTGGCTGTGTTGGGTCTTTGTTGCTGTGCACGGGCTTTCTCTAACTGTGTGGCGAGCGGGGGCTACTCTTCGTTGTGGTGCACGGGCTTCTCATTGTGGTGGCTTCTCTTCTTGTGGAGCACGGGCTCTAGGCATGCGGGCTTCAGTAGTTGTGGCTCGCGGGCTTCAGAGCACAGGCTCAGTAGTTGTGGTGCACGGGCTTAGTTGCTCCGCGGCAGGTGGGATCTTCCCGGACCAGGGCTCGAACCCGTGTCCCCTGCATTGGCAGGTGGATTCTCAACCACTGTGCCACCAGGGAAGCCCTGGAAATTGGATTTTTACCATGAGCTCATATTACTTTCACAAGAGGATTTTGTTTTTTGGCTATTGCAGGATTGCGGATGGGGTTGGGGGTTGGCTAAAGAGGTGGGGTGGGGCTGCAGCAGTGGAGACCCAGTGAGAAGTACTGCAGCTCCTGGACAGATGGGGGAAGGGTCTGGGAAGGCTCTGTGGTTCCAAATGGGGAGAAGTGAGGATGGCTGTGGAAATGGAACGTGGGAAGCACAGGGCAGTGTAGGGGAGGCTCATTCAAGATGACTGACCTCCACAGTGCCTGTGACCCTGGGTAGGGGACAAGGAGCCCAAGACCAGGAAACCTTAACTTTTGGGAACAAGGGCAAGGAAAGGAAGCAGGTCGACCTTTAGGACCCTACGGATTCCTTGTCTGTTTCACCATCCTTCGGGTACAGACCGTTCTGGCTGCAGCTTGGAAACAAACAGAGCAAGGAGGGGCCAAAGCCAAAGGCGGCAGGAGCAGTCTGCCTTTCACAGGGCACGGTGGTGCCGCCTGGGTCTCTGCCCTCCTGCTGCTTGTTCTTGTGGTCTCATGTCCAGGCTTGGGTGAAAGGCCCGGGCTTCTGGCCCCTTCTGGAGGCGAAGCCCCTGACTAGGATCAGGAGCAAAGGAAACCAGAACAATGCTATTCATGGAGAGATTGGGAGAGAGGGAGCTGAGTTGGGGCAGGAGAAGTTTCTTGGCTCAGAGAAGCCAATACAAGCCTGGAGAAGGTCAAAGATGAGGAATGTTCTGTGATTTCTAAGACAGCAGCTCATTTATCTCAGAAACACTTGCTCTGAGCCTGAGTCCAGTGGTAATGCTGCCACCATGCAAGCTGGGTAAACCCTCCTCAGAGGGGCTGTGTTTGGAGTCTTATCTCCAGGTCTCCCTCCTAAAGTGCCTGTGAAAGGCAGGAGGGAGACGTCTGCCCTGGGCCATGGGGCACTTTCATGGGGGTCTATTCAGTCAGCACTCGAACCTCCTCAAGGAGGTATTCTTTTACAAAGCAGGAAACTGAGGCTGGGGAGGATGGTGCCTTGCCCATGACCACATGGTTAGGAAGTGTTAAAACTGGGATTTGAACCTGGGTGTGCCTATGTCCCACTTATAATTTGGTTGCTTGGAGCTCAGAACACATTTTCCCAACAAAATAATGCTGTAAGTAGTGGCTTGGTTGCCATAATGGCCTAGCTCACCCAGGGTATAGCCGGAATTAATTCTATGTTTCACTGCGGTTGTGGATGAATCAGGCTTCTGCAGGCTAGCCTGGAAACCCACAGAAGAGGGAAAATGCATTTCAGGGTGTGCCTGGCTGGGAACTCTTGCCCTTACCATAGCGCCTGATTCAGGGCAAGTAGGGAATGTGGTGGCTCAGGGAGCACTTGTCCATTTCCAGAGCTCTTCCAGCAAGTCCTGGTGAGTTCTAGCTGTTCACCGGAGGGGGCAGAGCCCTTGGCAGGTTTGGGGTTTCTAAGCCAGGGAGTGTTACGTGAGAATGTGCACTGATTTTCAGACTCTGACCATCTTAGGCTTTTCTCTTTCTTCCTTACACTGCCTCTCAGCTTCCTGCAGTCATCTTCCATCTTCTTCCCCTAGGATGGAGCCCTAAAGGCAAGACCTAGGGTTTATTTTCACAACTAAATCTGATGTCTGCCTATGAAGTAGGTGGGTGATAATGACTGCACAGGGTTAGGAGTGAATGGAGATCAAAGCAGCTGTTGAGAGAAGCAAGGATCCATCAGAGCTTTTAGAGTGACTTCAGGGAGAGCAGTCATTCATTCAACAAACATTTGCTGTGGGTGTGCTGGGCACTGTCCTCCTCCCTTTCATGGCACTTCTGTTGCCAAAAGAATCCTGGGAATGACTGACTGTGGGTCTCAAACCCAGAATCTTAGCATTGGAAGAAGTCTTTTCCCAGATGGAAACTGCAGTCATTCATTAGTTCAGGAAGGTCTAAATGTCAGGCTAACTACTGAGAATACATAAAGCCTGAAATTGAGGTCCAGAGGGAGGTCGGAAGTGACTTGCCCAGTATCTCAGTCCAGGGTCCCAATGCCTGGACTAGTACCTGCCCCTTCTGGCCACACCCATGGCCTTCCTGCCTCAAGATATATCCCAGTCAGCTTTTAGGATTCCTCTGGTTTGGAGTCTAGGGCCTAGGGGAAGCCCACAGAGAAGTAGTAGGATTCCTTTTTTATGGACAATAATCATGCCTGGGTTCTCCCCTGGAGTGAGAACTAGATTTCCCACTGGTGGGGTTCGGAAGACATAGAAGACTTTTCTCAGTTCTATCAGTGAGCCGCCTGATCTCTAAATTCCAGGTCTTCACAAGCACTGTTACCTTTGCTTGAAGTTCCCTTTCCCAGGCTCCTCTGTCTGGCTAATTCCTCACTTCCCTTTGGGTCTCAGTTTGAAGAGCTCTCCCTCGAGGACTTTCCTGGGCCCCCAATGTTCTTAGGTGTCCCTGCTCTGTGCTCACCCACAGCACTCTGGACTCCACCTAGGATAACCCTGGATCCTTGGGATTGTTCTTGCTTATTGAATGCCTTTCTTTGCACTAGACTGTGATCTCTAGGAGGGGTAGACACCATGGCTGCCTTTCCTTTGTTTGTACATTTGTTTTTAGCAATTGTGTGCCCTTTATCAATCATTGCTTACTTAGTACACAGTAGGTGCTCAATGTGCAGTTGGGAAAGACTGTGATCCATGGCTACAGGCAAGGCCTTCCGGTGAGTGACTTCCACTCAGGTCGTTCAACAACCGTTTATCAAGGACCAGCATACCCACAGGATGCAAAGATGACTTGGAAAAAGAGGCTCACCATCTAGTAGAGGAATTGATGATCCAGAAGCCAGTTTAAAAACTGCAAAAATCTCTTCTAACCAGAGAGTTCAACCCCCTTCCTGAGTCCCTTTCCCTCTCTCCTGGCCCATTGATTCTTGGCTACTTGGGCTGGGGCCCAGCGTCTGCCTCTGAGTTTCAGGACCCTACCCAGGCCCAGAACAATCCGGGCCTAGTGTGGGGCTGCACATAGGCTTCTGGTGGCAGGTCCAGGGAGCTGAGGCACAGGGCAGACAGAGCACTGGGCTCTCCAGTTTCCTCTGGTCAGCCCTACACCACATGCCAGAGCTTTTAGCTGTTTTGGAGAATTCGTTAAGAAATCACCTTACTGTCAAATTCATCTGGAGAGAAACTTCGAAGGTAAAGGCTTACATTCATTTCAAGGGTTTGAAGTGCTGGTCTTTAAATAGTTATCGCTAAAGTGTCAGGAGATCTGGGTCCAAAAACCTTGAATTACTGACCTTGGTTGTTCCTCCCAATTTCCCAGAGCCTCAGTTTTGTCACCTGAAGGAGGTTTTGTCATGAGGAACATGAGATGCTATTACGTGACAGTGCCAAGCAAGTCGAAGATGCCTCAGGATGAATGGGAAGGTAAGTGCCCACAGTCTGGTCACTGGAGGCTCACACTGTAGGGAGGGCACAATGGAAGTGGCCTCCTGGGGTCCTTCAGTGGGCTTTACGCGGTGCAGGTGACCTAAGGCTGAGGCTAGTGGAAGGCAGCACTAGGACCCAGGGGCCGAGCCTGGAGCCGGCTCAGCCGGGTAAGTTCACAGCCAGAACACAATGTTCTCAGTGTACCCACAGGAAACCCTGAAGAGGAGAACTGCACATGGCCTTCTGCTGGGTGTGTTCTGGTCCTAGCCTTTTATTCTTTTTCCTAACCTCAGTCCCCACTTTCACATCCTGTAACCTGCAGAGCTGCCCGCCCCGCCCTGGTGGGCTGGTCCCAGGCCCCAGGAGAGCAATCAATGCAGGAAGCCCAAAGCCTGGCTGGCCTTCACCATTTTCAAATAAGACCGTTTGCCTCTAACCTTGGTTTCCTGAATCAGCCCTTTGTGATGGAAACTTTTCACAGTGCGGAAGGCAGACACAGGGGACAAAGCTGAGTTTCTAGCCGAGGCGAGGGTCTTGGCTCACATGCAGGGAAACAGCTGATGCCTCTGAACCACCTCCACCCTTCCTCCCTGAAGTCCAGGCCCCACCTGGGACGGGGTGAGGGCCTCCACGGCTGCTGCATGAATCAGAAGGAACTGGGAGCTGCCTGGGGAACCAGGGCCAAGTTTGGAGCAGAACATCCTATGATGTGGTTCCTAGTTTTTATTTCCACGAATGCTATAATATGTCGTCCCACCAAGCGATTTTTATTGAATGAAAAAATTTTTAAAAAGCAAACCTCTGCAAAACCAACAGCCCTCTGTTACAGGGAAGGACAAGGTGAACTTTTCACTTCCTTCCCCGCAGCCTATCAACTCATCTGCGGTTTGGTGTCACCCACACTTCCATACTATATTCAATCTCAATTTTTGCCTCCTCGTTTTTGAAGCTGCGAGAGCAAGGCTCTTAAACCCATGTTGCTCCTGCACGTTGCGTGAGACCTGCAAAAGAGTTTTCTTAGTGAGTTCTCACAGCTGATTGCAGAATGGCCAGGTATGGAGGCCAGATGCCAGCCCGGAGGCAGACACAAGCCCAGAGAGAGTGAACAGTCGGGGAGAGTCTGTGAGCAGCCAGCAGCACCCAGCCGTACTCTGGCTCCCTGCGCTACTGGGGGCTACAAGTAAGGAGCAAAGCTCTTCTTTTATAACACACCACATATCTGCCTCCTTAATGAGGGGCCTGGCCATTGAAAATAAACCCCAGTGCTTATATTAAGCTCCATTAATAGGGCTCCTTCCACTCTGGCATGTCAGAGTCTTTTCCCAAATATTGGTTTGTAAGAGAGTTTTAGTGTGTCCTCACCCCATGCCTATAAAGAGACTCGACTGGGTGCTTCCCATACTTATCCAAGCTCAGGGGTTCCTTTCTTGGAGAAGGAGCTTCCCAAAGCTGGCAGTGCTGCTACTGCACACTGGGAAATCTGCACAAAACTTGCAGCCCCCAAAGACCTGGGTTCTAGTCTCAGTTTTTCCAATTTGCTGTGTGACCCTGTGCAAGTCACTTTCCTACTCAAGGCTTCAATACCCTCATTTATAAAAGTAGAGGATTTGGTTAGACATCATTGCTGTTACAGGTGGAATTGTGTCCCTCCTCAAAATTTACATGTTGAAATCTTAACTTCAGTACCTTAGAATGTGATCTTATTTGGGGATAGAACTCAATAGAGGTAGTTGAGTTAAAGTGAGGTTCAGTAGGGTGAACCCTAATCTAATATGACTGGTATCTTTATAAAAAGGGGAAATTTGGACACGGACACATGCATAGAGTGATGATGATGTAAAGAGACATTGGGAGAAGATGGTCATCTACAAGCCAAGGAGAGAGGCCTGGAACAGATCCCTTCCTGCACAGCCTCCAGCAGGAACCAACCACGGTGACATCTTGATCTTGGACTTCTAGACCTCAGAACTGTGAGACTATTAAGTTTCTGTTTAAGTTGCTCAGTCTGTGTACTTTGTTATGGCCGCCCTAGTAGGCTCTTATGGCAGCCCTAGCTCAAATGAATACAGTTGCTAAGGCCCTTCAGCTCTTAGTCTATGGGATTCTTTCCTGCCATTCCTTGGTGGCTTCTTCTGCCCCACATGGCCTTTCTGTCACCCTCTCCCAGTGAGTAAATGACATCATGTGTGTGAAGTGCTTGGCACAATGCCCCACATATAGTTACTCCTCACTATATATTAACCATGATGAGTCCCCAGTGCCTGGGTATGACTTGTACCTACCCTGAGAGCCTCTGTGCCAAAATGAGAGGTGTGGGTGCTGAGCCCAGGCCCTCATGGTCACTCATGCCTTCATTACTGAAGCCTTTCCCATCCCCCTTGGCAGCTTTTAAATTGAAGAGTATTAAATTGGCACCTTCCAGGAGCCTAACTCTTTTTCATGGAAAGTTCATTTTGGCCACAGAGCCAGCAGGACTCAAAAGAGACTGCAGAGGCTCAGAATGGGAGATGGTTTCTCTGTCCTTGGACTCAGTGATCCCCGGGGTCATGAAGAGCTGCAGAACTCTGAAGCTAAGGCCCTGCTTTCCTATTTGCCTAATAAGGATGCCCCTTGGCTGCAGCATAGTGGATAAGGCTTAACTACAGGCGCAGCCAGAGCTTATGCTCCCAGACAGCAAGGCGCTGCCCTCCTCCTTGGTCCTCCATCCCCCCTTCTGCTTCTTTTCTAGCTCTCGGAATGAATACTCCACTGTACTGAGAGATGGCATGGGGATGATGTCCTGCTTTCTTCCTGGCTCAATGTCCTGCTTTCTTCCTGGTTCCTAAGTCCATAGGTCTCTGGAGGCCATAGCACCTGGTCCTCCAGCTGCAATCTCAGGCTGGCTAGGAGAGTCTGATTTTCCTTGTCATGATCAGGAGTGCTTTCAAAAAGCACTCTAGCCTTGAGCACTGAAGCGGGATCACAGAATGAGCCTTGAGTCTTCTCTGGGCAGTGACACTGGTCCAGGATAGAAAGTCCTAGGTTATCCTCTAGGCACTATGTTGGAGAGCTAAGTTGCCCTGACTTCACAGAAGATTCCAGATTTACTATATTTTGGAGACTCTGCAGAAAGTTACGTGGGTAGAATCTGACTTCAACAGCCCTCAAACATGACCTTTGGGTTTGCTAAACAGATGAAATGCCCATGCTTGTGTGGTTTATCTTCAAATATATGCCTGGAGATTTCTGAGAACAAGGAGGGGGAGAGAGGGTGTGGGATTTTACTTCAGGCCTTCAGGGCCAGGGAAGGAAGGAGGAGAAACCATTTGGGGGGAAAAACATCTCTCCGCAATGTCCATATACTTTATATTTGATCCCTTCAAGCTGCCTCTTATCCTGGTTTGGCTCAGAGCCCAGAAGGGAGGCTCCTTCAATAATTCTGAGCTTAGAACATCTGCCTTTCCCTAAAAATAAGTAAATAAATACAAATCTGTAAATACTTACTTTCCAGCCAGAGCAAAAATACTGTGAACAGTACTGCCTAGTGGCCTGTAAAGATCACCTCTGATGCGTTATACCAGCCTAAGGGTCTAATCCTTCCAGGTCTTGAGGAGCCTGCTTCCTAAGTTACTTATTGTAAAAGTCAGGAGTGTTGGCCTTTTTCTTAGGTGTACCCTGTCCGTGTCAGAGAAATGCTCTTTTGATGGAAAGTAGAGCACGGTGAATGAGGCTCAAAACAATCTGGTTCTTGCTTCCTTCTCCTGAGAGGTTGCACCCTTCCCCTGTTTACATGCTCAGCTCCAGCCACACCAAATGACTTGGAGTTCCATGAATGCGGCCCTGCCTATGCACGTGCTATTCCCTGTACTTGGAATGGTTCTCTGGCTTATTCCCCTCTAACCCCAATTGAGCAGTCATGCTCAGGCCCAGGCTTACCTTCTCTAGGAAAGTTTCCTTGTTATTTCCCTTTCTTTCCCACCTCCAAGACTTCTTGGCTTCCACAGCACCCCATATAGACCAGAGTCATGGAGTTATGGTGCTGTATAGATTCCATATGTCTGTTTACTTGTCTGCTTTTTCATTGGTCCAAGTGGTTTCCAAACCTGGCTGCAGGAGAGTCACACGAGACCCCCAGTCATAGACCTATTGGACCCCAGGAATGAGGCCAGGGAGTATTTTTATTAAGCTTGGTTCTGAGGCACAGCTAGGTTTGGGAACTATTGCTCCATCTTTGTATTTCTATTGCCTACATATTACCAGAGACATAGTAGACCCTCAAGAAATGTCTGACCCTTCTAATTTCTCTCTGGTAACCTCTTCTTGTTTTCACTTCCTTCCTTTGCTAGCCCTAGACCAACAATTTGCTTACCCCCTTGCCCTTACTGGGTAAAACTGTAACCACCAACTATTCATTCTTTCCATTCCTACTGCCAGGCTGCTAGGAGCTGCTGGTATACTTCCCCAACGATTGGTGCCATTGCAAATTCAGGGACTCAAACTGGAAATGCCCCTGAATGTGCTTGGCAATCCTCTGACCCTGGTCAGCTCCCTCCCATTCTTCACAGGGACCATTCCCAAGCCCACTGTTCCTGCTTCCCCCTCCCCCTGCCACAGACCATACACCAATTTGCCGCCTCCATCACAGAGAACATAGAAGCCATCTGATGGGAACTCCCTTAACTTCCTGCCACCTCACCTACACATTTACCCGCATCAGCACTATCCTTTTGCCCTCCTTCCCTCTAAGGGGTAATCACTCCACCTAGGCTCTGGATCCCATCCCTTCCACTTCTTCAGGGACCTTACACCCTCAATTATACCCTCTTTCTCTTTGACCCCTCCCCAGAACAAACGTCTTGACTATGTGTCCTCCTTTAACCATCACCCTCTTTGTCCCCCATTTTTGCCCCTGCTTCCCACTGAACTTCTTAAAGATGTTGCCTAGATTTGGCCCCATATTTTCGCCTTCCACTCACTCTCCCAGCCACAGCAGTCTGGCTCTGCCCCCACTGTACCACTAAGGTGGCTGCTCTTGAGACAAGGTCACCAACAAGTTCCTTGGTAAAATCCGAAGGCCTTCTCCACCCGTCAGTTAATTGCTTGGCTATACCAGATACTGGTATTTGCAGCAGGCTCCTTCTTTTTTTTTTTTTTAAATAAATTTATTTATTTATTTATGGCTGCATCAGGTCCTCTTTGCTGCACGCGGGCCTTCTCCAGTTGCAGCGAGTGGGGGCCACTCCTCGCTGCGGTGCATAGGCCGCTCATTGCAGTGGCCTCTCCTGTTGTGGAGCACGGGCTTTAGGTGCGTGGACTTCAGTAGTTGTGGCTCGCGGGCTCCAGAGCGCAGGCTCAGTAGTTGTGGCTCATGGGCCCAGCTGCTCCATAGCATGTGGGATCCTCCTGGACCAGGGCCTGAACCCGTGTCCCCTGCATTGGCAGGCAGATTCTCAACCACTGCGCCACCAAGGAAGTCCAGCAGCCTCCTTCTTAAAACATCCTTTCTCCTGGTTTCCCTGATACCACATTCCTCATTTTCTGGCTGTCTCTGGTGACTTCCTGCCAGTTGCTTTCCTGGGCTCCTCCCCCTCCTCTTCCTGTCCCTTAGATCAGGGGTCCCCAACCCCTGGGCCACTGTACCAGTCCGTGGCCTGTTAGGACAACAGCAGGAGATGAGTGGCGGGGGAGCGAAGCTTCATCTGCTGCTCCCCATCACTCGCATTACCGCCTGAACCATCCCCCCTCGGCCATCCTTGGAAAAATTGTCTTCCACGAAACCGGTCCTTGGTGCCAAAAAGGTTGGGGACCGCTGCCTTAGATGCCAGGGTTCCAATTCTCTTCTCACTCCGTGGGCTCTCTCCCTGGGCAATACCATCCATGCCCACCTTTGGTTGCATGTCTCTAGGTGGGTGAGTCCCAGATCTAACTCTAGCCCAGCTCACTCTCCTGAACTATATGTAGACCACTGAGTCACCTGCCTACTGACATCTCCTTGACCCTGCTCCTCTCCCTGTACTCCTGTCTCCGTGAATAGAATCCAGTCCGTCGGCTACTGACACAAGAAACCCGGGTGTCCTCCCTGAGTTCTCCAAGTTTGACCAGTCACCAAGTCCTATATATGCTACTTCTTGAGTGACTCTCAGATAAAATCTATCATCTTGTCCTTATACTCTATGAATCAGCCATAACAAAGCACCTGCAGCCCCACAGAAGCACGATGTCCTTCCTCACTCTTGAGCCTTTGCATATTTTGTTCCTTCCATCTAGAAAGTCCTTCCTTCCCACCCCACCTACTTGTTCTTCAGGTCTCAGCCTAAACACCATCCTCCTAGGAAGTCTCCTCTGACCCCTGCTCAGCTGGATTAGCTGTCTCTGATTTTATAGCATTTCATGCTTTCTGTTATCAGACAGTTTTTTACACTGCAAATTACTCTTTTGTCTTTCTTAATATATTTATAAACTTGAGGCTGATGACTGTGTTTTGTTTGACAGCATATCCTCAGCATTTAGCAGATGCTAAACACATAGTAAGTGCTCAATAAATGTCTGTTAAATGAGTAAAAGACATTTGGAAATAAACATCCTCTCTGTTGTTGCTGGTAATAAACTATATTGTTTCATTACCTTCCCTAAAGAGCTAATATTATAAAAATGAAGTAAGCGGATTCTGGATAAACAGTTCTTCTAGGGAGACTTGACAGGCTGCAGAAATTAAAGTACCTGGAGAGGTGGAGACCGGCTCATGGATGCTGACATGTGGAACTACCATCAGGCCCATGTGCAGGAGCCTATGAGAAGGGCAGCGGGCCACCAGCATTATTTGCCCAGGCTCCTCCCATGGCTGTTTTGGACACAGTTTCCATTTGTTCCACAGCTTCCACCTGTCAGTACAGCATTACAGAGAACCCTGGGCTAAGCTCTGGCTTATTGTCTTGGCTCTGCCCACCACCTATCTCAATTACGTTAGGCTTTTCTCCACTGTGGATGCTGCACTGTAAATAGCTAGCACAGCTTCTAAAACAGGGTAAACATGCAACAGATTCATACATTCATTCACTCAGTAAATACCTGTAGCACACCTACTATGTGCCAGGTAGTGTTCTAGGTACTGAATATACAGCAATGAATGACACAGACAAGGTCCCAACGTCCTATTTGTCAACCAGGGGGGATGAACTAGATGATCTCTAAGGTCTCTTCTATTCAGCTCTAAAATTCTCAGACTCCCTCTTTGACCAGATGCAAATTAACAAGGCAGGCTAGTGGCAAAGCATCCTGCTCCCGCCTCCTTCTCCCATTCTTCTTCACCCTTGGTGCCATCTCCATCCCAAACTCAGCTCTGGGAAACAGGAGAAGATCTGGTATCATCTGTACTCTGCCTGCAACCCAAAACTTTCCCATGTATCTGTTAGTTAAGCCTTTTATCTGTTTTGTGGAAAGGATCTGTCTTGGTTGGAACTTTGGGCAATTACAAGGAGGCCAGGCAAGATATTTTAGGCAAAGTTAGGTGCTTTGGCAAAAGGAGAGGGAGAGGCAGAATGGCCTTCTCCTCCAAGTGTAGTATCTCTTGGGTTTGCCTGAAAGGGAACCGCATCCTTGGGCAGGTTCCTCCTCTTTGTTGTGGATGATAGGCATCTCCTGGTCCTATCTCCTTTCTTCTACCTTTGGTTTGGCCTTAAGGTCCAAAGTTTCTACCACTTCAGTGTCTGGTGTTCTGATTGGGAACAAGAGATTCAAGGCCTCCCAACCATTTGGGGGAAGGGAAGCCACAGGCTGCAAGCAAATGGACAGAGCAGAGGGGTCCTAGGGTCAGGAATGTGATTTAGAGTTCCAGACCACTGTCATTCCAGGTCAGTATCAGCCATGCGATGGCACTAATAACCAACACATTAAAGCTTATCAGTGAAAACTCAGGACTTTAATGCTGATCCTGGATAAAGTCAGAAAGTAAGATTTTTGACTACATAAAAGTAAAACCAGGGCTTCCCTGGTGGCGCAGTGGTTGAGAATCTGCCTGCTAATGCAGGGGACACGGGTTCGAGCCCTGGTCTGGGAAGATCCCACATGCCACGGAGCAGCTGGGCCCGTGAGCCACAACTGCTGAGCCTGCGCGTCTGGAGCCTGTGCCCCGCAACGGGAGAGGCCGCGATAGTGAAAGGCCCGCGCACCGCGATGAAGAGCGGTCCCCGCACCGCGATGAAGAGTGGCCCCCACTTGCCGTAACCAGAGAAAGCCCTCGCACGAACCGAAGACCCAACACAGCCAAAAATAAATAAATAAATAAATAAAGTAGCTATAAAAAAATTAAAAAAAAAAAAAAAAAAAAGTAAAACCAGCTTTATTTATTTTTTAAAAAATATTAATTTATTTATTTGGCTGTGCTGGGTCTTAGTTGCGGCATGCGGGATCTTTAGTTGCAGCATGCAGGATCTAGTTCCCTGACCAGGGATCGAACCCGGGCCCCCCGCATTGGGAGTGTGGAGTCTTAACCACTGGACCACCAGGGAAGTCCCCAAACCAGCTTTATTTAAGTTTACTATTTATGTCTCATTACCATGAGACAAAACACTTATATGGAATTATGTATCAAACCAACATGAACAATTCTTTATTAACAGCAAGTTCTGCCTTCAGATTTTCTAGTATATGATGAACTAGAAGGCACAGAGACAAAGATTTGAAAGGCCTATATTATTAACTATAATTTGGATAATTATCTTGCTACCTTACCTCCTCTGTACTGGTTTCTTCAACTGTAAACTACCTGCCTCATTTATCTCACAGCGTTGATGAGCGACTGAAGACAAGACATATGAGAAAATGCTTTGGAAGCTGCAAAGTGTTTTGTGCACTGAGGCACCGTTACCGTCCGCTTTCTTAGGATGGCTGTCTGTGCAGTCCTGGTTGTTAGCTGCCATCTGCCCTCTTGCCTTCCTCCTTGCTCACTTAGGTAGGTACCCCTTAAGCATCTAACTACATTTCATCATACTGAATCTTAAAAGGTTATGTAGATACTAACATATAGCTAATTCCTATCAGTTTTTTTGTTTTATAAATTTATTTTTATTTTTGGCTGTGTTTTGTCTTCGTTGCTCCGTGCGGGCTTTCTCTAGTTTCGGCGAGCGGGAGCTACTCTTTGTTGTGGTGTGCAGGCTTCTCATTGCGGTGGCTTCTCTTGTTGCAGGGCATGGGCTCTAGGTGCATGGGCTTCAGTAGTTGTGGCTCGCGGGCTGTAAAGCGCAGGCTTAGTAGTTGTGGCACATGGGCTTAGTTGCTCTGCAGCATGTGGGATCTTCCCGGACCAGGGCTTGAACCCGTGTCCCCTGCATTGGCAGGCGGATTCTGCGCCACCAGGGAAGCCCCTAATTCCTATCAGTTCTTAAAGGAAGAGGCCTTCATTGTACTTAAGACTCTTTATCACCAAGCACTGGGAGGAAGAAGGGAGGGTAGTGACAAGGCTTATTTCCTCCAGGTAGTTAATTCATTTTATCATTAAAAAGAAAAAAGAAGGTTTTAGGATTTTCCTTTGTACAAGGCCCTGGGTTGGGCTCAATGGGATGCCGCATGATACAACTAAAATAATCTTAGCTTTGGAGTCTGGCAGACTTTGAGTTCAAATCCAGACTCGGCCATTTACTTAGCTATGCAGCCTTGGCATGTAGTAATGCCTGCTTTGTGCTTCAAGTTCCTCTTCTGTATTAGGGGGTGTTACACATCTTACAGCATTACTGAAAGGATTATGATTAATGCCTGTGAGTGGCTGGCACATAATGAGTGCAGAGGGGATGAAAGATGAGCAACAACAGGTCCATTTTCAAGCCCAAAACATGGTAATAGGAGTTGTGGATGAGACATAACGACCAACAGAAAGGTGCAGAGAGGGAGGGGCCATCCTCAAATAGTGAGGGTCTCGTTCCTGGCAGCACTCAAGTAGAAGCTGAATCATCACTGGGAAAGGTGCTTCAGAAAGTATTTCTGCTCAACTCTAGGATCTCTTCAATTTCTAAGGTCATAAAAGGAAATGTCCAACTTAAAGAGAAAAAAAATTTTTTTTTAAATGAACTATGCTAATGTAATTGTATATCTGGGAGAAATTAAGGAAAGCTATGAAGCTATAAAATCCCCAAACAATATAAATTTATTTTATTTATTATTATTTGTTTATTTATTTATTAGTTTTGGCTGTGTTTGTTGGGTCTTCGTTGCTGTGCACGGGCTTTCTCTAGTTGCCGCGAGCAGGGGCTACTCTTCGTTGCGGTGCGCGGGCTTCTCACTGCGGTGGCTTCTCTTGTTGCAAGCACGGGCTCTAGAGTGCACGGGCTTCAGTAGATGTGGCGCGTGGGCTCAGTAGTTGTGGCTCGCGGGCTCTAGAGCACAGGCTCAGTAGCTGTGGCGTACAGGCTTAGTTGCTCCGCAGCATGTGGGATCTTCCCGGACCAGGGCTTGAACCCGTGTCCCCTGCATTGGCAGGCGGATTCTTAACCACTACGCCACCAGGGAAGCCCGAGAAAAAAATTCTGTAAGTTCAAATACCAAAGGGTAACAATGAGGTAATACAGCGTCTGTGCTGTACAGTTACATAAATCAAATGAGAGAAAGTTAGTGATTGCTTGTGAACTGTCACTGAAAATATGATTTAAAGGTTTATTGCAGACTAGGTATTTTAAATTTTTCCTTTGGTAATCATAAAGATGGTTGATGCCAAAAAGGACAATGTTAGGAAACTCAATGGCTTTCAAATATGGAACTAGTTTAGGTTAAGAAGTATTAATATGGAAGTAGGTGAGTTTGAGGACTGGTAATTTTTGTGTTCTGATGTGCTTCAGAGACAAGGTTAGTGGGCTGAATTGTCAATCAACTGCAATCTATTCCAAGTTCCAAGATTTTCTTCTGTCTGGGCTACGTGGCCATGAGCAGGTCTTTAACTTCCCTGTGCTCAGATTCCTTTTCGACTCAATGAGGTCACCACCTGCCTGTTATATACTATGTGTTAAAACATTCTGAACTCCTGAGATTAAGGCCATTTGCTACTGGGATCTTATTTATTCATAATTAACCAACTCTAAGCAGGTCAGGTACAAGTTATTAATGAGGAGAAAGGCAAATGCTGTCTGAGGCAAAATTTGCATACAATTTAATAAATGATTCTCCTAACTGTGCAGTGTGGACCCTGGGGTCCCATGAGGGAAAACAAAAGACACCTCTTAGCTTTCCAGGTTTTTCCTTTTCATGGTAAAAAACCTACTCAGATATTGATGATAAATTCATATACTTCTAAAAAGACAAATATCCCTGAGAGAAAGCAAATCTACCATTTGCTTAGGAGAAATGGTTTTTAGATTCCCTTCTTATAAAAAGTAATTTGACCTCTTTCCCCTATCCCAAATCCCTGAGGCTTTGAAAGGATAAAGAAACCAATTTGGAGCTCTGTCAAAGGATTTATTTGCTACAGAATTGCCTGAGCCCACCAACAAGATGAACTCAGGATTTCTGTGTTTAAAAGGATTTTGCTCACTGCTTTATTTTTACCAGAACTTCAACATTCAAAAAGCAATTCTTTTTGCCAGCATTTGGCATGCCTAGAGGAGGTTAGAAAAAGATAGAATCTATAGAATTAGATGTCTAAAAATAGAAAAAAAATCCCAAACATTAAAAAATTCCTAATTTGGACAGGTCCTGAGTTGAAATCACATTCATCTGCAAAAAGAACAGTTTTAGGTCAGAAATGCTGTATTTTATAACTCCAGATCCCGACCTTGGACTTGACTGGTGAGGATTCTAGGAACTGCATGAATTGACAGGAGGGATGCCATTCTGTTGGCCAATTGTGGCATGTGTCATGGCTTGTGAAGTTTTATAAATCTCTCTTAAACCCAAACCTCCTGGTTCTGTGATGCCAATTGCCTAAATCTGATTCTCAGTACTTTTTTAAACAAATAAACAAAAAATGTCCTTGTAAGATCACACATTTAAGTATTCGTTGCTTGTGGATAGATACAGAGAAACCAAGTATGGATGTGAATGAACAATTCAGTGATGGAGCTGTGAATCTCTAGATGGCTATGTAAGCTGTAAGAAAAGTTCCTCACTGGACCTGCACTTGCTGTGCCCCAGAGGTGACTGTCCAGGCAAGGTCAACCTGAAGAGGGTGTGAACCCCAGCAGCTGCTCGATGGGTTTATATCGCCACTCATCTGCCTCCAGCTCTTCTACCAGACCAGCTAGTTTTTCCATCCGAGCAACTTGCTGATCTGTAAAGAATCAAGGAGATAATATATAATATACCAACCACCAACATGATTACTGATTTAAAAGTAATTTCTAGAAGGATTTCCCCCTCAAGATTCTAGTAATGGGGTCTTACCCTGTGTTGGTTAGAAGACTTATCTTAAAAAAAAAAAAGAAAAAGTAGTACTTATCCTCCATTCCATTTGTGTACTAAATTTGTGATTTGTATACTAAAAACCTAGGGTTACAGGCAATTGCAGCTTTCCCCCCCGACATTATGCTCTCTATGGAGAAATGGTCTGGTTTGGTGGGGAGAACAGAGTTCCCTGATGCATAAATGAAGACCTGATAAGGGATGATGGAACAGAAAAGGTGCTACCAGGATCTTAAGAGTCCAGTTAGACCAAGAGGTATTACATAAATACCCAAAGGTGCAGATAATGATGGTAACCAATGGAGGACAACAGTAGAAGAAGGTTTCAGAAAGGAGAGGAAAAAGCAATACAAGCAGAGTAGGAAGCATTAACTCCCCTAGAAAACTAACCCCTTTGACTTCAACTTTAAGCCTCAATGTGGACATTATGTCTGGATTAAGACCATACAATGTTCTTGTCTGCAGGTAATTTGGAAAGTCCACTTAAACAGCCTTGCTGAGTTTTTGTTACAGAGCACTCTGACCTTTCTAAGTCCCCCTCTCCCACCCCCCAATAAATTTATTCTCACAGTTAAGTACACAACACTCATGTGCTTACCATGTTTCACCTGTTTAAGCGTAGACGCCACTTGATAGCTGAAAACGGATTCACAGAGGAATCTCTCAGAGCCATCTACAAAGAGAAGAGGAAAAGTGTTAATCTGCTCTAATCCATTTTAATCTAATGGTGCCTGATAAACCTAGTAAACATGTCCATTCTTTTCCCTGCTTTTACATTCGGGGTCTAGTTTTTAGTGTTTACAAAGAGGACTTCTGTTTCACTTAGAATTAACACTGTTGTGTTATAAAAGCTACTTCTTCTATACCTAGAATATTAAAATAGTCCCTCCGCTTGTTAAAGAGTTTAAAAATAGTGTTAAAAAAACAAAAACAAGAAACCCCAGTTTGATGTCCTGGTCAACATTTCCCCCATCCTAACCTGACAATTTCTTAATGTTTTCCTATTGTGTATGTCAAGCAAACACTGACAGCTTACATATTTGGCCATGTGGCTCCCGTGCTTTCAAAATACAAAGGTACACCAACACTCTTAAGCAGTTTCATTCTAAAAAGTAAAGCTGAGGAAAAATAGCTATTGTTGATATTTTATATTTCAAATTACATCACTATGGCCATCACAAAACACTGCTGGGAAGCTTCATTCTGTAAACGCCAACTGTAACCTTGATTTTCCAACTGAATCAAAACACTGCAATTTGCATGGCCATAAGGGTATGGTGCAACTTCAGAACCTAGCATTGTACTGGTGCCAAGAACTGGCTACAAGAAGGTAGCTAACTCAGTCACCCCAGTACTTGAAAGATGATTGTGAAACATAAGCTAGTTCATGTTTTTCCTTGTCAGGCAAGGGCTGATACAGCAAAACATACCCCCAAAGACAAAGAACTCATGTAGGAAAATGTGACTTTTAAAGCGGTAGCCGAAACCATTCGGTGAAGGGATCTTATTGCAAAAATCCTAAAACAAATGGAGGGAGGGGACACAGCTGTCTTTTTTTAGGCGGTAGCTCATGCCAGCACTACTGGGTGTCACGCACTCACTCATCAATCATGGGTTGGTGCGTCAGCCAGGTATTAAGTGACAAGGAGATAGGACTAACACATCCTGGCTTCATGCTGAGTTTCACGCAAGGCAGACACCTTATTTCAGAAGCTCATGGTAAAAAAATAAGAAAAACTATAGATACTGTATCCAAATAGCTTGAATATACAACCAAGAGGGCTTCTAATATTATCTTCAAAACTGATGCAAAAATAATATATATAATTATTTCCATACATATGTATGAAAATATATTATGCATTGATATATACATATTGTATAATATTTCAAAATATAATTTCTTTCATATAGTGATGTAGACTTCGGGGAGAGTGTTATTATTTAAATCCAATCTCTTTTCTAAATACTGTGCTACACGGGATATGATCCTATTCCCTCATCCCACCCCTATTCCTCTGGCTGAATGTAAGTCATTTGTGAGCATATCATCTAAATTGAGCAAAAAACTTTTTATTTTCAATTAACTAAATATTATACTGGCTGTCCAGTTTAAAGATCTAGGTAAGCTAATGATATTACTGAGTTTTTTAGATAAGGGCAATGGCCAGAAAATAACTATGAATCCCACTATAGGAAGAGGGACTGTGTGAACATTTGACACTAATGATGCAATTTATTATGCCTCTTTTGTGTAAATATGCCAGCATTCATACCCTTGCTTAAAGGATCAAATTATAATTTGTTTTATTTTAGGAAGAGCAAAGCATAGAGAATTAGAGCTCACTTCTCAGGTGGTTTGATCCTGAACTTTAGGATCTCACACAAGGCAGCGGGGATTCTGGCTGTTAGGACCAGGCCAAGATTTGTTTGGAAGCTCTTGCAAGTGCTACCTCCCACTTACATTTGATCACAGGTGTTATTAGGATAAATGCTTAAATTATAACATTTGCATATTTCCCTTGGTAATGAACTTCAAAGCAAAAGGATGTAAGCTAATCTTTCAAAAAGGCACCTGCATATCACTTTTCCACTCTATATGTCTATGGAACACACTTTTGCTGATTTGCAGCTCTGTATTAACCACAAAGTCTACTGCTTCTTAGCCACATCCTATTAGATGTGATATCTGTACCAATCTAAAGCCTGGAATTTCTCCAGAGGAGTCAGCCTGGGGCAATCTGTCTTCCATTTAGAAATTGTAATCAAACCCTTTGTAACACACCAAGTAGCAATACATCAGCTTTCCTCTTAAGGGACAAGTAAAGGTTATAAATGGTGAAAAGTTCAGTAAATTGTCCAAATCTAACACCATTGCCAACTCCAATAAATAGGATGCTAACAAATTCATTTAAAAGAATATTACCTCACAGCAGGAAAACAGGCAATGGCAGATAATTTATGCTTCAGTGGCCTACAATGTCACTAAAATTCAGCCCCTTTTGGGCTGGAAGGCAGTCTCTAATTTGCTTACCAGTAACTGGGTGAGGACAATCCTAGCCAAGGGCAGGGGAATGCTGAAAAGTCCTGTACAGTATACTGCTTATGTGAGATGTCTGTTATCAGAGAGCAGGTACACAAAAAAGTTAAATCACAAGGTTAAGTACAGGTTTTTTGGGTTTATTATTTCCTAGATTTAGGAGGACGCAAGATCAGATTAACCTGTTAAGATTATAGACAGCATTCAACCTTGATTCCTAATTGCTTTTGTTCCTTACTCTGAAGAGGCAACTATTCCTTCTCTATTTTCATACAGGCATATCTCAGAGATATTGTGGGCTCAGTTCCAGACAACTGCAATAAAGCAAGTCACACTAATTTTTTGGTTTCCCATTGCATAGAAAAGTTATGTTTATACCATACTGTAGTCTATTAAGTGTGCAACAGCATTATGTCTAAAAAAACAATGTACGTACCTTAATTAAAAAATACTTTATTGCTAAAAAATGCTAACCATCATTGAGCCCTCAGTGAATTGTAATCTTTCTGCTGATGGGGGGTTCGAAATATTGTGCGAATTACCAAAATGTGACACAGAGACACGAAGTAAGTGCTGTTGAAAAAATGGCGCCAACAGACTTGTTCAAGGCAAGGTTGCCACAAACCTTCAATTTGTTAAAAAAAAAAAAAAAAAACACTTTCTGCGAAGCCCAACAAAACAAGCTTTGCCTGTATTCGATTAAACTACCGTAAGAAAAATGGTCAGGTTCACGTGTGTTAGATTACTTGCATAATAGTATCACCTATAAACATGGTAGATGATGCTTCCAAACTAGCATCCTTATTAACTCACATTTAAGGGTACTCTTTTCAATTTAACATTCTTCATTTGACCAGGATAGTTCAAGGACTACCATCTCTAAGTTTTCATAGTCTGTCCTTAAATGTAAGCAGCTTTAAAATGTAGGTGAAACTTTAAACCCGAGGAAGAGAATCAAAACTGTGCACTGTGAATTTAAACTTAATTTAAATTCATTCTACAATAGAAAGGCAACACAGTCCCCCATGAAGCATAATGGGATGGAATAGAAGTGGATAGAACTATAACTTGTTAGAATATCAACATTTAGAGTCATTTTAGAAGCCTTTCTTCTTTAGTGTTTCCAAGTAATCTGGTGTACACTGACAAAGAATGCTGATAGCTTTGAGACCAAGGAGGTACCTCCTGTATTAAATTCCTCCTGTAGCTAGAATTTAAATGACTTCAATCTTAGGGTCCATTGTTAAATGATGATTCCTCTTCTCCTGCTACAAAACTCATTAAGCAATTTAAGTTCCTCCAACTTCTGGTTTGTTTTGTGGGAAGCTTCCTTAATACCAGGTCTCTGCTGCATATAACTGAAGTCATAATTTATTTTTAGCGCCAAATATGGTAAACAAGGCACCAAATATTCGCTACCTCCAGACTCAGTGATGCTAGCTTGAGTATTCAGCTAACACAACTGAAGAAAACAAAAGGGCAAAGACAGAAGTACACACACCTCAGATGTATCACTGACTGACTGTCTACTAATCATGACTTGAACCAATTCTAAAAAGCCTTATGGTTCCAGCCTTCCCATGTTTTCCTGTCACAAATGATTCTTCTGTTTGTCCTGGCTTAATCCAAACCTCTGCTTTTTATTATACCTGATATAAATGAATAAAGATTACCCCCAAAAGCCAACTCTCAACTACAGTTTGTACCTTTCTCAGACATTTCCAGATTTTTAAATATACTTAGTGAGATTTGCAATATTTAAAGCAAAAAAGATCAATATATAATTAAGCACAGATGTGCTAGAATCAAGTAGATTTTGAATCCTTGATAGGTTCTTTGGTAATTTTTTTCAAGGTATGATGAATAGTTTAACAGTTAAGGACCATTTTCATGAGAATCCCCTGGATGTTGGTCAAAATGGAGATTCCTGTGCTATAACCTACACTAACTTGGAATCTCTAAGGTGAGCCAGAAAGGTACACTTTAAATAAGCTCTTCCGGTGATTTTTATGCTCCCTATTAAGAATTTATTGGTCCAGATCCTAAAATGACATGAATCTGATAAATTCTAGGTACCAATGCTGTTTCATGCTTACAGCCTGTGCCCGATCTTGGCCAGCCAGTTTGCAAATGTGTGCTGAATAAGACGGGGGATGATTTGATGCAAATCCAGCTCCAGTGCTAGAAAAACCACACAGCACTGTCCTGCAGTGGGCCAGGAGAGTCATCTGCACATACAAGAGTAGTAAATTGGTTTTTATTTCCTCTCAGAATCTCTTAATCTAGCTGTCGATGAATTATATTAGAAAAAAATATATCAAACCTACCAACCATAGGGAAGCAGACTGGTGCCAAGATAAAGCAAACTGGAGCAGGAGCTCAACAGAATTCCTGGTTCCAGTGCTGACTTTGTCCTTTCACATGGTCAAATTACTTTATCTTTGCTGGGTCTAAATAACTCTAGATGACCTCCTTGATTTCCAAAGTCTTTTTCAGCTCCAAAATTCTGATTCTAGAGAAAGATTTATGTTTTAAAGATATTATTTTGAAATGGGGACAAGAAATGAAATATGGAGCTGAAATCAGGGCAAACTTGTCTCTAATCCACTTAATAGCTTCTTTACAATTAATATTCATAGCAGGTCTGAATCCAATTATTCAGCAAAAAGCAGCATGAGATCACCTTCTAACATCTCTCCAGCTCCTTTGGGGTAGGTGAAAAGGGCTTTCCGTGGTGGGGCAAGGTCTGAGACACTGAAACCAGATCCAGTGACAGAACTTCCACTGACCCCACCGGCTGAGGAGGATGATGAGGAGGCAGCCATTTCCTCTCTAGTAGAATTCTCACTGCACTACAGAGAAAGAAAAACAGCAATTGGCAAGTTTATGGAAGTGAGATTGACAACATTTCATTCTAGCTGCCATGAAAGCCAGCATACAGTTAAGTCAAGAATTAGCTCCAATTTTTTCTGCCCTCTGTACTCCACGATCTTTTATTGATGCCTCAGGCCAAAATGTCACTCAGGATTTTAAGTGAAAATATATTTATTCTTAGTTTTTCTACTCGAAACACTACTTCCTACCATTAGCAAACTGTTTATGTCACTTGGGATTGACTGTGGGTGATTTATAGCTTATGAAGTGGTGATACGGCAGTGCCAAGGTAGCAATTTAACTGAGGAAATGAATTATATGAGGATAAAACAGCCATGCCTCATAGGGTAGTTTGTCTTGGACACATCCTGACCCAGCCACACCAAGAAATTCACTTATAAAATTTTCCAAATAAAATTCCAGAATAACAGTGTGTTCTGTTCCCAAGGAAGGGGAATTGGTTAGGAAATACATATTGGCCCTTTCATTAAAAAAAACCAAAAAACAAAAAAACCCCACAACTTTTGCATTCAAATGTAATACCCAAATTGATCACTTGGTGGCGTCCCAAAACTGGAACAAAATATTAATAGTACAGGAATGATCTTAGAATTCAAGGCCTATTAGGAATTAGAGGAATGGTGAGTGTTTAATATTATGTCACATCAAAAAATCAGAAAGTCCAAATGTAAATGAGAAAAATCTGTACCGAATACACGACTCCTTAAAAGAGTTCAAAACAGAAGCTTATACTACACATTTACAAAAGATTCTAAAAAGTTTATGTTTTCTAAAAAGAATACTGTAGTCTTCCTGCAAACTCAGAACTACTATCATTCAATACAAAAAACAGGGCTTCCCTGGTGGCACAGTGGTTAAGAATCCTCCTGCCAATGCAGGGGACATGGGTTTGAGCCCTGGTCCAGGAAGATACCACATGCCACGGAGTAAGTAAGCCCATGCACCACAACTACTGAGCCTGCGCTCTAGAGCCCTTCAGCCACAACTACTGAGCCCGTGTGCCACAACTACTGAAGCCCGCGTGCCTAGAGTCCATGCTCCGCAACAAGAGAAGCACCGTGATGAGAAGCCCGCTCGACGCAACTAGAGAAAGCCCGCGTGCAGCAACGAAGACCCAGCGCTGCCAAAAATTAAATAAATAAATTTATTTTAAAAAAGGTACAGGAATTAGAAGATATAAAAAAAAAAACAACAACAAAACAGCCAGGGTTGAAAAGTGGAGTGCAGAATTAGCACTAACTTTAACATAAATAAGCAGTTTTCTGCTGAGGTGGAAAGATACACCTAAGTAATTTCTAGCTTTAAAGATTTAGGTTAAATTTTGCATGCTACCAGCAGGTGGTAACAGGAGTTAAAGTGAAACCAACAATAAACACTAGTTTGTAACTTCTCTATGAAGGCAGGCATTCTGATCACCAGAACCAAACATTATGCTTGGCCTATACTAAGTAGCTGCTGATTTAAATAAATGTTTGCTAAATGAGTTAAACATTTCACAGGAATCACAAGATTCCTTAAAGGTCAGCTAATCCGATTCCCCCATTTTACAGATGACAAAACAAAACGGAGGTGTAGGGACTTTAGCTTATTTGCCGTGCCATTTTTTAAGCAATTGCTTCATTGGCATGTCATGTGCTATGTGAGAGGTAAAACAGCATAGTGATTAAGAGCTCAGACTCTGAAGCCTCTTGGCCTAGGTTCATGTCCTGGTTTTTTTACTTAACTTGCTGTATGACTTTGGACAAATCACCTAACCTCTCTGCTTCTCAGTTGCCTCATCTCTAAAATGGGGATAATGATAGTACCTACACCAGAGGTGTCAGGAAGGTTAATATAACTAAAGCATTTGGAACGGTTATAGGCAGAGTAAATACTTAATATTAGCTACCCAAAATCACTGATGGATATTTAGTCCTGAATCTTTTTTTTTCCTCTGCAGATCCCAGTTTTTCATACTTATGTTTCAACACACTTACTCATGGGAAATGTCCTAATTCTTCCCATTTGACATAGAGTGTCAATGTCAAATGACTCCTAGAGGAGAAAGGGCCTGCTCAGGAGGAGGGAAAATGCACTCGACACTTTCATTTTAAGGTTCAAGATCTTAGGAAGAACCCCTTTCTTAGGAAAAGGGGAAAGAGTTGTCTTTCTACCCTCAAAGCCTAGCACAGAACCTGGATCACAATGTTTCCTGAATGAATGATGAACAAATAACAGAACACAGAGCTAGCAGCTCAGCAAAGGTTATGCAGGGGATAGAGAAGCTTGGTGTCATGAGGGTTGGTCCATTACCGTTTTCTTTTTCTTCCTTATTCTGCAGATCTATTCACACAACTGTTTCTCTCATTAGGCTGCCAAGCCTAAGGTAGGTGCTCAGTAAAATTTTGTTGAATGTTTAAATACTGATGATGAAGTATTTGACCCCATCAAGGAAGTCGGAACTATCGGCAGTAGAGATCCTTATAGTAGAGCAATGCTATCTGGGGAAATACAGCATGGTTGTGTTCACAGTGATAAGATGATCAACACATTTACTTCATGTATGATAGGGATGACCTCGTATTCATAAACTACTTTCCTTCCTAGCAGATACAAGCTTATGTTCTTAAAAAGAATCCTTCCTTTTGAAAAAGTCTCCGTATCAAAAAGACGTTGAAGGAAGTACCCTGGTACAATGGCAAATTATTACAAGCAAATCATTAAACTCCATCATTAAGAAATCATTCCAAAGAGCTGGATTACCATTCAAAAAGATGCTGCAGCTAAAAACAGGTCGGGTGGAAAGAAAGGGGTAGAAGAGCGGAGGGGGCAGAATGCCAACGGTTCCCAAGCTAACTCCAAGCCTCACCCCCCCCCCCCCCCCCACCCCGGTCCCCAGCGGTCGACATCGGCGCTGCCCCACTGCGCAGGCGCCACCCCTCGGTCCGCATGCGCACTAGTCTGGTGCGGCCTGAGGAAATTTCCTCTTAACACGCCCTCTGCGGCAGGCTCCTGTTTCTCCACCTACTTTCTCCATTTTACTAGTCCCTGCAGGTAGGATCCTAGGGATCAACTCCCTTTCCACCAAGCTCCCGAGGGTCCCTGAGCCCTCGACCACTTACCTCCGCGGCTTTGGCCCTTTCCTCTACAGCCCCGCCCCCAAGGCCAGCCGGAGCGGCCCCGTTTACTGCGACAAGGGCGGCGGTGTGCTCGAGGCCGCGGCGTGCGCGTGCCCGTGCAATGGTGGGCGTGGTCGGGGCGGAGAGGCGCTGGGAACGCGTTCTCGAAGAGGCCTTCCGGGTCCTTCGTCTGCTGTGTCTACGGAGGTTTTCCTACCGCAGTGGAGCCACTTTCTCTTCGTTTGCTTTGACGTACTCGTTTTATTTTTGCTCGTTTTTATGATTCAGGGTTTCATCTTCCCCCACGACATTGCAGGCCTTCTGCTTTCCTCTCTGTCTCTCTTTCTCTCTCCAAACCACCGCGAAGCAGGGTGAAATTGGTTATTTTCCCATCATTCCTAATGAGCAGTCTCGTAGCCCAGGGCCGTATAGGAAAGGCAGATGAAGGGTTTCCTGTCTCTGAGACAACCCTATCTCCCCTCTAGAGCTCAGTCTGAGGCCCGACCTTAACATTAAAGTCTGTGTTTGTGGAGAGTTTTTGTGTGTGTGTGAGAGGTCCCGACCTTAACATTAAAGTCTGTGTTTGTGGAGAGTTTTTGTGTGTGTGTGAGAGGTCCTGGGAAATTGGGCACTAGGGTATATTGTCATTAAACTATTGCTAATTATGCCCCCTCTTCCGACATTCAAGTCTGTTTACCTTTTATATTGTTATTTCTCACAACACGAAATCTCCTCTTGGTTCTGTAAGCAAATTACCAATTAAATTACCAATTAAAGTGACTTACTTGCTGAGGTTGGATTGAGCATTAGTGTATTTAGTAAGGATTGTTTTTTTGGGAGGGGGCACTCTTTTAAGTTATTTTGGGCTTCAAGACCATCTAACATACGTGGTAGGAACACCGGTTAAACATAACCACAGCTAACCCGTAAGGAACCTTTGCTTCGTAAATTACTGATTCATTAAATGGTGACTGGAAACTTGGCTTCTCTGTGAGTGATGTACAGTTTTTGAGCAGTGACCTACGGAAATCGGATTCCTCCCCTCAGCAATGTGTTGGTTTGGAGAACCATGTTGGTTAAGTCATATTTTAACTTTGTTTTGATAGGCAACTGGATCTAATTGTTGGGTATATATTTCTAGCACCTCTAAAAGAATTTAGGGGTTTTTTTTGTCCTCCCCTTGAGGATAAGTGTATTAAATATCCCTAATTCTCTTAAAGGTCGTGCTGGATAGTGAGGGTAAGACACTTTGCAAATGTTTAGATAAGCACAGAAGGTTGCATTTTACTCCCTTTAGGTTAAAGTAATGAAGAGATCTCTATTCTCTCTTTCAAAGTCATGGATGGGCTCAGTATCTTTTAATCATTTCTGGGGGGAATGCTGAATAGCTTACAAATTACTGTCTAGAGTGTGCCAGGAGTGGTGTAGTGTAGTGGAAAATGCAGCAATTGATTTAAAACAGCTTCTAGGTAGGGGAAATCTAGTGGAAACAATGCTGCTTTTGCTTAGGATGTACTGTGAACTGATGCCCAATTATGCCCTTTTAGGCCTACGTAAAGATCCACATAATAGAGGTGGGGTTTTATTTATGATTAAAACAAAAGGTAAGGTGATCGTTTATTTTTCAGTATTTCACAGGACTGTTGTTTGGAGAAAGTATCATGGAAGTTCTGCGTCCACAGCTTATAAGAATTGGTGGACGGGTTTACAGGAAGAATCCCATCCAAGAGCAGACTTATCAACATGAAGACGAAGATGATGACTGTTATCAAGGTAATCCTGGTTGATCTTTGGTCAGATTAGAAGTAAAATGTTCTCCGTATTGTAGAAGCAGTTCTTTGTTTCAGTGTATTTCTGTGTGAGCCCTGAAATTTGAGATGTTTGGGCTCTCATAGCTCCCTTTGTGTTGATGTCCGAGGGGACAGATGAGTGAGTTTGATGAGGTGCTCTCAGTTCATACATCAGGTTGTGTCTCATCTTTGTGCAAAGGCTTAAGTGTAATATGGGGTAATTTTAGTTAACTATTAATATTAACCATTAATAACCTGTGGCAAAATGAAGTTCTTTTATCTGTAAAGCTATGAAGTAATTTCTATAAATTATTGAAATAAATGAACATGTGCCCAGTGTTAGCTGTTGTTATTATTATTGTTGTGTTGTAATTTTTCTTTTCTTCTTTGCAGTCATATACAGGCAGTTTCAAATACACAACCAACATTATTACTATTTAAAATAGGGATGATTTTTAAGAACTAAACTAAACCGTTGAGATGGGCAATATTTTCAGGCTGATTAACTTGGACTTGGGTTTAACGCACAAATAGGGCCTTTCAGGTTCTCTGCTTCCTTTTCCTTTTGGTTTGTAAGTTTTTCCATTAGGCCCTGAGCCTTGAGGAATAGTCTTCCCCTTGGTCCTCCCTACTGTTTCCCTTTTGCCTTGGGGCCTTGAGCTCCTTTATTTCACCCTCCTCCTTTCTCTTTGTCTTGGCTGTTTGGAGTAAGTTCTCCAGTATCACTCCTACCTCATTCACTGAAGTGATTTTGTGTTTTAATACTAAAACCCACTGAGTTGTACATTTTAGGAGAATGAATTTTATGTTACATGAAACACATCTCCAAAAGAAAAAACAGTACAAAAAATTTTATTGTGTCTTAGATTTCTGGGAGAAAACAGTTAAATAGTGGTATGTAAATACTCCTTTTCTACGGTTCCAAGATTGGAAGATTTAAAATAGTCATGTGTTTTTTATTCTTTATTTTTCTTCTAAGAGCAGGTCAGAAGGAATGTCAAAGCAGTGTTCTGTAGTGTAAAGTGTATGGCTGTTTTGTGTGTGTGTGTATTGCTTTTTTTAAACCTCGAGAATGGTTGGACAGCTGGGGAGAAAGCAGACTGTTGTCCATAGAGCAGCAGCTCTGAGCAAGATGTTACCATTTCTGTACAGGTCTCGTGGAGTGTGCAGAAGAGTCCTGTGAAGCCTATGAGGTGGTGCAGACCCCGCAAGGTTTCCGGTGTACTGTGAAGGCCCCCAGCCTGCTCTACAAGTGAGTGAGCCCCCGGCAGCTTCATGGGAAGGCATTTCTAGGAAACATAGCAGGAAGTGGATTCCTCTCTTTTCCACACTTACTGCAATGCTTGATTACTAGTGATAAAATGGTTTAGTGTTTAATGCTTGATTACTAGTGATAAAATGGTTTAGTGTTTAATGTCCTAGAATTTCTAACGACTGATTGTAGATCAGTTTCATCATTTCACATGTGTCACCAAGTCCTGTTGATTTTGCTTCTTAAATATCTTTTGAATCCACTTATCTCTTTCTTTACAGCCACCCTGCTGCCTCATCTGTGAATTACTTCAAGTAGCCTACTTACTGGTCTCTCCACATTGATTCTTGCTCTCTCTTCCAATCAGTTCTTCACATTGAGGGTGGAATGATCTTTTTAAAAGGCAAACCTGATTATTTTACTACCTTTGCTTGAAATCCATTAACATCCTTCCTGTGAAGACAGAATTCTCTTCCATTAGAGCAGTGGCCAAAATCTTGAACATGAGTTAGCTAGCCTTGATTTTTCAGTCTCATTTCACACCACTGTTTCCCTGGCTTTGCACTTAAGCTTAACTGGTTTTCTTCAGTTCTTCACATGTGCTGTGTTCCTTCCTGCCTTTGAGCCTTGGCATATGCTGTTCCCTTTGCCTTTTAATCTCTCCTGTTCCTTAGCTAGTTTTATTCTCCTTCCTTAGGGAAGCTTGCTTTGACACCGACATCCCCACCGCCACATTGATTACCCTACTATATGTTTTCATAACACCATCTACTTTTCCTTTGTAGCATTTCTCAGTCTTATGTTTGTATTTATTTGTGTGCTATTTGATATTTTTCCCACTAGATGGGAAGCTTCTTGAAGGTAGGAATGTGTCCTGTTATTCTCCAATGCTTGTCAAATACTGATGTGCTTTTTCCAGAGTTATCGTTATATGTAAATTGCTTGGGAAGCTTTGCCATCACTTCAGTCTGTGCTTGCTTGCTTGCGTGATGGACCACATTCTATCTCTTATTAACCACTAATGCGGTTAGCTTATGTGGCTGACTGGCTTCTTTTGGGCTTGTGCCTCTGGAGATAGGCTGGTCTGGGAAGTCATAGATTTTTTTTTCTGTGTTGTACCAGATGAATAAAGTCTACCCTTGATCTTCTGTGAGAGGAGATCTACAAATATGGAATCATATACCTTTAAGCGCCAAGAGGCAAGTAGTTTCATTTTTGTCAACCTTGAGAATCTCCTGAAACAGCTATTAAGGATGAAATTCTTATGGAATGTGGCTGAATGTGAAACCAAATGTTAATCCTGACAGCTCACTTTCCTCTCAGGTTCCAATGACATTTTCTTCTAAGAAACATGATTTTAGAAAGTTGTGGCTCAGGTTCCTGATAAAATCAATGCAACATGTCTTCCTTAATGTATATATTTGCTACTGCTAAGCTGTGTAAAGATTCCTTAAATATCTGATTCTAACTTGATGACCTTTTGAATTCTATATATTCTAAGTACTCATTTTGTTCCAGATGACTTGCAATTTAGATTAGGTATTGGTTCTGCTAAATCCTAATTAATAGACAATATTTACTAGGAAGACTCCTTCCTCCCTCTGTCCCTTCCTGTCTTATTGAGAAATAATTGTCATACAAGGAAGATTTCTTTCTTATGAATCATTTATGTAAGGTTATTTGGATCAAGGAAGAGATTACTTGACCAGACTAATTTATAATCAAAGCCTAATGGTGATACACGTGTCCACGGACTGGATCTAATACTGTGGTTCTCAACTTCAGGTGCACATTTGAAGCTCCTGGGGAGCTTTAAAAATTCCTGATGCCTAGGTGCACCCCAGACCAGTTGAGTCCGAATCTCTGGGAGCTGAACCCAGGCATCATTAGTTTTTGTAGCCTCCCAGGTGATACCAGTGTGTAGCCAAGATTGAGAACCACTTGATCTGGCAAGAATTTCCACTTACATATTCAATAAAGGAGTCACCCTTTCATTGCATATCTGTTTTATTGTAGTGAGTGTTTTAGACTTTCCATGTAAACCTCTTTTGGGTCTGGTACTCTTAACTGGAAGGATGCCACCATGGGCTTAATGAGGATGGCATGGGCTGTACTGAGCTATGTGTCAGTCACTAGGAAGCCCTTTTATATATGATCACATTTAATCCTTAAAACAACCTTATGTTACTTAGGTATTATTCACTCCATTTTTATAAGTGAGGAAATAGGCTTAGAGTGGTTAAATGACTTGCCCAAGGTTTGATTGTAAAGCGTCCTTAACCTCAACCACTTCCCTAAGGTGCCTGGACTATTAATAACACTTTGAGCCAACTACTTTATGGTAAGTTTGTCCACTAGCCATGTGCTAACAAACAGGAGCCTGGTTGAAAGCTCCCCTTGTTGATAAAGCCTGGAAAGACAAAGGCCTGACGGAGTTGGTGCTGCACAATCCCTAGCCCAATACAGAGAAAAACCACATGGAAATTGTGGAGTTCTCGTCCTCTTTTAAACATCTTGTTTTATAAAAAAACTGGCTTACTACAGTAGATCTCAATGGAAATAACCGGGCTTGGTTATCCCATGTAAAAAACAAATGCAGAGTTTTAGACATAGTCACCCGTGCTGTTGGATACTGTAATTGAAATCATAGAAGCTGAAATACTGTTGATGAGGAAGTTTTATCTCTTAACTTTATGGTCCTGTGATGGTCTCTTAGTGCTTTATAGACTCTGAAACTTTTCTCCTGGGATCCGGTAGTCTCATTTGCTTTAACACATCTAATTACTATGGGTTTCAGAAGATAACCTTGGATTGTCAGAATTATTTATGCTAGGAGGCCTAGGCAAGTAATGCAAATGAGCCAGCAGATGATTGAGGTGCAGTCAGTGAAAGACAGTAGGGAGGGACAGGGTTTGTGATGAGCTCATGTTCCATTTTTAGGAACGAGCTCATGTTCCAGCCTATTTTTGCCATGAGTAGTCAGATCTCCCAATTTTTCAAAAGAAGTTAGAAATCTATATTTTTAGGTAAAATTTCCCAATTTTTAGGTGAAATCTCCCAAACAAAACGTGCCTATGTGTTTGAATTCAACCTGAGGGTTACCTCTTTACTCTGTGTGCTTGAATCTGTCCTGACTGGTGAACCCTGCTCTTTGTTAAGCTCTTTACCTTTATTTAATTAATCAAGGATAATTCCCTTAGGGTGAACTCATAATGTAGTTAATTTGCTCTCTAAGAGAACAAGGTTTTCCCCCTTCAAACTGTAGACCCATTCAAGTGCCCTGTGAGACTGTGCCAGCTTTCCTTTCACTGAAGTGCAGACCCAGATTTTGAATATAGGTTTTTTTTGTTTTATTTATTTATTTATTTATTTTTGGCTGCGTTAGGTCTTTGTTGATGGGCGCGGGCTTTCTAGTTGTGGCGAGCGGGGGCTACTTTTCGTTGCGGTGGCTTCTCTTGTTGCGGAGCATGGGCTCTAGGCACGTGGGCTTCAGTAGTTGTGGCTCGCGGGCTATAGAGCTCAGGCTCAGTAGTTGTGGCACACGGGCTTAGTTGCTCCGTGGCATGTGGGATCTTCCCAGACCAGGGCTCGAACCCATGTCCCCTGCATTGGCAGGCGGGTTCTTAACCACTGCGCCACCAGGGAAGTCCCTGAATATAGTTTTGAGAAGCAAGCAGGCATTGAGCATAGTTATTCTTTCTATGTGGTTGAATTGGCTGTAGGATATCATTTTGCCAATGAGTGTAATGCAGTATGTTCTATAAAGCTGTATGACTTGTAATTTCCCCTACAGATACTGAGTTTTTACTGAAGCACTTTTCTATGAGGGAGTGTCTCTGGCCACATATGATTTAAACATGATGGAGTTCTTTATTCTTGTACATTTTGATTTATGTTAATTAATTTTCTTTATATTATAGGCATATAGTTGGAAAGAGAGGCGACACTAGGAAGAAACTAGAAGTGGAGACCAAAACTTCCATAAGCATTCCTAAGCCTGGACAAGAAGGAGAAATTGGTGAGACCCAATATATATGTTATATTTGGAATCATTTGTGTGTGTGTATGGAATAATATGACCCAACTGAGGTGTTTGGTGACTATATTCTTTATGTGGTTCTGTAGCTGTTGGCCTTTTTATATCAGTGTCAGTCTCCCAAATGAAGAAAGATGTAGTCATACAACCTTATCTTGATTGAGTACCTGGGCCTTAATTTTATACTTCACCACGCACTGATGGAATAAAGCTTCCAGATTTTGTTGTGGACGAGGCGATTTCTTTCATGCTTCAGTAGCTTGAAATGAAGTTGTGAATTATTTCAAGTTAGAATTAGAGAAAACCAGTGAGATCAGCAAATTTGAAATAAAGTTCAGCCCTTTCCATATTGTTCTCTTGTTTTTATCTTGCTTTGTAGACTAGGAAGGAAATTGTAAGAGTAATAATTAAAACAACAACCTGATTCAAATAACTGGTCAGGTGAGGAAAAATAGTTTAGCAATAGAAATCACGTCAGAAAGTGTCTGTACTAAAGCAACAGTGTGAACCAAGGGCATAGGCTTGTGTTGTAAAGTGGCTTTGAGTGAGAGGCACTGGAGGGACAGAATTTTAAAAAACTCATCCTAAAGCAGTAGGACTTCTTCAATGTTGAATAAGTGCAGCAGCCTCCAATAATCCATTTTCCATAAACACTCATAGGTTGTATTAAGTTTTAGGAGAAAAAAATAGTAAGTACTCTTTTCATTTTGTGCTGTGTAAGGATAATCACTGTGGCAGATAAGTAGCAGTTGACTTTAGGGCAGCGCTGTCCAGGAGAACTTTCTGTGGTTGTGAAAATGTTGTGTATCTGCACTGTCCAGTGCAGGAGCCACTAGCCACACGGGACCGTGATTACTTGAAATGTGGCTAGTGTGACTGAGGCACTGAATTTTAAATACTACTTCATTCTAATTCATTTAACTTTTAATTTAACTAGCTGCGTGTGGGCTCCTGTTTTGGACAGTGAAGTGCTAGAATTTTCCAAGCCCCTGAAGTTACCAACCCCTTGGTAACTTCAGCAAACTTTAGCTTTAGGACTTTAATGACATTTTTGAAGGACTCTCACTGAAATAAATATTTAGAATTACAGTTAAAAAAACTTGGGTCTTTCCTTAAGTGTTAAAGTTCAGGTTACAAATATTGAAGTAATTTTATTAATTGCATTAAAGCTTATTTCCTGATTTAAAAATTAATACATGGTTTCAAAAACAAAAACTTGTAGAAATTATATATAAAGTATAAAGGGAAGTCTCTTGTGTTACAAACCTCAGCCATAATTGCTGTTAATAGTTGAATCTGTTCCCCATTTTTTCTATGCATATAGCAACAGATGGATAATAATTTTTATTTTGGTAAAAATTATTACATGCTGTAAATGTAGAGACATTAGCCATTTTAAGATACTGGAGGCATTCCAAAACTTATCCAGAAAAGGTTAGACAGGTTGTTAAGATTCCATTTTGACTTAGAAACCACAAATATTTGAGTGTGAAAAATAAGTGTGTCTAATCATTAAAAGTAAGAGTTTAGTGGAACTAATTTAACTGAAAAACAAGATGATAAACTGGCTTATTGGTCTTGTAGGGAAGTAAAGTATATAGAAAAATCAAATTTATTGCTTACAGTAAATAGGGTTGTTATGTGAAATC
This sequence comes from Balaenoptera acutorostrata, assembly GCF_949987535.1. Taxonomy (NCBI): domain Eukaryota; kingdom Metazoa; phylum Chordata; class Mammalia; order Artiodactyla; family Balaenopteridae; genus Balaenoptera; species Balaenoptera acutorostrata. The sequence goes on from NC_080079.1 coordinate 63,014,791, forward strand.
AAGACTGCAGGTGCATTGGTGTGGTATATGCTGTAATTAGTTATTTTCTTTTTCCTCTCCTAAATTAGAGAAACTAGAGAAGAAAATGATCTAGTAGGTTTTAATTTTTCCTCTAGATAAGGATCTGGTCTAGTCTGTTTTGAAGTCTCAGGCAATGAGATGTAAGAAGATGCTTTTAAAATGTTACTGTCATTGTAGTTAGGCAATTGGTTTTTTTAAAGTTTCACATCAATGCCTTTAATTGTTTTCTTCCTCTGTATCCCTTATTGTAGTCTTTAGACCCATGCCATGTGAATTCTGGTCCTCTCAGAATATTTAAATATTCTAATATTTTAGAATATTTCTAACCTCATCATGTTTGCTCTTTAGTAATTGTTTGCTCAACTTTGAATCTTTTTCTGGAAATCAGCCTGAGCACCTTTGAAGTGCCCTTTTCAGTTTTCTATGTTAAAAAACTGAAAATGTCTTATTGGTCTTATTCTCTACTGAACTACCTTCTTAATGGAAAATAATAGATTTAGCATATTGTACTAAATTTTTACAGAAATAAAACATAAACATGAATTTTAAGCTTCCATCCCCTCCATCCCTTTTCCTTTTATTTTCTCACCATATTTTCTGTCTCTTGCAGAAATAATTATAATTTCTACTTTCCTTTAATTTTGTCCCAGTTTACCATTAAATCCTCCTTTGTCAGTATTTCTATAGCACATTATTTGAATGCCTGCTAGGATACTTCCCTTCACTGGGCATCTGAGTCTTTTGGATTCTCAAAGTATCCTATTTGAAAATATAAATAATGTCATTAGAAAATATCCTATCTCAGCTTCTTACATTTTTTGGTTATTACTTATGTCAATTTTTTACTTAGGTAAACAGTATTTAGGCTTTCTGTTAATTCATTCATTCATAATTTACTTCTTTTCTTAGAAATTTCCATCTTGTTTCTCTACAACAAAATGGGTATGATAATTTCATTCTTATTAAGAAATAGATAGGTTGTTCTTTAGAAAATTTCAAGTGCTTTTTTTTTTTTTTTTTTTAAACTTTGGGTTTATTTATTTTATTTATTTATTTATTTATGGCTGTGTTGGGTCTTCGTTTCTGTGCTAGGGCTTTCTCTAGTTGCGGCAAGTGGGGGCCACTCTTCATCGCGGTGCGCGGGCCTCTCACTATCGCGGCCTCTCTTGTTGCGGAGCACAGGCTCCAGACGCGCAGGCTCAGTAATTGCGGCTCACGGGCCTAGTCGCTCCGCGGCATGTGGGATCCTCCCAGACCAGGGCCCGAACCCGTGTCCTCTGCATTGGCAGGCAGACTCTCAACCACTGCGCCACCAGGGAAGCCCTCAAGTGCTTTAATGGGAAGTATTAAAGAAATAATTCGATTTGTTTGTCCTAACTTCTACAGTTGCTTGGAAGGAACAAGCTTTGTGGTCTTGAAAGTACATAGCACATTTTGCTACTATTAGAGTTAATACTTCAATATTTTATATTCAGAAGTCTGTCCTTTCCTCTTTAATAAATAGTCTGTTAAAATGCCAGTTTTGTTCATTGTTCCTATCTTCTGCACCTTTCCTTAGTTTCTGTTTTGGACCAAGCACTGCCAGTTCTGGAACCTAGAAGATTAATCTCTGCTTAAACAGAGGTTGTGTAATCCCTAAATGATTTTTTTTTCTTTGCAGACAGTGGTGTTAAGGCTTTGTGGCTTTTCCCCCTATTTTTGTTTACATATATATAAAGACAGCCCAGACCAAAGAAGACCAAATTACACCAAGGCGTGGAAATTTGATATTCATACATCAGTACAGATATAGATAAAACTTTTACTTTAACCTTATGTTTTCATACAGTTAGGGTAGGATTGTATATACTGTAGTAGACTCTCTTCTGCTCTTCTACTATAGTGAATCACTAAAAATTCTGCCACAGTATTTTTAAAAATTGAGGTAAAGGGCTTCCCTGGTGGCGCAGTGGTTGAGAATCTGCCTGCTAATGCAGGGCACACGGGTTCGAGCCCTGGTCTGGGAAGATCCCACATGCCGCGGAGCAACTGGGCCCGTGAGCCACAATTACTGAGCCTGCGCGTCTGGAGCCTGTGCTCCGAAACAAGAGAGGCCGCGATAGTGAGAGGCCCGCGCACCTCGATGAAGAGTGGCCCCCACTTGCCACAACTAGAGAAAGCCCTAGCACAGAAACGAAGACCCAACACAGCCATAAATAAATAAATAAAAATAATTAAAAAAAAAAAAAAAGATTAGTAAAAAGCTATCTGAACAGGTAAACTTATTAAAAAAAAAAATTGAGGTAAAATTTACATGACAGCTCCACTCTTTTTGTTCTTAATTTTTTATTGTTATTTGAATTTCTGTGTGATATATTGTTCTTTTTTTAAATGGTAGAATATACACAACATAAAATTTACCATTTAGACCACTTTAGAGTGTTGAATTCAGTGGCATTTAGTATATTTACAGTGTTGTGCAACCTTCACCACTGTCTAGTTCCAGAACATTTTATCACCCAAAAAGGAAACCCCATACCCATTAAGCAATCACTCACCATTCCTCACTACTCCCCAGCTCTTGGCTACCACTAATCTGCTTTCTGACTCTCTGAATTTGCCTGTTAGGTATTTCCTATATGTGGAAACATACAATACGTGGCCTTTGTGTCTGGCATCTTGAACTTAGCATAATATTTTCAGGATTGATCCATGTTTTTGCATGTATCAATACTTCACTCCTTTCTTTTGGCCGAGTAGTATTTCAGTGTATGGAAATACCACATTTTATTTATTCATTTATTGGCTAATGGACGTTTGTGTTTTTCCACCTTTTGGCTCTTGTGAATAGAGCTGCTATGAACATTTGTACAGGTTTTAAAAATTTATTTATTTATTTATTTATTTTTGGCTGCATTGGGTCTTCGTTGCTGTGCATGGGCTTTCTCTAGTTACAGCGAGCAGAGGCTACTCTTCATTGAGGTGTGCGGGCTTCTCATTGCAGTGGCTTCCCTTGTTGCAGAGCACGGTCTCTAAGTGCACGGGTTTCGGTAGTTGCGGCACGCAGGCTCAGTAGTTGTGGTTCAAGGGCTCTAGAGCACAGACTTAGTAGTTGTGGCACACAGGCTTAGTTGCTCTGTGGCATGTGGGATCTTCCCAAACCAGGGCTCGAACCCGTGTCCCCTGCACTGGCAGACGGATTCTTAACTGCTGTGCCACCAGGGAAGTCCCTGTACAGGTTTTTTCTTTGAACACCTGTTTTTACTTCCTTTGAGTTTCTATCTAGGAGTGAATTCCTAGGTCACATGGTATTTTTCTGTGTACCTTTTCAAAGAACTGCCAAACTTTTCCATAGCAGCTGTACCATTTTACATTCATACCAGCAAGGTATGAGGGATTGCTTGTAGCTTTTTTTTTTTTTTTTTTTTTTTTTAAACTTTTGGGTTTATTTGTTTATTTATTTATGGCTGTGCTGGGTCTTCGTTTCTGTGTGAGGGCTTTCTCCAGTTGCGGCAAGTGGGGGCCACTCTTCATCGCGGTGGGCGGGCCTCTCACTATCGCGGCCTCTCTTGTTGTGGAGCACAGGCTCCAGATGCGCAGGCTCAGTAGTTGTGGCTCACGGGCCCAGCCGCTCCGCGGCATGTGGGATCTTCCCAGACCAGGGCTTGAACCCGTGTCCCCTGCATTGGCAGGCAGATTCTCAACCACTGCGCCACCAGGGAAGCCCCTGCTTGTAGCTTTTGAACTCATTTTTCTACTTCATCAGATGGTCTTAAGGTTATTCTGTTTTTAAACCTCATTCTGCTTAGACTGAATTCATTAACAGCTTTCTTACCCTTGGTACTGTCCCCTGTTCAGAATTATATACACATTCATGACAATTTTATTCCCCAGAGATGATAGTTTCAAGAGGTCACCTATTTTACAACCATTTGATGGACCTTGAGATTTTAATCTTTTCTTTTTTGTTTTTGCTTACAGTAATCACTGGCCAGCATCGAAGTGGTGTAATTTCAGCCCGAACTCGGATTGATGTTCTTTTGCTCACTTTTAGAAGAAAGCAGCCCTTCACTCACTTTCTAGCCTTTTTCCTCAATGAAGCTGAGGTTCAGGAGCAATTTCTGAAGTTCCAGGAGGAAGTACTGGAGAAGTGCTCCATGGTAAGCAGCAAACAGAACAAAACAAAAAGTTAAAGAAAAAAATATAAAGAAGAGTACAAAAATGACTCATAATTCAAACAGTAGAAAGATAAAAGTCTCTTCTCCCACTGAAAAAGGGAACCATTTCTAATGGTTTCTTTTAATTCTGAACTGCAAAAAATATATAGACGTATCAGCACGTAAGTTTTTATGTTACAGAAGTATCCTTTAAAGGATGCTAAAGACACAAAAGGATCATCCTAATATCCACACTATTCTGCACTTTGTGGGTGTATAGATTTCTGTAGCCACCTACCACAATCAGGATACAGAACAGCTCTACTCCCCCAAAAAACTTCCTCATGTTGTCTCTTACAGTCACCTCTTCCTCACCCCATACTTTGGCAATCACTGATCTCTTCTTGGTTGCTATAGTGTTGTCTTCCTGAGAATGTAATATAAGTGGAATCATACAGTATGTAACCTTTTGAGATTGGTTTTGGCTTTCAGATTCATCCGAGTTGTGGTATGTTTCACTAGTTTGTCCCCTTTCATTAATTTGTTTCCAGTTTTTGGCAGTTATGAATAGAACTACTATAAACATCTGTGTACAGGTTTTTATGTGAACGTAGTTTTCATTTCTTTAAAGTAAATATCCAGGAGTGGGATTGCTGGGATATATGGTAGGTATATGTTTAACTTCATAAGAAACTACCAAACTATTTCTGAGTGCCTGTACTATGCATTCCCATCAACAGCATAAGAGAATTCCAATTATTCTGTATCCTTGCCAGCATTTGGTGGTGTTGGCATTTTCATTTTAGCCATTCTAATAAGTGTGTAGTGATATGATATTGTGGTTTGTTTTTTTTTTTTTGGCTGCATTGGGTCTTCGTTGCTGTGTGTGGGCTTTCTCTAGTTGCGGCGAGCGGGGGCTACTCTTCGTTGCAGTGTGCAGGCTTCTCATTGTGGTGGCTTCTCTTGTTGCAGAGCACAGGCTCTAGGCGTGCGGGCTTCAGTAGTTGCAGCACTTGGGTTCAGTAGTTGAGGCTCGCGGGCTCTAGAGCGCAGGCTCGGTAGTTGTGGTGCACAGGCTTAGTTGCTCCGTGGCATGTGGGATCTTCCTGGACCAGGGATCAACCCCGTGTCCCTTGCATTGGCAGGCAGATTCTTAACCACTGTGCCACCAGGGAAGTCCCTCTTATTGTGGTTTTAATTTGCATTTCTCTAATGGCTAATGGTGTTGAACATCTTTTTAATGTGCTTTTTTGCCATTCTTATATCTGCTTTGGTGAGGTATTCTTATCTTTCACACAACTTAAAATTGTTTTCTTACTGTTGAGTTTTGAGAGTTCTTTTATATATATTCTGGATACAAGTCCTTTCAAGGGTATGTGATTTCCAGATATTTTTCCCAGGCTGTAGCTTATCTCTTCATTCTCTTATCAGTGACTTTTACAGAGCGAAAGTTTTAAATTTTGATGAAGTCCAATTTATTAATTTTTCTTTTATGGATTGAACTTTTGATGTCATGTCTAAGAACTTTTTGCCTAACCCCAAGTCACAAAGGTTTTCCCTTAGAATTTTTATGGTTTTGCTTTTTTATGTTTAGATCTGTGACCTAGTTAAGTTTGTATAAGTTGTAAAGTTTAGGTCGGGGTTCATTTTTTTGCATATGGATGTCCATGCTGTGTTTTCTTTTTATTTATTTATTTATTTAAAATTTACTTATTTTATTTATTTTTATTTTTGGCTGCATTGGGTCTTCGTTGCTGCGCGCAGGCCTTCTCTAGTTGCTGCGAGCGGGAGCTGCTCTTCGTTGCGGTGCGCAGGCTTCTTGTGGAGCACGGGCTCTAGGCTCCTGGGCTTCAGTAGTTGTGGCACGCAGGCTCAGTAGTTGTGGCTCGCGGGCTCTAGAGCACAGGCTCAGTAGTTGTGGCACACGGGCTTAGTTGCTTCGCGGCATGTGGGATCCTCCCAGACCAGGGATCGAACCCATGTCCCGTGCATTGGCAGGCAGAGTCTTAACTACTGCGCCACCAGAGGAGTCCCAAAAAGTTATTAAAAAAAAAAAAAAATCCATGTGGGGTATTCCCGGGCCAGGGCCCAAACCTGTGTTCCCTGTATTGGCAGGCGGATTTTAAACCACTGCGCCACCAGGGAAGCCCCATGCTGTGTTTTCTTAATCTTGTAATAAAGAGAGGAATATAAAAGCATGTGGAATAAAATAGAACTGTGGTTAGTATTTTTTTTTTTTTTTTGGTTCTTGAGACAGATGGACCTACATCTGATTCTGGGTTCCTCAATCTGTAGACTTGAGCAAGTGAACCTCTCCAAATTTTTACAGCCTGCTTTGGAGAGTTGCAGGAAGGATTAAATGAGATAACATATAGTACTCAGCATGGTGCTTGATACAGAATAAGCATTTAATAAATGGTGACTGCTACTCCTGATATTTTTATGACTGGTTAGGTTAAAATTGTTAGTATTACTTGGAGTATTCAGAGTAGGTGAGCGCTATATTTGATAGCTGTGGGCAAGGTCAGTGAAAATGTTTTTGGTGAAAATTTTTACAAGATCCTTTCTTCCTTCTCTTTTTCCCTTCTCTTGTCTGTCCTGTCCACATTGCTCAAGCTGGGTCTTAGGTGTTAGAATATAGTGAGATACAGGTATGCAGATATAGAAGTATTAGAATCCAAGTACTTTTATGGGACAGGGGGTGACAGTTGATCAACTTAATTATTTAAGAAGTAGGCTATGATGGTGAGAAGATTCAGACTGGGCAAATGTGAGTAGACAGTATGGAATTGTATAATCTATTTTTAGGTGACTTCTTTGGCATTTATGTGCTTGAACAAAGGTACATTTATAAGTTCAATACTCAAATACTATATATATGTGTATGCATACATATATATGATTAGTAAACCATCAGAATATTACTAATTGTCATTAGTAAACCATCAGTATCTTTTTTCCTCTTAACATTTCATAGCAAGATGATTTCATTCTCAGTGGGAGTGGAGGGTGGGGTAGGAGAAGATCAATAACGCTGAAGTTATAAAGATGCAGATGTAGAGAATGGACTTGAGGACATGGGGATGGGGAAAGGTAAGCTGGGACGAAGTGAGAGAGTGACATGGACTTATATACACTACCAAATGTAAAATAGATAGCTAGTGGGAAGCAGCCGCATAGCACAAGGAGATCAGCTCGGTGCTTTGTGACCACCTAGAGGGGTGGGATAGGGAGGGTGGGAGGGAGACGCCAGAGGGAGGGGACATGGTGATATATGTATACGTACAGCTGATTCACTTTGTTATACAGTAGCAACTAACACAACAATGTAAAGCAATTATACTCCAATAAAGATGTTAAAAAAAAAAGCGGAAGTTTCAGTATGGTCTGGTAAATTTTGTGGGGGTGGTGTTGGTAAGTTTTGGAGTTGTTTTGCCTTGTAAATACCACTTATTGAAGCTCAGTGATTATTTATTTTTTGGAGTATTACAAATACCTGATAATCAACAAGCAGATTGTAATAAATTAGGCTTTTTCTTTCTCTGTGTGTGTGTATATGTGTGAACAGTTTCTCACTTTTCTTTTGGATCCTGACAGGGGCTGACAGGAAACAAATATTGGAATGATTACTTTAACTCAGCTGGAATGAGGTTGGCCACTATGAATGTCATGCTGGCCTTAATCAGTCCAAAGTACTTCCTTCCTGCTTTCAGGGAGACTACATACTGACATTGTCTTCTTCCTGCTTTTAAATCAAGTCCTGCCAACAGCAGGGAAGTAAGCACAGCATAAAAGAGTTAATAAGGGACCATTATCTACTTATTATATAGAAGAAAGTTTTTACTGAATTTCATTCTGATGTGAGAACGACAGATGACTGTAAAACCATGTAGGCATTTTCCACTGGTACTCTGCTTTTTTTTTTTAAATATAAATTTATTTATTTATTTATTTATTATTTATTTTTGGCTGCATTGGGTCTTTGTTGCTGTACGCGGGCTTTCTCTAGTTGCGGTGAGTGGGGGCTACTCTTCGTTGCAGTGCATGGGTTTCTCATTGCGGTGCTTCCCTTGTTGCGGAGCATGGGGTCTAGGCACGTGGGCTTCAGTAGTTGTGGCACGCAGGCTCAGTAGTTGTGGTTAGCAGGCTGTAGCGCGCAGGCTTAGTGGCTGTGGCGCATGGGCTTAGTTGCTCCAGGGCATGTGGGGTCTTCCCTGGGCGAGGGCTCGAACCCATATCCCCTGCATTGGCAGACGGATTCTCAACCACTGCGCCACCAGGGAAGTCCCTGGTACTCTGCTTTTATTTTTCCAACTTAGGAGAGTTCCTTTGTAGTAACTCTGAAGAATGTATGCCTGTTCATTGAGATAGCAGTTGTTTCCTGAAAGACTGTGTGGCCCTCAGTCTTGTTTTGATTTCTCTGACACTCATTTGACATCTCTGATGAGAGTTTCTTCATCTCTAAAATAGGAGTGGTCTCAACATTCTCTTACTTATAAGAAAAAGATGACACCTCTTGGTATAAAGTTGGCTCATACATTTTTGAATTTACATATGTATGTATTATATACATTTATTAAAATTAAGTTACACACACTGTTTTGTAACTACCTTTTTGATTTTTTTTGGCCACGCCACGCAGCTTGTGGGATCTCAGTTTCCTGACCGGGATTGAACCCGGGCCCCAGCAGTGAGAGCCTGGAATCCTAACCACTAAGCCACTAGGAACCTCCCTAGTTTTTCGATTTAACAACATGTTTCAGGTCAATGTAAGTAAATCTAATTGCTGCTTCCAGTTGCTATGAAGTATCCTAGTCTATGAATGTACCCTAACTAATTAATACCCTATTGATGGACCATTGAAAGAAATTATTTCTATTAAATAATGCTATAAAGAACATTTTTGTAAATGCATCTTTGTGATCTTGGCTGATGGTTTCTTTGGGGTACATTTTGGGATAAGTTCTTAGAACTGGAATACATGGGTTAAGGGAATGTAAACTTAAAAATTTTTGATAGTTTTTTCCATTTCATTTTAAAAATCTGCCTTTTTGAGTTACAACTTACAAACAATATAATGCACCCATTTTAAGAGTATGCTTTGATGAATTTTGACAGACAGATACAGCAGTGCAACAACCATCAAAAACAAGATGTAGAACATTTCCATCACCCCAAAAAGTTCCCTTACACTACTTCTTTGCAGCCACTTCTGCTTCCTGCCATCTCATCTCCTACTAGTGATTCCAGGCAACCACTTATCTGCTGTCTGTTACTATTGGATTTCCCTTTGTTAGAATTTCATATGTATGGAATTATGCAGTATATAGTCTTTTTTTTTTTTTTAATTCTTTGGTCACACTGTGCAGCATGTAGGATCTTAGTTCCCCGACCAGGGATCGAACTCATGTGCCCTGCATTGGAAGCACAGAGTCTTAACCACTGGACCACCAGGGAAGTACCCAGTATACAGTGTTTTGTGTGGCTTTTTTTTTTTGTTCAGCATAACATTTTTGAGCGTCATTCATGTTGGTGTGTGTTACAGTAGTTCATTTCTTTTTATTGCTAAGTATATTCCTTTGCATGAATGTACCAAAATTTGTTTATCCACTCAACTATTTGGGTGGTTTCTAGTCTTTGGCTCTTATAAATGAAGCTGTTTTAATCATTTGTACAAAAATCTTTGTGTTAAGTGTATGTTTTTGTTCCTCTTGGGCAAGTACTTAGGAGTATAATTGTTGGATCAAGTGCAGATATATGTTTAATTTTATAGAAAACTTAGAACTATTCCCAGAGTGGTGGTGCCTCTTCCTACCACAAATGATATATGAGAGTTTAGGTTGTTCCACATTCTTGCCAACATTTGGTGGTGTCTTTTTTATTTTTTTTAATTGAAGTATAGTTGATTTACAATGTTTTGTTAGTTTCTGGTGTACAGCAAAGTGATTCATTTATACATACATATACATATTCTTTTTCATATTCTTTTCCATTATGGTTTATTACAGGATATTGAATATAGTTCCCTGTGCTATACAGTAGGACCTTTTTGTTTATTTATTTTGTATATAGTAGTTTGTATATGCTAATCCCAAACTCCTAATTTATTTCTCCCCAGTCACCTTTTCCCTTTGGTAATCATAAATTTGTTTTCTGTGTTTGTGAGTTTGTTTTATAAATAAGTTCACATTTTAGATTCCATATGTAAGTGATATCATATGATATTTGTCTTTCTCTTTCTGACTTACTTCACTTAGTATGGCTAGGACCTCCAATATAGTGTTGAATAGAAGTGGTGAGAGGGGACATTCTTTCCTTGTTCTTGATCATCATAGGCGGAAAGTATTCAATCTTTTATCATTAAGTTTAATGTAAGCTGTAGGTTTTTTACAGATGCCCTTTATCTGGTTGAGGAAATTCCATTCTGTTCCTAGTTTGCTGAGAATTAAAAAACATTGCAACTGGATATTAAACTTTGTTAATCTTTTTTTAATATTTATGAGATTTATATAGTTTTCCTTCATAGTGTAAATATGCTTTATTACATAATTGATTTTGTAATGTTAAAACTAACCTTGCTCCTTAGATAACCTCACTTGGTCTCTTTTTTAAAAAATATTTATTTATTTATTTATTTTCGGCTGCTTCAGGTCTTAGTTGCAGCACGTGGGATCTTTTGTTGCGGTGCGCAGGCTTCTCTCTAGTTGTGGTGCGCAGGCTTCTCTAGTTGTGGCACTCAGACTTCTTTCTAGTTGGTGCGAGGGCTCAGTAGTTGCAACATGAGGGCCTTAGTTCCCTGATGAGGGATCAAACCCATGTCCCCTGCATTGGAAGGCAGATTCTCAACCACTGGACCACCAGGGAAGTCCCTCACTTGGTCTTAATGTATTATCATTTTTATATATTGCTGGATTTGATTTACTAGAACTTAATTATTAAGGAGTTTTATACCTATGTTCATGAGGAGTATTGGTTTTAGTTTTCTTGTGATGTCTTCATCTTTTTTTTGTGTGTGTGTGTGTGTTAGCTTTAGGTGTACAGCAGAGTGATTCAAGGTGTACAGTTATGTGTGTATGCTTTTTCAGATTCTTTTCCATTATTGGTTATTACAAGACATTGAATATAGTTCCCTGTACTATACAGTAGGTCCTTGTTGTTTATTTCATACAGAGTAGTGTGTATATGTGAATCCCAAACTGCTAATTTATCACACACACTCCCCACCCCACCCCTTGCTATCCCCCCTGGTAAACATGTATGTTTTCTATGTCTGAGTCTATTTCTGTTTTGTAAATAAGTTCATTTATATCATTTTCTTAGTCTTCATCTGGTTTTGATGTCAGGGTAATACTGACCATATAATTCAAAACCAAATGAGTAAAGTGAGTTGGGAAGGGTTCCCTTCTTATTTTCTGAGTTTGTGTAAGTTTGTGTAGGTATCATTTTTCCTTAAATGTTTAATGGAATTCACCAGTGAAGCCATCTAGATCTTTAGTTTTCTGAGAAGTTTTTAAATTAAATTTATTTAGTCGTTAGAACTATCCAGGTTATTTACTTCTTGAGTGTGTGTTTGTAGTTTGTATCTTTGAATTTGTCCATTTCATCTAAAGTTTTTGAATTTTATTAGAATAAAAGTGTTCGTAATATTTTATTATCCTTTTCATGTCTGTAAGCCCTGAAGTGGTATTCCCTCTTTCATTGATGATATTGGTAATTTGTGTCTACTCTCTTTTATTCCTTATCTGTCTGGCTAGAGGTTTATCAATTGTATTGGTCTTTAAAAAAAAAAAAAAAAAAAAGCTTTTGGTTCCATTGATTTTTCTCTATTGTTTGTCCATTTTCTGTTTCATTGATTTCTGCTTTTGTCTTTATTGTTGCATTTCTTATGCTTAGCTTTGGGTTTAATTTGCTCTTCGTTTTTTGGCTTCTTAATGTAGAAACTTAAATCACTGATTTGAGACCTTTCTTAGTATTTTAGTGTTTTAAGTATTTTAGGTAAACATTTTTGAGATAATTGTCGATTCACATGTGGTTTTAAGTCTTGTGATTTCTTATTTCACCCATGTTATTTAGAAGTTTGTTGTTTAGCTTTCTACTTTTGGGGATTTTTTTTGTCACTGTTACAGATATCTTTCTATTACTGATTTCTAACTTAATTCTCTTGGTCAGATAACATATTCTGTATGATTCCAATTCTTTTAAATGAATTTGTACCTGTTTTCTGTTACAGAATATTATCTATCTTGGTAAATGTTCTGTGTACATTTAAAAGGATGTACATTCTGATGTTTTTTGGTTGATCTATAAATGTTATATGTGCTGTCTGAGTGTTACTGATCATTGTCATCTATATCCATATTGATTTTCTGTCTACTTGTTCTGTTAATTACTGAGAGAGGACTGTTGAAATCTCACACTGTAATTGTGGATTCATCTATTCCTGCTTTCAGTTCATCTATTCCTCCTTTCAGTTTGGTCATTTTTTTTCATATCTTCTTGGCAAATCAGTTCCTTTATAATTATGAAATATCCCTCTTTATCCCTGACAATATTTCTTGTTCTGAGGTCTACTTTTTTAGATATTAATGTAGCCATTCCAGCTTTCTTTCGATTAGTATTTTTCATTGTATATATATTTTTATTCTTTTAGCATATTTGTATCTTTGTATTCTAAATATGTTTCTTAAGACAGCATATAGTTGAATTTTTAAAAATCTGGTCTGTCATCTGTTCCTTTTAACTGGAATGACTAGATTGTTTACTTTTAATGTAACTATAGATATAGGTGGGGTTAAATCTACCATTTTGTGATTTTTTTTGTCCTATCTTTCCTTTGTTTTTTCCTACCATTTTTTAGATTTAAGGTTTTTTGAAATTTCATTTTCTTGACACTATTGGCTTCTTAGCTACACCTGTTTGTTTTATTTTTTAAGTAAATGCTCTTAGATTTACAATATGTATTTAATCCATCACCTTCAAATAATATTACACCACTTTACATATAATTTAAGAACCTCACAATGTATCATCTATTTCCTCCCTCCTGTCCTTTGTTTAATTGTCATTAATCTTGCTTCTATATATAAACAGCTTTCTGTAAGATTTCTTACAGTTCAAGTTTGCTGATGCTGGATACACTTTCTCTCAGCTTTTGTCTGAAAAAAAATCTTTAATTCATCTTTTTTGAAAGATAATTTTTACTGGTTATAGGATTCTAAGTTGATAGTTTTTTCTTTCAACACCATAAAGACATTATTCTGTTGTCTTCTGGCTTGTACAGTTTCTGATAAGAAATCTATTGTAATTCTTTGTTCTTCTGTGTGTACTATGTTTGGCTACCTTTTTTATTGGAAATGTTTTCAAATTTATAAAAAGTGTTAAAAAATAATATGAGGAATACTCATATGCAGTAGTGCTGTATGATCTAATAATGTCCTTTATAATATTTCCAATACAAGTTCCAGGGTAAGGTCAGGAATTGCATTTAATTTTTATGTCCCTTTAACCGCTTTTTTGTGGAATATTTCATAGCCGTTCTGACTTTTATGTTATTGACATATTTGAAGAATGCATCCCTTCCAAACTTTTTTAAACAACAGAGCATTCTTTTTTGCATTTGTCTTATGTTTCCTCATGTCTAAGTTGAGATTATGTTTTCTCAGTTAGAGTACTGCATAGGTGATGTTGTGTCCTTCTGAGGATATCACACCTGGGGACATAACAGCCTTCATCTGTTTTTCGTAAGTGATGTTACATCTAGTCAAGATATTGCCCAAATTGCTCCTAAGTATAATAACTGTATTTTATATCTTCCTTGCAACTAATAAGCAGTCTGCAGGGAGATACTCTAAGATCATGCAAATATAGTTGTGTCTTGGTATCTGTAGGTGATGGTTCCAGGATCCCCTGTGGACACCAAAATCCGCAGATGGTCAAGTCACATATACAGTGGCATAGTATTTGCATATAACCTATGCACATCCTCTTGTATACTTTAAATCATCTCTAGCTTACTTATAGTATCTAGTACAGTGTAAATGCTATGAAAATAGTTGCCAGCGTGTGGTAAATTCAAGTTTTGCTTTTTGGAACCTCTGGAATTAAAAAAAAAAATTCGATCAGGATTGGTTAAATCTGCAGATGCAGAACCTGTGGATACAGAGGGCCGACTGTATCCTGCTTCTCATCAGCATTTTCCCCAGGCTTAGTATCCACTGGTGGTTCTTACCTGATTTTTAAAAAATTAATTAATTAATTAATTAATTAATTTATTTTTGGCTGCATTGGGTCTTCGTTGCTGCACATGGGCTTTTCTCTAGTTGCGGTGAACGGGGGCTACTCTTTGTTGTGGTGCGCGGGCTTCTCATTGCGGTGAATTCTCTTGTTGTGGAACATGAGCTCTAGGCTCATGGACTTCAGTAGTTGTGGCACGCAGGCTCAGTAGTGGTGCCTCGCGGGCTCTAGAGCACAGGCTCAGTAGTTGTGGCACACGGGCTTAGCTGCTCTGTGGCATGTGGAATCTTCCTGGACCAGGGCTCAAACCTGTGTCTCCTGCATTGGCAGGCGGATTCTCAACCACTGTGTCACCAGGGAAGCTCCTTACCTGATCTTTACCATGATGGTTGCAAAATGTTTCTAGCCCTTGCTCTACATTTAGTATTCAGCTTTCTACATTCTGTTGTAAGCAGGGGACCTTCCTTCTCCCCTTACTTTTATTTTTTAACTAAAAAAATCTATTTTTATTTTTTATAAATTTATTTTATTTATTTTATTTTTGGCTGCGTTGGGTCTTTGTTGCTGCGCACGGTCTTTCTCTAGTTGCAGCAAGAGGGGCTACTCTTCCTTGCGGTTCACAGGCTTGTTCTCACTGAAGTGGCTTCTCTTGTTGCAGAGCACGGGCTCTAGAGCGCAGGCTCAGTAGTCACGGCACACGGGCTTAGTTGCTCCGTGGCATGTGGGATCTTCCCGGACTAGGGCTCTAACCTATGCCCTCTGCATTGGCAGGTGGATTCTTAACCACTGTGCCACCAGGGAAGCCCCTCCCCTTACTTTTAAATTTATTTGTTATTGGTGTGATTTCATAAATTATATTTTTTTCTCAAGGGCTTATAATTTACTGTTGTGCTTAATTATTTTGGTGCTTAAATTGTCTGAGATTTATCTCAGGGTCCTCTCAAACCTTTTCTGGGGATGCATCTTCCTTGGCCTGTATTTGTGCTTTCGTTCCAGTTCTCCTATGCGTGTGTACACACACACACACACACACACACACACACACACACACACGGCTGCTTTTAAATGTCTTGATTTCTCTAAGGTCTCACCCCAGTGCTTCCTCTTAGAGCTTTAGTTGTTCTGTTGTATTCCTCTGCCTGTAATCTCTTGTCCCCAGGCGCCTGAAGATCTTCTGTCTCCTGTAGTTCCTTCTCTCCCTCTGCAGGCAATTAACATTTCTTATAGTGGCCTCCAACCTGATAACTAGATTATGCCACTGTTCCAAACTGCACTCCAAGTTAGGTAAGACAGAAACCAGTTCCTCAGGCAGCCTCCTAACAAGCCAGAACATTGCAAACCACTTTCACTCTTCCTTCTGCCCTGATGGAGGAGCAGAAGTTGTGTGGCTTCCTTCTGACCTGTTGTAATGTCCTAGGGAAGGGGTGTAGGGCCAAGGATAGACAGAAAACATGAAATTTCCTACCATTTTGAGTGCAGCTTTCCTTTGGTTAGGCATTTGCTTGGTTGTTGCTGGTTTTTAACTGGTTTCTGGAGTCTTCCCAAAGCTGCTTTGGTCTGTATGTTATTGTTTATTTGGTGTTTCTGTCGGGGAATGAGGGCCTGGATCTTCTTAGTGTGCCATCTTGCTAATGTTGCTCCAAGGGTGGATAATTTTAAGGCATTATTTTCTCAAATATCTTTTCTCTTCCCTTTTCCTCATCTCTGTAACTCTAATTTCACCTGTATTAGACCAACTGATGTTGGTGTACAGATTACTGAAGCTCTGTTCATTTGCTTTCCAGACTTTTTTTTTCCTCTCTCTGCTTCAGTTTGGATAGTTTTTGTAGCTGCATATTCCAATTCACTGTTTTTTTCTGAAGTGTCTAATCTGTTGTTAATCCCATCAAGTGGAATTTTCATTTTTGCACTTATTTTTTTAATCTCTTGAAGCTCCATTTGTTTCTTTTTGATATTGTCCTTTTCCCTCTTCAGTATCTTCACATTTTCCTTAAAATAGTTAAGCTTATAAATAATAGCTATTTAAAGTCATTATCTGCTAATACATTAGCATAATATTATAGCATTCTAGATGTATATCTATTGATAGATTTTTTTTCCATGTAATGTCTGAAACATTTATGTTAACATATTTCCATACAAATAACCCAAAGAAAGTTTAGTATTAGTTTTTTTTAATTTAATTTAATTTTTTTATACAGCAGGTTCTTATTAGTCATCAATTTTATACACATTAGTGTACACATGTCAATCCCAATCGCCCAATTCAGCACACCACCATCCCCACCCCCCTGCGGCTTTCCCCCCTTGGTGGCCATACATTTGTTCTCTACATCTGTGTCTCAACTCTTGCCCTGCAGACCGGTTCATCTGTACCATTTTTCTAGGTTCCACATACATGCGTTTATGTATGATATTTGTTTTTCTCTTTCTGACTTACTTGACTCTGTATGACAGTCTCTAGATCCATCCACGTCTCAACAAATGACTCAATTTTGTTCCTTTTTATGGCTAAGTAATATTCCATTGTATATATGTACCACAACTTCTTTATCCATTCGTCTGTCGATGGACATTTAGGTTGCTTCCATGACCTGGCTATTGTAAATAGTGCTGCAGTGAACATTGGGGTACATGTGTCTTTTTGAATTATGGTTTTCTCTGGGTATATGCCCAGTAGTGGGATTGCTGGATCATATGGTAATTCTATTTTTAGTTTTTTAAGGAACTTCCATACTGTTCTCCATAGTGGCTGTATCAATTTACATTCCCACCAACAGTGCAAGAGGGTTCCCTTTTTTCCACACCCTCTCCAGCATTTATTGTTTGTAGATATTTTGATGATGGCCATTCTGACTGGTGTGAGGTGATACCTTATTGTAGTTTTGATTTGCATTTCTCTAATAATTAGTGATGTTGAGCAGCTTTTCATGTGCTTCTTGGCCATCTGTATGTCTTCATTGGAGAAATGTCTATTTAGGTCTTCTGCCCATTTTTGGATTGGGTTGTTTGTTTCTTTAATATTGAGCTGCATGAGCTGTTTATATATTTTGGAGATTAATCCTTTGTCCGTTGATTCGTTTGCAAATATTTTCTACCATTCTGAGGGTTGTCTTTTCATCTTGTTTATGGTTTCCTTTGCTGTGCAGAAGTTTTTCAGTTTCATTAGGTCCCATTTGTTTATTTTGTTTTTATTTTCCATTACTCTAGGAGGTGGATCAAAAAAGATCTTGCTGGGATTTATGTCAAAGAGTTTTCTTCCTATGTTTTCCTCTAAGAGTTTTATAGTGTCTGGTCTTACATTGAGGTCTCTAATCCATTTTGAGTTTATTTTTGTGTATGGTGTTAGGGAGTGTTCTAATTTCATTCTTTTACATGTAGCTGTCCAGTTTTCCCAGCACCACTTATTGAAGAGACTGTCTTTTCTCCATTGTATATTCTTGCCTCCTTTGTCATAGGTTAGTTGACCAGAGGTGCGTGGGTTTATCTCTGGGCTTTCTATCTTGTTACATTGACCTGTGTTTCTGTTTTTGTGCCAGAACCATATTGTCTTGATTACTGTAGCTTTGTAGTATAGTCTGAAGTCAGGGAGTCTGATTCCTCCAGCTCCCTCAAGACTGCTTTGGCTATTTGGGGTCTTTTGTGTCTCCATACAAATTTTAAGATTTTTTGTTCTAGTTCCGTAAAAAATGCCATTGGTAATTTGTTAGGGATTGCATTGAATCTGTAGACTGCCTTGGGTAGTATAGTCATTTTCACAATACTTATTCTTCCAATCCAAGAACATGGTATATCTCTCCATCTGTTGGTATCATCTTTAATTTCTTTCATCAGTGTCTTATAGTTTTCTGCCTACAGGTCTTTTGTCTCCCGAGGTAGGTTTATTCCTAGGTATTTTATTCTTTTTGTTGCAGTGGTAAATGGGAGTGTTTCCTTAATTTCTCTTTCAGAGTTTTCATCATTAGTGTATAAGAATGCAAGAGATTTCTGTGCATTAATTTTGTATCCTGCAACTTTACCAGATTCATTGATTAGCTCTAGTAGTTTTCTGGTGGCATTTTTAGGATTCTCTGTGTATCTGCATAGAGATATGTATGGTGGCATTTTTAGGATTCTCTATGTATCTCATGTCATCTGCAAACAGTGACAGTTTTACTTCTTCTTTTCCAATTTGTATTCCTTTTATTTCTTCTTCTCTGATTGCTGTGGCTAGGACTTCCAAAATTATGTTGAGTAATAGTGGTGAGAGTGGACATCCTTGTCTCGTTCCTGATCTTAGAGGAAATGCTTTCAGTTTTTCACCATTGAGAATGATGTTTGTTGTGGGTTTGTCGTATATGGCCTTTATTATGTTGAGGTAGTTTCCCTCTATGCCCACTTTCTGGAGAGTTTTTATCATAAATGGGTGTTGAATTTTGTCAAAAGCTTTTTCTGCATCTATTGAGATGATCATATGGTTTTTCTCTTCAATTTGTTAATATGGTGTATCACATTGATTGATTTGCGTATATTGAAGAATCCTTGCATCCCTGGGATAAATCCCACTTAATCATGGTGTATGATCCTTTTAATGTGTTGTTGGATTCTGTTTGCTAGTATTCTGTTGAGGATTTTTGCATCGATATTCATCAGTGATATTGGTCTGTAATTTTCTTTTTTTGTAATATCTTTGTCCGGTTTTGGTATCAGGGTAATGGTGGCCTCATAGAATGAGTTTCGGAGTGTTCCTCCCTCTGCAATTTTTTGGAAGAGTTTGAGAAGGATGGGTGTTAGCTCTTCTCTAAATGTTTGATAGAATTCACCTGTGAAGCCATCTGGTCCTGGACTTTTGTTTGTTGGAAGATTTTTAATCACAGTTTCAATTTCATTACTTGTGATTGGTCTGTTCATATTTTCTGTTTCTTCCTGGTTCAGTCTTGGAAGGTTATACCTTTCTAAGAATTTGTCCATTTCTTCCAGGTTGTCCATTTTATTGGCATAGAGTTGCTTGTAGTAGTCTCTTAGGATGCTTTGTATTTCTGCGGTGTCTGTTGTAACTTCTCCTTTTTCATTTCTAATTTTATTGATTTGAGTCCTCTCCCTCTTTTTCTTGATGAGTCTGGCTAATGGTTTATCAATTTTGTTTATCTTCTCAAAGAACCAGGATTTAGTTTTATTGATCTTTGCTATTGTTTTCTTTGTTTCTATTTCATTTATTTCTGCTCTGATGTTTATGATTTCTTTCCTTCTTCTAACTTTGGGTTTTGTTTGTTCTTCTTTCTCTAGTTCCTTTAGGTGTAAGGTTAGATTGTTTATTTGAGATTTTTCTTGTTTCTTGAGGTAGGCTTGTATAGCTGTAAACTTCCCTCTTAGAACTGCTTTTGCTGCATCCCATAGGTTTTGGATCGTTGTGTTTTTGTTTTTGTTTTTTTTTAAGGAATTCCTTTATTTTTATTATTTATTTATTCATTTATTTTTGGCTGTGTTGGGTCTTCGTTTCTGTGCAAGGGCTTTCTCTAGTTGTGGCAAGCGGGGGCCACTCTTCATCGTGGTGCGCAGGCCTCTCACTATCGCGGCCTCTCTTGTTGCGGAGCACAAGCTCCAGACGCGCAGGCTCAGTAGTTGTGGCTCACAGGCCTAGGTGCTCCGCAGCATGTGGGATCTTCCCAGACCAGGGCTCGAACCCTTGTCCCCTGCATTGGCAGGCAGATTCGCAACCACTGCGCCACCAGGGAAGCCCCTGATCATTGTGTTTTCATTGTCATTTGTCTCTAGGTATTTTTTGATTTCCTCTTTGATTTCTTCAGTGATCTCTTGGTTATTTAGTAACATATTGTTTAGCCTCCATGTGTTTGTGTTTTTTACGTTTTTTTCCCTGTAATTCATTTCTAATCTCATAGCGCTATTGTCAGAAAAGATGATTGATATGATTTTAATTTTCTTAAATTTACTGAGGCTTGATTTGTGACCCAAGATGTGATCTATCCTGAGAATGTTCTGTGCGCACTTGAGAAGAACGTGTAATCTGCTGTTTTTGTATGGAATGTCCTATGAATATCAATTAAATCTATCTGGTCTATTGTGTCATTTAAAGCTTCTGTTTCCTTATTTATTTTCATTTTGGATGATCTGTCCATTGGTGTAAGTGAGGTGTTAAATTCCCCCACTATTATTGTGTTACTGTCGATTTCCTCTTTTAGAGCTGTTAGCAGTTGCCTTATGTATTGAGTTGCTCCTATGTTGGGTGCATATATATTTATAATTGTTATATCTTCTTCTTGGATTGATCCCTTGATCATTATGTAGTGTCCTTCCTTGTCTCTTGTAACATTCTTTATTTTAAAGTCTATTTTATCTGATATGAGTATTGCTACTCCAGATTTCTTTTGATTTCCATTTGCATGGAATATCTTTTTCCATCCCCTCACTTTCAGTCTGTATGTGTCCCTAGGTCTGAAGTGGGTCTCTTGTAGACAACATATATATGGGTCTTGTTTTTATATCCATTCAGCAAGCCTGCGTCTTTTGGTTGGGGCATTTAATCCATTTACGTTTAAGGTAATTATCAATATGTATGTTCCTATGACCATTTTCTTAATTGTTTTGGGTTTGTTTTTGTAGGTCCTTTTCTTCTCTTGTGTTTCCCACTTAGAGAAGTTCCTTTAGCTTTTGTTGTAGAGCTAGTTTGGTGGTGCTGAATTCTCTTAGCTTTTGCTTGTCTGTAAAGCTTTTGATTTCTCCATTGAATATGAATGAGATCCTTGCCAGGTAGAGTAATCTTGGTTGTAGGTTTTTCCCTTTCATCACTTTAAGTATATCATGCCACTCCCTTCTGGCTTGTGGAGTTTCTGCTGAGAAATCAGCTGTTAACCTTATGGGAGTTCCCTTGTATGTTATTTGTCGTTTTTCCCTTGCTGCTTTCAATAATTTTTCTTTGTCTTTAATTTTTGCCAATTTGATTACCATGTGTCTCGGCATGTTTCTTCTTGGGTTTATCCTGCATGGGACTCGCTGCACTTCCTGGAGTTGGGTGGCTATTTCTTTTCCCATGTTAGGGAAGTTTTCGACTATAATCTCTTCAAATATTTTCTCTGGTCCTTTCCCTTTCTCTTCTCCTTCTGGGACCCTTATAATGCGAATGTTGTTGCGTTTAATGTTGTCCCAGAGGTCTCTTAGGCTGTCTTCATTTCTTTTCGTTCTTTTTTCTTTATTCTGTTCTGCAGCACTGAATTCCACCATTCTGTCTTCCAGGTCACTTATCCATTCTTCTGCCTCAGTTATTCTGCTATTGATTCCTTCTAGTGTAGTTTTCATTTCAGTTATTGTATTGTTCATCTCTGTTTGTTTGTTCTTTAATTCTTCTAGGTCTTTGTTAAACATTTCTTGCATCTTCTCGATCTTTGCCTCCATTCTTTTTCCGAGGTCCTGGCTCATCTTCACTATCATTATTCTGAATTCTTTTTCTGGAAGCTTGCCTATCTCCACTTAATTTAGTTGTTTTTCTGGGGTTTTATCTTGTTCCTTCATCTGGTACATAGCCCTCTGCCTTTTCATCTTGTCTGTCTTTCTGTGTATGTGGTTTTTGTTTCACAGGCTGCAGGATTGTAGTTCTTCTTGCTTCTGCTGTCTGCCCTCTATTGATGGATTTTTTACCTGCTTATGGGTCACATTTTTCTGCTTCTTGTGTATCTGTTAATTTTTTATTGGGTGTTGAACATTGTGAATTTACTCTGTTGAGAGCAAATTTTATTTTTTCTCTTTAGAGATTCTGAAACTTGGTTCTGGAAGATAGCTACTTGTGGATCAGCATAATCATTACAAAGCTTGTGTTTAAGCCTTTTAAGGGAAGATCTGGAGTATTCCTTTCTCTAGGGCTAGTTTAGCTTCACTCCTAAGGTGTGTCCCTCCTGGAATCTCTATTCAGTGTTCTTTGTATTCAAGAGTGGTGTCTCCACTCTGGCTGGTGGAAACTTGAATGTTACCATGCTGTTTGAGCTTTGGGTATTGTTAGGCATACAGCTCCCCAGTAGTTGTTTTTCATCTGGTCTTGTGAATTTCACCCTGTGCATGTGCAGATTGTCCTTCAGCTGAAGTCTCAAAGAGAGTTTTATGCAGATTTCTGGAGTCTTTTTATGTTTTTTTTTTTTTTTTTTGGCTTCCTCCTCTTCAGTGCTTGGTCCTACAGATTTTATTTGCCTTTGCATTCCCAAATTCCAGAATTGAATTGAATTGTCCCCTCAGTTCATTGGGATCATTGGGCTCTGTTTGGGTTCCCCACTCTGTACCCCTGTGTGGAAATTGTCTCCATTCAGAAAGCCAAGATGGGGCTCAGTCTGTCTAGCACCATCTGTTATCCAGTGTCTGAAAACATTTGTTTTATGTATTTTATCTAGTTTTCTAGTTATTGATGGCAGGAGGCAAGTCCTGTAGGAGTTAATTCTTCATGGGCAAAAGGAGACATTCTCATACATTTTAAAATTAGGATATAATTCATATAACATAGGTGCACAGTTCAGTGCTTTTTAGTATATTCACTACATTATGCAACCATTGCCACCATCTAATTCTAGAATATTTCCATCACCCCGTAAAAGATAGCTCATACTCATTAAGCTATCACTTCCCATTGCCCCCTTTTCCCAGCCCCTAACAACCACTAATCTACTTTCTGTCTCTCTGGATTTGCCTATTCTGAATATTCCATATAAGTGGAATCACACAATATGTGGCCTTTTGTCTCTGGGCGTCTTTCACTTACAATGTTTTTAAGGTTTATCCATGTTTTATGATGTAATGCTACTTCATTCCTTTTTATGGCCAAGTAATATTCCATCATACGGCTTTACCACAGTTTATGCATTCATCACTTGATGAATGTTTGGGTTGTTTCTACTTTTGGGCTTTTATGAATAATGCTGCTATTCATACATGTTTTCTTATAATAATTTGTAATATTGTAAACAAGGCTGAGTTTACCATTATTTTTATTTACTTAATTGACCTTGATCTGATAAAAAATAGCTCTTGCGTTGTGCTAGACAGTGTTCTGAGTGCCTCCTATGCTTATTTTGTTTAATCTTCAGTCCATCCCTATGAGGTAGATACTGATTTTCCATTTTACTGATTAAGAAAGTGAAGTTTAGAGAGGATAATTTTCCCAAGGTACCACAGGGTACCACCGCTAGTGGGTGCCACCATGCTAAGTCAGATAGATGATACAGAGTTGTGTAGGACCTAGTAATGGCTGTAATTTACACAGTCCAATAGAACAAATACTGAAATTAGTCCTGGGAGTCACTGTGGGAAATTATTTGAAGAGGAAAAAAAAAACAGACTGTTTAGGGACTTCCCTGGTGGTCCAGTGGTTAAGACTTGGCACTGCCAGTGCTGGGGGCACAGGTTCAATGCCTGGTCGAGGAACTAGGATCCCACATGCTGCATGGCATGGCCAAAAAAAACCCCCAAAAAACAACCCTACCAAAAAAAAACTGTTTAAATTGAAGATCTTTTGATGGTTGCTTGTCTGTTAACCACTTGTACCAATCTTTCAGCAGGTATTTTCCTTGGGACTAGCCTTGAGTAGAATTGGATAGTAATTTGTACAGTATTTGAGTATTCAAAAAAGAGCAGCAGAGCCTTTCCAGTTGTGCTTGGGTTTTTCAACTCCAAATCATATTCTGTTCCCTAATAGTTAAAAAAAGATATCACGTGGATCTGATATTATTTAAGAAGGACTTTCTTTCATTAGGGATATCCATCTTCACTCCTGTATTAGGACTGAAGAAGGTGAGATTCTTTATCTTTTAAAAATTCATTAATATTATTCATTTTTCTTTCTTTGAGAAGGTAAATTTATCCTCCTTTGCAGCTTATGTCAAATAAAAGAAGTCCTTTTGGGATCTCTGAGGTGAAAAGTTATATTGGGAAAGGAATTTATTAGATTACATTTGTACCCTACTCTATTAGTTTTCTATTGCTGTGTAATAAATTACCACAATCTTAGCAGCTTAAAACAACACGCATTTATCATCTCACAGTATTGTAGTAGTTCTGTAGATTAGAAGACCTGGTGGACTCGAGGGGGTTCTCTGCTTAGGGTCTCACAAGGCCAAAATCAAGGTATTGGCCAGACCGGTCTCTTATCTGGAGGCCCTGGAGGAGAATCCACTTCCAAGTTCATTCACATTGTTGGCAGAATTCAGTTCCTTGTGGCTGTAGGTCTGAAGTCCCTGTTTCCTTGACATGTGGCCCTTCTCACTTCTGTCAAATCCTGCTTGTGCTTTGAGTCTCTGACCTCGCCACCAGCCAGAGAAAACTCTGCTTTTTTTTTTTTTTAAATTTTTATTTATTTATTTATTTATTTATTTATTTTTGGCTGTGTTGAGTCTTCGTTTCTGTGCGAGGGCTTTCTCTAGTTGCGGCAAGTGGGGGCCACTCTTCATTGCGGTGCGCGGGCCTCTCACTGTCGCGGCCTCTCTTGTTGCGGAGCACAAGCTCCAGACGCGCAGGCTCAGTAGTTGTGGCTCACGGGCCTAGTTGCTCCGTGGCATGTGGGATCTTCCCAGACCAGGGCTCGAACCTGTGTCCCCTGCATTGGCAGGCAGATTCTCAACCACTGCGCCACCAGGGAAGCCCCAAAACTCTGCTTTTTAAAGAGCTCATGTGTATAGGTCAGGCTACTGGGATAATCTGCCTGTATTAAGGTCAGCTGTGCCATATAACTTAGTATAATCGCAGCCGTGATACCACATTCACAGGTTCCACACACAGTCAAAGGAGAGGGGATTATATGAGGTTAAGGGTGTTTGAGGGTCATTCTTAGAATTCTGCCCACCGTAGCTATTAATGTTCATTTTAAAACATTGTTGTGAGGGTCACATTTTTGATACAGCTGACTTTTCTACTCCCGGCTCTCATCGTATCCTTCCCTCACCCTTGAACTCTTTTCTTCCTTTAAAATAGTGGGCCCCTTTTCTCCCTTTATTTGGTAGCATGCTTGTCCTTGACCTCATCCTTGACTCTCTAAGGAAACCCTGGATTTACCTTTTAGAATAACATTTCCTGAAATCACTTTTCTTTATGCTGATCAATTATATAAGAAATGTTGGACTACAGACATCATCATCATCATCCTTGTGCTTCACCTCTCTAAGACTGAGTATTCAATGTAGGATTTAGCTGCTCACAGACACCAGCAAGGTGTTTTTCATCTATGTGATCTGCAGATGAACTGCACCTTATTTTTTCACTCTTTCCTCTCTTGCATTAAGATTCAAAGATGTCTCACTGTCTGCAAGTTCAAGAAGTATGTTAAAACCCTGTATATCTCTCAATCTATCTGTAGCTAGTAATGCTAATATAATTCCATTTTATCTCACAGCAGGGTCTAGTAGAAAAGCACATCAGTAATGAAAAATAGTAATTCAAAGCTGTGTTTGGTGGAGCATTCTGAAGGCTTGTAGATCTGTCTGAAGCAACAGGGGATTTCTCAGGCTGCCTGGAGAACCTGAACAGGTTATAGAACAAAAACTACATCATTCTGCTCATACTGTGGTGTGAAGGCTGACACTGGTCAGAAATGGCTAATGGATTTGGGGTCCATCCCCTCTCCCCAAGTTAGGGTTATTTTCTTCCATTTAGTAGTATTCACTGAAGAAGAAAATTTATATATAAAAGCTTTAGTGGATAATTTAGGATTTTTCATGTGTAAGGGGAGTTGTAGGATTTGTAATTATCTTGTGAACTAATTTAGAATGAAGACGGATACAGGCATACCTTGGAGATATTGCGCATTTGGTTCCAGACCACTGCAATAAAGTGAATACTGCAATAAAGTGAGACATATGAATTTTTTGGTTTCCCAGTGCATATGAAAGTTATGTTTACACCTTACTATAGTCTATTAAGTGTGCAGTAGTATTGTGTCTAAAAAATGTATATACCTTAATTAAAAATAATGCTGTTGGAAAAATGGCGGCAATAGACTTGCTCCACTCAGAGTTGCCACAAAACTTCAATTTGTAAAAAACATAATATCTGCGAAGCACAGTAAAGTGAAACACAATTAAACAAGGTGTGCCTGTAGTTGTTTTTGGTTGTAATAAAAGTTATGAACTCCTGAGTTCTAATGTTAGGTGAGAAAGTAAGAAAAGGAGATGTTACAAGATTCATATAGTGTACCATTTGGATGGAGATGATTGTTGTGAATAAGTGTTTATCTTTTATTCATTCATTCACTGTTTTTTAAATGTCTACCATTGTCCAGGCTATATATTTTGTGCTAACAATGGACTCTACCCTATGGATCCCATACTCTACTGGGGGAAATAGTGTTCTTATAGAAATAGTTACAGTACTGTGAGTTAGGTGCTATTAGAAGGAGTGCAGTGGGTGCACAGAGGAGAGATTCTCCAGTGGTTGGAAAAGGCTTATTAAGGGAGGTGACACTTGAAGTGAGTCTTCATTGAAAGAAGAACAAGAGTTCTGGCAAAGGGGGATGAGCATTCTGGGCAGAGGAACTGGCACTTGCAAGGTATGGAGGTGTTCTAGTCTGGTGTGTTCAGGGAAGAGTTAGGAGTTTGTTAAGTCTGCAACCTGGAAAGTGAGTAGGGTAGGGAAGAGGTAGGAGTCAAGAGTGGAAAGGTGAATTGTATCCAGGTTGTGAAAGGTCATGTGTGGATTAAGGATTTTGAATGTATCTTATAGTTAGGAACCGGCAAAGATTTTAAGTAGGGACTAATGTGATTAACTTAGCATTGTAGAAAAATGCCTCTGAAGGCAGTGTGGAGGATGGATTGAGAGTTAGGGAGTGGGGTACGAGAGGCAGCTACCAGTTAGAGACTATTGATACCATCTATTAAAAAAAAGACTAAGGGCTTCCCTGGTGGTGCAGTGGTTAAGAATCCGCCTGCCAGTGCAGGGGACGTGGGTTCGATCTCTGGTCTGGGAAGATCCCACATGCCGCGGAGCAACTAAGCCCGTGCACCACAACTACTGAGCCTGCGCTTCTAGAGCCCAGGAGCCACAACTACTGAGACCACGTGCTGCAACTACTGAAGCCTGCGCTCCTAGAGCCCACGCTCTGCAACAAGAGAAGCCACCTCAGTGAGAAGACCGTGCACTGCAACAAAGAGTAGCCCCCGCTCGCCACAACTAGAGAAAGCCCGCGCACGGCAACAAAGACCCAATGCAGCCAAAAATAAATAAAAATAAAATAAATTAAAAAAAAAAAAAAGACGAAGGCCTGTGGCATATTCAGGAGGGGATATGTTCCAGAGGTATTTTAGAGGTCTCTCTAAAGTAGGGATAATAATGGTACCTACCTTTAGTGTTGATATGAAGAGTAAATGAGTTAATAAATTTAAGGTGTTTAGAGCAGAGCATGGTGCATAGTTAGTACTGTGTTTGCTCTTGTTGTAATAATAGCACGGATTACCGTATAGGAGATGAGGGTAAGTGTAGCATCAGGAAGGAGCTGAGGGTCTGACTTGAATAGGAGGTGTACCATTAACTCATCACTAATGTTTAAGTGATCATTGTCTGTCTTTGGGAATAAATGTAGGTTGGTAGATGGATTGCCAGCTAGTGCTTACAAGTAACTTATGGAGGAATAGTTAAGTTTTTAGAAAAGTATATTTAACTATTCATTGTGCTTATCAACATAAGAGAGATGCATCCTTTAGTTAAGGGGAGACGCATCCTTTAGTTAAGGGGAGACGCATCCTTTAGTTAAGGGGAGACGCATCCTTTAGTTAAGGGGAGACGCATCCTTTAGTTAAGGGGAGACGCATCCTTTAGTTAAGGGGAGACGCATCCTTTAGTTAAGGGGAGACGCATCCTTTAGTTAAGGGGAGATGCATCCTTTAGTTAAGGGGAGATGCTTTTTGCTCCTTTTCAGGTGGGTAAGGATATTTAGACCATGCGTGAGAACATTCATTTTTTCTGGTCACTGTAAAAGCTGATCCTTGAATATTTGTCCTTTGTTTTTAAGAACCTCTCCACTTTCCTGTAATTATGTCTGGATAGAATTTATAAGATAGAAGAGTCAAAACCCTGTTTTCTGAAGCTTATTCAGCATAACAGTTATTTGATTAATAACATACAGAGACTCTCAAATCAAGTCAGCATTTGTGAACAGTCTTAAAGAATAGAAATGACTCAGCAGAGCCTAATTAGCTCTTGAGGGTGCTCTAAAAGGAAGAGTAAAGATGGCATTTGTTTAGAGTGTGGCCTAGTCATATAAAAAGCAAGAAGGGGGAAAGCCTGTATTTATTCCATACTACTATGTGCCAGAGGCTTCAGAACAACCCTGAGAAGGAAATGTCTGTTTTAGAGATGATGAAATTGAGTTTCAGAGCAGTGAGTAACTCACCTCAAGTAATACTATGGACAGGTAGCAGAAATAGAATTTGAAACCAGGCCTATCTGGTTGCAAAGCCAAATGCTCTTTTCACCGGTCTTATATGAATAACTTTCCTATGTGAATGAGGTATATATCACCCACCCAGGAGTGATTGTCTGGGATTTGGCCATAAAAAAGAAAGAAAATATAATGAGCATAGGGGAAGGCTTCCGTACTTATTTCCTCTTTTTCTTTGCATAGAATATCAGGAAGTGAATTGGTAGACCCCTCACAAATACCTGTTTTGTACTTATTTACAGGTTTTGTGAAAGCATGTAAAAAATCTATAGGACCTTTGAGTTAGAGGTAAACTGGACCATCTCCCTTATCTTACAGAGAAGGAAACCAAGGTCTAAAGAAGTGAGATGGTTTGCCTGATCATAGCTGGTTTATAGCAGAGTTGGAATTAGAACCCTAAACTCTGTATTCCAGGTTAGAAGCCTTTTGGAGCTAAATCCCAAACCTTTGTTATGCCTGGAATTCCTGGAAGATGATATATGTGAATATAATTTGAGGATTACTTTTTTTGTTTCTGGCTCTCAGCACGTACTGTCAAGGCCGAGTGCTGTAAATTATATATGTTCTGGGTGCTACACATTTGGATCAGATTCATAGGCATTTTTTTCTTAACTCTCATGTAATGGAGCATGACCTTTGGGATCTGAGTCTGAAGAGAGACTTCACTTCTGCCAGCTGATAGCTGTGGCAGATGTACCTATATTATATCCCAACTGTGTGGACAGAATGGTTTGAGTTCTTACTGGGGCTTTAAGGAAAAAAAAGTGGGCTAATCCATACTTCTCTCTACTGGCCTTTTCCCCAAGCATGACATTTTTAGATATCACTATTCCTTGTTAATTGTTCATTCTGATAGCACTGCCAGCAGTTCTGTCCCCGTGGACCCCGAGAGCTGGATTAAAAGTGATATCAGTGAAGGCGCTGTGATCATGTGGTGACTGCTGATAAATCATGGAGCTGCAGTTTGAATGAGAGGGTTAAGGTCTTGCACCTGGGACTGCTGAGTTAGAACTCGACTTTGAACTCTGAACTGGGGCTTAGGCCTGCACATAAGCTTTCTGTGGAGGTAGCTTTTGCATGCATTTTTTTCCTTAGATGAGGTCTTATTTAACAAATAAAGAAACTGAGACTCATAGATGTGACTTAGCCATAAAGAACCGAACCCCCCAGTCTAGATAGAACCACCCTAGGGAATTCCTGTTACTTCACCCTTTGCTTCTGCTTGCTGGGTGGAAGGTCACCACCGTTAGAATTTTCAGGCGCCAGCCTGGGTGGCCAACCTAACGAAGTAAAATAGTTCAGGCTCCGAGTAATGGTGAACTTGGAGCAGGGCCCAGTGTAATTAAACCCCTGGAGAAAAGAATTTGTTGTTGGCCTGTATTCATTTCAGTGAAGAAGCTTGTGGGTAGAAATATGATATATTCCAAGCAAAGAAAAATAGTGGCTCTAGAGATCTATGCCATTGCCTTGAAGATTGTTTGGTTCCACATTAAATTTAGATAGTTCAGTAAGAGAAAAGCTTTTCTTGGTAGATGGCATTCCTAGGCAGGGTAAAATTTAGGGTGTTTCTCCATTTATTAAAAGACTGTCCAATAGGGTTTCATATGCATTGTATAATCTACAATACAGTTAAAGCCTGTTTGAACTCTTATGACTCAGAATTCCCCCAAAGACTTCAGTTTATGTTGCCTTTAGGTATCCCGTGGGTTCCTTTCCTTGCTCTTTTGTGTTCTCTCTGTTTTGTTTCCCAGTATTTACTATTTTTGTGGCCAGGGAACTCAAGTTGACTGAAGTGGTAGGCTCCCAAAGAAAAAGGTAAGGGAAGAAAAGTTCTAGAGCTTTTTTTTTCTAGATAGTAAGATAATAAATTTATGTTGGTTTAAACCACTAAGTTTGTGGTAATTTGTTATAGTAACAGTAGGATACTAATAATTTTAAACTCACAGAAAAGTTATAGGACTAAGGATAGTACTCTACTCAGATTCACTTGTTGTTAATATTTTACTTTGTTTTATCATTCTCTCTTTCTCTTTTTTCATTCTTTCTGAACTACTTTAAAGTGCATTGCATATGTCATGACCCTTTACCCCTAACACCTCAATATATATTTCCCGAGAGTTGGAATTTTTTTTACATAATAACCGTGTGCATTTTCCCATGTTTGAGTCATTTTTATTTTTGTGAAGTGTCTCTTTATGTCTTTTGTCTATTGCTCAGTAGCATTTTTAGTCATTTTCCTTTGATTTTTAAAAGTTCTTTATATATTAGAGATATTAACCCTTTATCTGTGATATATGTTGCAAATATTTTCTTCTAGTGTATTGTTTGTCTTTTAACTTTGCTTATATTTTTTGCCATGTAAAAGTTTTCTCTTTTTAAGTAATCAAATTTATTGGTCTTATTGCATCTGGATTTCTAGTCTTAGTTTGACAGCCTTTTTCTACATTCAGGTTAAAGAGGAATTTACCCATGTTGTTTTCTTGTATAGTTTGTTTTTTTACGTTTCAGTCTTTAATTTGGAGTTTATTCTTGTGTGTGGTGTAATGAATGATTATAATTTTATTCTTTTTCCAAATGGCTGTCCGGTTGCCCCAGTATCATTTATTAACAAAAATCATATTTGCCTCAGTGGTTTGAGATAACAGCTTTGCCATCCACAAAGATTTCTGTATCTACATGGTGTTTTTAACATTATATGTTGAAAGACCTTTGGGAAGTCATCAAATATGAAAGGTCAAATAAGAGTTGATCAGAGGTCAAGTAAACTATTCCATGAGGATAGCTCTCAACAGGTTGAGTTATAGGTGAAAACTTGTTTCAGGATTGCTAAGATGCTCTTAGAAAGAAAAGGCATACACATTTTTATATTTAACAGCTTTATTGAGGTACAGTTTACATACCAAAAAACCCACCCATTTCAAGTGTACAATTCAATCATTTTTAGTAAATTTATGGAGTTGTGCAATCATAACCATAATCTAAATGTATTTCTAGAACATTTCTGTCACTCCAGAAATGTCCCTTATGCCTATTTGCAGACCCAGCCCTAACCCCAGGCAACCATCTGTCTCAGTCTGTACAGATCTGCCTCTTCTGAATATTTCACATAAATGGAATCATATAATATGTAGTTTTTGCATCTGGCTTCTTTTACTTAGTTATTGTTTTTGTAGTTTATTCATATTATTACATGTGTATGTTGCCCAGTAGTATTTCGTTGTATGACTGTACTAAATTTTGTTTATCCCTTCACCAGTTGATAGACATTTGGATTACTTCCACTTTTCGGTTCTTATAAATAATACTGCTGTGACATTCACTTACAAGTTTTTATGTGGACCTACATCTTCATTTCTCTTGAGTAGAGTCCTAGGAATGAAACGTCTGGGTTGTACTGAAAATTCACGTTTAACTTTTTGAGGAACTGCCAAACTGTTTTCCAAAGGGGCTGCACCATTTTACATTCCTCCCAGCAGTGTATTCAGCAGTTCAGTTTCTCCATATCCTCACCAGTGCTTGTTATTGTCTGTCTTTTTGATTATAGTCATTCTACTGAGTGTGAAGTGATGCCTCATTTTGGTGTTGATTTGCATTTCCTAAAAGACTAATGATGTTCAGCATCTTTTCATATGTTTATTAGCCATTAGTATATCTTCTTTGGTGAAATGTCTATTCAGATACTCTGCTTATTTTTAAATTGGATTGTGTATCATTTTATTATTGAATTTTTAAAAATTTAAAAATATTTAAATTTATCAGATATATGATTTGCAAATATTTTTCTCCCAAATAATTTTTTCTCTGTGGCTTGTCTTCTCACTTTCCTAATGTATCTTTTTTTTTTTTATAAATTTATTTCTTTTATTTATTTATTTTTGGCTTTGTTGCGTCTTCCTTGTGGTGCACGGGCGTCTCATTGTGGTGGCTTCTCTTGTTGCAGAGCACAGCCTCTGGGCGAGCGGGCTCAGTAATTGTGGCCTGCCGGCTCAGTAATTTTGGCACCCGGGCTCTAGAGCGCAGGCTCAGTAGTTGTGGAGCACCGGCCCAGTTGCTCGCGGCATGTGACTGACTACCTGGGTTTGAATTTTAACTTCATCCCTTCCTAACAGTGTTACTTTGGGAAAGTGGCTTTATTTCTCTGTGCCTCAGTTTCCTCATCTGTAAAATGGGGATAATACTATTGGGTTGGCCAAAAAGTTCATTTGGTTTTTTCCGTAAGATCTTATGGAAAAACTTTTTCGCCAACCTAATACTTTGCTCATAGGGTGTTTGTGTATAAAAAGTTCATAAGAAATGCCTGGGGCAGAGTAAGGCTCAAGAAATATTAGCTTGTATTATTAGGGGAGCAATTCTCAACTGTAGTTTGGGATGGGGTTGTGCATATTGGAATCATTTGGGGGGCTTTGCATGCCTTTCTAAAGTGACAGATTCTGCCATGGGTTACAGCAGCTGGGGTGATAAGCATTGCACTTAGCCTTCCTTGACACACTTAAAGTTGATTGTTCCTTAAAATCACTTTCATTAAATGAGGAAGTTTGGGTTGATGTGTAGAATTATAAAACTCTTCATCAGCTGTAAAAATAGCTCAAGCTCCATTAACACTCAGAAAATGAATAATCTATTAATTCCTCTTGCCAAGGCAAAAATCAGGCAGTCTTAGGCAAACCATGAGCAGGATATAAGCTATCTGCATTTGATAAATACATTTTTCTGCCTTTGGGGTGGTTTATTAGTCCAGGGATCAGATTATGGGATAAGAACTTGCAATTCAGAGACAGAAGAATTCCTGCTTTGCTCCTGTTAGAGGATAAGATTCACAACTTTTTTTTTTCTTGTCTTCATTTGCAAAATGAGTTTAATGAAATTTGAGACCTAATTATCTTCAAAAGGGATTCATGATCTGATATGGGACTACTATCAGAATATATAAAGAATCCTTATAACTCAACAATAAAAAGACAGAAAATGGGCAAAGGGTTTATAGACATTTCTCCAAAGGGGAGGTACAAATGTCCAACAGGGACATGAAAAGATGTTCAGCATCATTGGTCAATAGTGAGAAGCAAACAAAACCACAATGTGATAACACTTTACACCTACTAGGATGACTATAGTAAAATTTAAAAAGGAAAATATTAAGTGTTGGTGAAAGAGTAGAGAAATAGGAACCCTCGTACATTGCTGCTTGGAATGTAAAATGGTTCAGTTCCTGTGGAAAACAGTTTGGTGGTTCCTCAGTAAGTTAAACATAGAGTCATCATAGGACCCAGCAATTCCACTCCTTAGTATATATCCAAAAGAGTTGAAAACATATGTCAACATGGAAACTTGTACACAAATGTTTTTTGTTTTTTAATCAATTTATTTATTTATTTATTTATTTATTTATGGCTGTGTTGGGTCTTCGTTTCTGTGCGAGGGCTTTCTTTAGTTGCGGCGAGCGGGGGACACTCTTCATCGCGGTGCGCAGGCCTCTCACTATCGCGGCCTCTCTTGTTGCGGAGCACAGGCTCCAGACACGCAGGCTCAGTAGTTGTGGCTCACGGGCCCAGTTGCTCCGCAGCATGTGGGATCTTCCCAGACCAGGGCTCGAACCCGTGTCCCCTGCATTGGCAGGCAGATTCTCAACCACTGCGCCACCAGGGAAGCCCCTGGGCATAACATTTTGTCAGGCTACCAGTTCATTTTTTAAAAAAATATTTCTTTATTGAAGTGAAATTCGCCTAACATAAAATTAACCATTTTAAAATGAATGATTCAGTGGCCTTTTGTGCATTAGCAGTGTTGTGTAGCTACCAACTCTGTATCATTCCAGATGTTTTCATCACCCCAAAGGGGAATCCCATACCCATGAAGCACATACTTGCCAGCACTTGTTTTCCACTTTTTTGATTATAGGCAGCCTGATCGGTGTGCAATGGTACCTCATTGTGGCTTTGATTTGCATTTCTCTTAATGACTGAAGCAGTTGAACATCTTCATGTGCTTGTTGGCCATTTGTATTTCTTCTTTGGAGAAATACCTACTCAAGTCCTTTTTCTTTTTCTTTTTTTAAAAAAATTAATTAATTTATTTATTTTTGGCTGCGTTGGGTCTTTGTTGATGGGTCTACGTTGCTGTGTGCAAGCTTTCTCTAGTTGTGGCGAGCGGGGGCTTCTCTTGGTTGTGGTGCGTGGGCTTCTCATTGTGGTAGCTTCTCTTGTTTCGGAGCTCGGGCTCTAGGCGTGCAGGCTTCAGTAGTTGCGGCATGTGGGCTCAGTAGTTGTGGCTCGCGGGCTCTAGAGCACAGGCTCAGTAGTTGTGGCGCATGGGCTTAGTTGCTCCGCAGCATGTGGGATCTTCCCGGACCAGGGCTCGAACCCGTGTCCCCTGCATTGGCAGGCGGATTCTTAACCACTGTGCCACCAGAGAAATCCCTTTTTCTTTTTTTAAATTGAGCTGTCTTTTAGTTGTTGAGCTTTGTAAGTGTTCTTTATATATTATAGATACTATATGACCCTTGTCAGATATATGGTTTGCAAATATTTTTCCCATTCTGTAGGTTGTCTTTTTCACTTGATTTTTTTTTTAACTTTTTACTTTATGTTGGAGTATAGTTGATTAACAGTGTTGTGATAGTGTCTTTTTCACTTTCTTGATAGTCCTTTGATACACAAAAGTTTTAAAGTTTGAAGTCTAATTTATCTGATTTTTCTTTTGTTGCCATACTATTGGTGTCATATCTAAGAATCCATTGCCAAATCCAAGGTCATGGAGATTTTCCTCTCTTTTTCTTCTAAGAGTTTTATGATTTTATGGTTTTAGCTCTTATATCATTGATCCATTTTGACATAGGTTTTGTATATAGTATACGGTATGCGTTCAAATCATTCTCTTGCATGTAGATATTCAGTTGTCCCAAAATCATTTGTTGACGAGACTCTTCTTTCCCCATTAAATTGTCCTGGCAGCCTGGTTGAAAATCAGTTGGTCATGGATGTGTGGGTTTATTTCTCTGCACTCAATTCTGTTCCTACCATGTACTTTTGTATGGGCTGAGTTTCTTGTTTTTCTCCCTTTGATAATAGGATCACGGGGTTGATAGCAGCATTTTCCAGAATCCTAAAAAGCTTCACCTAACTATTGGGATGTTGGTGCTTTTGAGTGAGCAAGAGATCCAGCAGACATGTGAGATGCTACAGCAGTGTAAAGAGGAATTCATTGAGTGAGTAATCCACAGGAGTGGGGAAGGGTGGTCACCCTGTACTGGCTTCTTTCTGGTATCACAGACTTGTTTTTGGACTAGGGAGCTGGGTGACATGGGAACAAAATTTGTTGACTCACCCATTTGTAACACTTAACATTGGATTATTGTCTAAAAGGTTTAAAATGGATTTAAAGCATATATTTACAGATTTGTGTGGAAAGGCTCTACCTTAAATTTTACCAGTTCAGTTGGCAAATTTTGTTCTTTAACAAGGACATCCCATTCTTTTCTCAAAAAGGAAATTCTCTTCATTATCTATAGAAGAGTGTAGGCTACCATATTAGTTTTCTGTGCTGCTGTAACACATTACTACAACCTTGGTGGCTTAAAACAACACAAATTTATAATCTTACAGTTCTGTGGGGCAGAAATCTGATAGGGGTTTCACTGGGCTAAAATCAAGTTACTGGCAGGGTTGTGTTCCTTTCTGGAGGCTCTAGGGAAGAATCTATTTCCTTGTCTTTAAAGTCCTGATTTAGAGGCCACCCACAGTACTTGGCTAGTAGCCTCCTTCCTCCATCTTCAAAACTAACAATGTTGCATCTGTTTGACCCTCAATCTGTTACATCTCTCTCTCTGGCCACAGCAGGGACAGGTTCTCTGCTTTTAAGAATGTGTGTGATTTAATTGAGCCCACCCAGATAATCCAGAGTAATCTCCCCACCTTAAACTCTTTAGCCTTAATCACATCTGCAAAACCCTCTTTGCCATGTAAGGTAGTATATTTAAAAATTCCGAAGAGTAGAACATGGGCATCTTTGGAGGGCCATTATTGTGCTTACCATAGTAACTCAGACATTATAACATGATTCCCTAGGAGAGTCTTCATTGTATTTCAGAAATGCAGTCTTTAATTTTCTTTTTTTTTTAATAAAGGTAATTTTGTTTGAGTCAGTAAGGATACCAAAAACTGTCCAAGCAGTCGGTTTTGGCTCAGGGAAAACATTGCTGTTCTGACGGCAGAGTTGTTATTCTTTTTACTGTAAGATTTTAATTTGCATATACATCTGACCTAACAGCTCTGTTTCAAAGGATCATCTCTTCTGAGCCCCCCTTCCTTTGCTCCTTTTACTTCAGATTGAAGCAAAACAAGAGGAACTTGAAAATTAACTCACTTGAATAGTTTTATTTTTATTCAATTGTAAAATACAGGTCCTATGCTATTCTGACATGGCCTTGTAGAAGTGGGTTACCTGGTTCATTGGGTAAAACAAGGTAAAAGGATTTAAATTTTTTCTCGAGCTATGTTGTATATGAAACTGTAATACAAAGACTTATTTGTGGGCCAGTTCTCTTTTTTCCATTAATTGTTTTGAAGACAAAATATTTTTCTTGAGCAAAATCGTAAGCTGATCGTGTTTGCAGCTGCCTATTCTTTCTGAATTTCAAACAGCAAAGAATACTTCTTTGTCTTGTTCTTTGCATAGTGATGGGCAACTGTTTTCTATCTTACCTAAAATTCAAAATAATTTGGTGTTTGTAATTAGATATTTACAGTTTTCCTTGCATAAAATAAAATTTTATGCTTTACCTTACAAAGCAGAGCAATTTTACCTTGTTTAAAAATCACTTCTGGGGGCTTCCCTGGTGGCGCAGTGGTTGAGAATCTGCCTGCTAATGCAGGAGACACGGGTTCGAGCCCTGGTCTGGGAGGATCCCACATGCCGCGGAGCGGCTGGGCCCGTGAGCCACGGCTGCTGAGCCTGCGCTTCTGGAACCTGTGCCCCGCGACGGGAGGGGCCGCGATAGTGAAAGGCCCGCGCACCGCGATGAAGAGCGGTCCCCGCACCGCCATGAAGAGTGGCCCCCACTTGCCGCAACTGGAGAAAGCCCTCGCACGAACCAAAGACCCAGCACAGCCAAAAATAAATAAATAAATAAATAAATAAATAAAATTAAAAAAAAAAAATCACTTCTGGTACTTTAACTTCCCAGATTACTTTTTGCTAAACAAAACTGAAAGCAGCTGCATTTTTTGGCTGCCATTAGGATAATCCTGCTAACAAAAAAATTAAAGGCGGATAAAATATTTGTTTAGAGAAGTATTTGGTTTTTTACCTTATGAAAATCAGGTCACAGGATTTTAATCACTGAAGACTTATCCTGAGCTATGTGAGGATTTAGTTGAGTTCCTCCCTTTTATGTCTCTTGGTGTCTTTTGTGACTAAATGCCAAATCTGAACCCTTTAAGCGTGTCAGAGTTGGTGTGCATAGGGAATGAAGAGCAGCCTTAATAGTTCCTAAGAATTTTTGACATGACAGGATGAAAACAGTAATTGTAGTTTTTCAAATTCAGCAAAGCTTTTGAAATAGGACACGTTACCCTGCCAAAAATCTGCAATGCAGGCAAAAATTTTTTAAAGTTGCTCTTTTCAAAAAGCTGGAAAGGTTTGAAACCAGCAAGTAAAGCAGGCCTCTCCAGCCTTCTTCTCTCACCTTCCCTCTGTTATACACACTTGTTTTAAAAGTATATAGTGCAAAATTAATCTACCTTATTGGCTAGGGGGGTGAGAATCAGAATTGGTTGTTTGTATTGTCCAGAAGTGCCTTGTTTTCCTAAAAGGAAGAAAAGCCTCCTAAAAAAAAAAAAAAGGATACTTATAATAAAGCCCTGGTGTAAAATGTATGACCTAACCTCTTTGTCTTCCTTATTCTTCATCTTCCATCTCAGTCTTTGTACTTGGTATGCTTAGAAAAAAATGTTAATAAATAATTGCATTTCTAACCTGAACCTTTTATGATGTAAAGATTGCAAATTAAAATATAAAGGTGGAAAACACTGGAAATGAATAGTCTACTATATAACATGCTGTAGCTTAATTTAATGGCTTTTTAAATTGAGGTATTAAATGTGGCTATATTGGTGTTTAGTTAAAATTGTGGTGATACACAGATATTTTAAAGAAATGGGTGGTTGAATATTCGTTTTAAATTTGGGGGTGGTATTTGAGTTTAAGGGATGTCACCTGACCAGAAATAGAACTTTGATTTCGTTTCTTAGGCTAAAGGCTCATGTAGCTGTGTAGATTTCAAATGAATTATTCATGATGTTCAGTACGTGCTGAAGCACTAAATTTGTCCCTTGTGACTTTTCTTTGTGATATGTCGAACACAAACAGTGCCATGTCTCTGAGTATATAGTCTGACAAAGGTGCAGCTCTTCTTTAGCTCCCGTAACACTCTACTCATACCTAAGTGTTCCCAGTAGGCCTGAAGTAAAACCAAATAAGAAGTTAAAAAGGAACAAGAATGAGGAGAGAAGAAGAGGAAAAATACCCATGGACAAATGTCCCTAATTATTGCCTCAGATGCCTCTCCATTGAAG
The DNA here is from genome assembly GCF_949987535.1 of Balaenoptera acutorostrata. Lineage (NCBI taxonomy): Eukaryota > Metazoa > Chordata > Mammalia > Artiodactyla > Balaenopteridae > Balaenoptera > Balaenoptera acutorostrata. The sequence goes on from NC_080079.1 coordinate 63,054,150, forward strand.
AGTGTGCTCAGTGGTATCCCAGGTGGCATAGTTTGGTCACCAAGACAAAGAGCATTTATCAGGCAAACCATTGGATTCTCTCCTGCTCTTTAATTCTCCCTCTTGATGAATCCTAGGGATAGGTTGGAAGAGTTTGTTTCTACTTGTAAGGCAGACTTTGAATCTGTTTCATTGTTTTGTTTTTGGTGCTGCATCTAATTCCAGTGGTTTGAGGTAGTTTAGAGTGAGGACATATATACAAAAGAAATGTTAAAGTCAGACAGATTAGAAACCATAAAGATGGAATGGGAAGAAAATTCTGTCTAAAAACCGAGGTGAGATAATAATTGTACTAGAAGTTTAACATTTAGTGGTGTTTTCAAGCATCAGTATACTTGAACTATGGGAATTCCTGACAGTCCAGTGGTTAGGACTCGGCGCTTTCACTGCCGGGGCCCTAGGTTTGATCCCTGGTGGGGGAACTAAGATCCTGCAAGCTGGGCAGTGTGGCCCAACGCGCACGCACACGCACACACACACACATACACACAGACACACACACACACACACACACACACACACACACACACTTGAACTAAATTCCAGAAAGGAAAACACCAATTATTATAGTTCTTATCTGATAAAAAGGAACATAATTTTTCAGGAGAGATCCTTTTCTGGTTCTCAACCCAAGAAAAAGTTGTATAAATCTTAACATAAAGAACCCAGACAATGATGAGCCATGTCTTCAACAGGAGTTTGGCAGAAGATATAAAAACATTGTTCACGTTGCTCTTTCTTGTATTGACCCCTGGAAATTGAGGGTGTAACATTAAATATAACCCAGTAAAAACATTTTAGTGGGAAACTAAACCAGTGGTATGGTGTTTTCTGATGATCTAACTATGCAAGGTTAGAGCTGAAAAATCATAGAGGAATGTACATTTAGTATTAATTTTTTTTTCCCCAAAAGTTTTGTTGACTGCCCTTTGATAGGATTTAATGGCAGTCTTTCATATTGAATTCTTTGGCTATAACTAGAAATGGAGATACACTGTATTGGCTGGCTATCTATCTATCTATTTATTTATTTATTTCTGCATTGGGTCTTCGTTGCTGTGCGCGGGCTTTCTTTAGTTACGGCAAGCGGGGGCTGTTCTTGGTTGCAGTGCACGGGCTTCTCATTGCGGTGGCCTCTCTTGTTGCAGAGCACAGGTTCTAGGCGCATGGGCTTCAGTAGTTGTGGCACATGGGCTGAGTAGTTGTGGCACATGGGCTTAGTTGCTCCGCGGCATGTGGGATCTTCCCAGACCAGGGCTCGAACCCGTGTCGCCTGCATTGGCAGGCGGATTCTTAACCACTGCACCACCAGGGAAGTTTGTATTGTTGATTGAAGCTAAAGACTTCAATCAGATAATAATTCAGAGCTTGATTTGTGTTTTGGAATATCCCACTTATTGGAGGTGGTTATAGGGATACTTATGATCGAGCTCGTAATTTTTCTCATTCAAGTACCTGTCTAAAATAGTTGAGTTATTTAGTTTCTTAAAAAATTCTGGTCTTGTGCAATAATAATGGCCTTGGTGTTTTAAGGGAATCTTTTTTTTTTTTTTAATTAATTATTTATTTATTTATTTATTTATGGCTGTGTTGGGTCTTCGTTTCTGTGCGAGGGCTTTCTCCAGTTGCGGCGAGCGGGGACCACTCTTCATCGCGGTGCGCGGGCCTCTCACTGTCGTGGCCTCTCTTGTTGCGGAGCACAGGCTCCAGACGCGCAGGCTCAGTAGTTGTGGCGCACGGGCTTAGTTGCTCTGCGGCATGTGGGATCTTCCCAGACCAGGACTCGAACCCGTGTCCCCTGCATTGGCAGGCGGATTCTTAACCACTGCGCCACCAGGGAAGCCCTTAAGGGAATCTTTACCATTAGGATTCCTAGGCTATAAAAGGATCTCCCTGGGCCTCAATTAAATATCAAGAAAACTTTTTTGTTTTGCCTTATTTGGAATTATTTTTTGATTAATCCTAACAGCCTGTTGTCTTTGAGCCAGTACCACATTTTATTCAATGACAATATAGGCGTGTGTCCACGTTCTCAAAATTGTTCAGGACATCTTCTCCCTTTCTAGTGGTACATCCAATCAATGTTTATCAGAGATTTATGGAGTACCCATTTTATATAAGGCACTGTCCCAGGTGCTGGGGATATAGGAGTAGAAAAGATGGATAGGGTCCCTGGCCTCATGGGGCTTGGAGAAGGCTGTTTGGTGAGCTGATTTTTAGCTGGGTTTCAGGTTGGCACAGCAAGGCCTTTACTAGTTGAAGCATAAGTCTGTTTAAGGGGCCTGGGAAGAAAGCAGGATGGTGGGTCTTACTTAACATAAAAGAAATACATGTTAGCTTTAGAAAAGCCAAAATTTGCAGATAAACAGGAATTCCCTGGCTGTCCAATCATTAGGACTCCATGCTTTCACTGCCAAGGGCACAGTTTCGGTCCCTTGTTGGGGAACTAAGATCCCGCAAGGCGAGCAGTGCGTCCAAAAAAAAAAAAATTGCAGATAAACAAGATGTAACTTGTAATATTACCTGAAGATAATTACTATTAACACTTTGGGGCATGTACTCCCACGCTTTTTTGTTTGCATATATGTATTTTTTTTCTTTGAGGTGTAATTTACTTACAGTAAAATGCACAGATGTTAAGTGTAGTTGATGAATTTTGATAAATGTGTACACCCATGTAACTTCACCCAAATCAAAATGTAGAACATTGCCATCACCCTAGGAAGTTCCTTCATGCTCTTTTCCAGTAAATTCACTTCTCCTAAAAGTAACTGCTGTTCTGATTTCTGTTACCACAGATTAAATGTGCTTGTTCTCTAATGTCATATAAATAGAATCATTCAGTATATATACTTTTGCGTTTGGCTTCTTTTGCATATATGTGCAGTATATACACTTTCTGTGTTTGGCTTCTTTTGCATATATTTTTTATTTTAACTTTTTAACGAATAATACTTTACATGGTTCAAAAATTTTAAAGTACAAAGGATATGCAGTGAAGAGTTTCCTTCCTACTGTTATCCCACCAAGCACCCTGATCTCCTCTCTAAAGGCAACAGATTTTAGCAGTTTCTTTGTACTATATCCTTTCAGAGATTTTATGTATGTACAAGCATATAAATATGTATATATATTAAATTTTTTATCCCCATCTTTTGCACGAATAATGGAATTGATTAAATATTTCATCAGGAGTTGCAAAATGGTGATATTCTAATTCCGTCATTACCTCTACATTTATCAGTTGGAATTCTTCTGAAAGAACTTTCCTTTATTGGCTGTGGTTGGATATGTACCTGAATTTATAATTATTTCCTTGGGTTTGGCTCCTAGAAATAGAATTGCTTGGGCAAAGTTTTTCTATTCTTGAAGGCTTTTTATAAATATTGCCATATTGCTCTTAAAGATGTGATACCAGTTTACACCTTCACTGTTGTTATATGAGTGAAATACTGTCTGCAATTTGTAGAAATAATAAGGTAAAACCGGAGAGATGGGCAACGTAGTAAATGTCTTCGTCAATCAGAACTGTCATCACTAGACCTTTTCTGAGACATTTCTTAGACATGCTAATAAACTGGTATTGGGATAGATATAGTGTGACTTTGGAAATACTTGTGGTTCTAGTTTGTGTTCATTAAACATGTATCAGTTTTGAAATTAGAAGGACGGTTAAATCATGTTAGTTAAAAAAACCGCAACAACTTCATTTTTGTAATATTTGACTATGTATATTAACCATATATCAAAATATAATAGCCCTCTTAACTTAAACAGTTATAAAAAATCTAATGTTTTTTCCTTTGCAGTGACATTTCCGGGGGCAAACCCCTGGAAGTAGAGGTGGCAGGGATAGAATACATGAATGATGATCCTGGCATGGTGGATGTTCTTTACGCCAAAGTCCGTATGAAAGATGGCTCCAACAGGTATGCTTCTGGAATACTTCTTTGTTTTAATTGAGAGGTGCCTAGAAGAATCCCTGGGAGTTCAGGTAGTTTTGATTCCTTTTCTTTGAGGTCTTATTATTGTAAGGAGTGTGTAAATTCTTTCTTTTTCTGAAATAGTAAGTTAATATCTTGCAAGAGGAATTTGTTGTAGGAAAAAGTATCAGACTTTTAGTTTGATAATTATTGAATTACTTGGATGGTAGATATTGATAGTAGCGATCTAGTTTTTATGGAACTCAGTGCTTCCTTCATGTTTTCCAGGATAATAGGAGGCAGGAAGGATGGCATATTAGGATGGTAGTTTCAAAAGTGACATAATGCAGATCTAGTGAATACCAAGGCAAAATAGGGATGATAACTATACAAACATCATAGGATTATTAGGGTTAAATTAATATACATAAAATGCTTAGATCAGTGCTTGGCACATACTAACATCATCAGAACATACATTAAAAATGTTTGCTATTTTTAATTTTTTTTATTACCACACCTCGATCCCTACTGGGAATTCTCAGTCTGCAACGCAGGCTATTTCTGAGGCTAGCCTAGGCATCCAGAGCCCTTTGCAATATTAGTACCATTTATTAGTCTGTGCAAGGCCTTTGGTGAGCAGAGGAGCCCAACTTGAACTGGAAGTTTGTTTTTGTGTGGTCTTTTCTTTAGGGCAGGGTAGAAAAGAACTCACACTGAACAAAAAACCCTCTAGGGAAAAATCTGTGTCTCTAGGCAGGCCCCCAAATTGATTTGCTTTCCTAGAGGATCTCTTGGAAGGTTTCTCTTATCTCAATTTGAATTGATGATCTCAGTTATCTTCTATCTCAATTCCAATGGAAGTGAATTTTGAGTGTAAGGGAGGAAAAAAATGGTATAGAATCAGTTTTTGTGTGTGTGATGTATGTCAATTATATCTCAATAAAACTGGAGAAAAAAAGTGTCTTAATATCATTACTGGGAATTCCCTGGTGGTCCAGTGGTTAGGACTCCACGCTTTCACTGCCATGGGCCCATGTTCAATCCCTGGTCGAGGAACTAAGATCCTGCAAGCCATTTGGTGCAGCCTAAAAAACAGACAAACAAAAAAACAAGTTTTGTAAAGTCCCCTCCCCAAATCGCAGTGTCTAAGGGACTTGTACACCTCTTATTTAATTCAATATTAAAACTATTTGAACGCCTCCTTTGTGCAAGGTATTTTGAAAGACCATGTAAATTGATACAGAAATGAGTAAGACATGGCCCTATTTTTAAGGCACATTCAGTCATTTGTGTTTCTTTATGTGAAGAGACACTGCTCAATGCAGAGGCATGGAGGAGAGGCCATGTTATAATAAAAACACAGTCAGCTTTCTTTGTATGATTTCATATATTTTAGATGAAAGATTCCCTTAAAATGCTTGACCGTGAAGTGCCTGACCTTTAAAAGAATGGAACCACTTAGATCAAATTTTTCCTCTGGAAACAGAGCTGGGACAGTGTAGCTACACTTATTGATAGATCCTTGGATTTTGTAAAACCTGACTGTGTAGGGAATTTGCATTCAAATTACTTAGTAGTCAGCTGTTGCTAAGACTTAAGCATTGAACACAGTGGCTATTCTGTTCTGTTTCTTACTGTCACAGGCCTCCACCCTTGCCCCTTTAGAAGAATAGCTTCCTCACATTATACTGAGAACATGAAGCCAAGTCAGCTTCCTTCCTTTTTCCCTCACAGTCCACCTGTTTTCATCACACCCACCCCACTCAATTTCACTCTCTTTCTGAAGAATTGCATAAGTTTTCTCTGATGAGGCTAATCCCTTTACTTATTCTGGGACCCCATTCCTTCTTATCTCCTCAAAGACCTGACACCATCAATTATTCCACCCTGCAGGGCATTTCCAGTGCCCTTTTCCCTCAGGCACTTTTCAAATGCCCAGGATGTGAGATGCAGTAGACCCTAGGGCTTCTTTCTTATGGAGGAGGCAGATGTTGGTAACTAGAATACACTAGGTTGAGGGCTGTGATTGAGATTCTAGTGGTACATAAATGAGCAGCAAAACTCTGCCCATGTGTGGGCAAATTTTGTAAAGGAGGGCTTCAGAAAGGAGGTTTCTTTACTGAATAAGGAGTTCGCAGGCTGAGGGAGTAGCATGTTAGGAAGAGGGAATAAATACTAAGTACAGATCTAGAGGCAGTGTTATATGCCATGTAAAAGGAATGTTGATTTTCATTGGTCATTTGTTTATTCAACAAAACTTTATTAAATGCCCACTGTGTGCCAGACACTGTGCTAGCTGTGAATATAGAATGGTCAGTAAAGGGACTTCCCTGGTGGTCCAGTGGTTAAGACTCTGCGCTTCTACTGCAGGGGCTCAGGTTCGATCCCTGGTTGGGGAACTAAGATCCCACATGCCTCTCTGCATGGCCAAAGGAAAAAAAAGCAAGAATGGTCAGTAAAGCCAGACACAGTTATTACCCCCATGTAATTTACAGACTAATGGAGAAAACAGATGTTAACAACACGTATATATATCATTGCAAAGTGTGATAAAGGTGAAGCAGGGGGAAAATGGTGCTCTTTTAAAGACAGAAAATATGGCAGTTTAGACTGTGGGAGGGCAGGGTAAGGAAAGCCTCTTTGAGGAATTGATAACTGAATTGAGGTCCGGAGGAGTGGGATTTTTCAGGCAAAGGGGTGGTGGGAAATTCTAGGCAAAAGAAAATGCAGAGCAAAAGCCATGTGGCAGGAAAAAGCCTAGCAAATTCCACGTATGGATGAGACATAATGAAGGAGAGGTAGGGTCACATGAGATGTCCATGTGAAGAGATTAGAGGGGCTTGGATTGAGGCAGTAGCAAAGACAAGAGAAAAAAGAATAAATACAAGCAGAATAAATAAAGAGAAATCCATATCAGGATAAATCAGGATGGAAGTGCAGAACATTAAAGACAAAGAGTATAAAAGAAGTCACCTACAAAGGATTGACAGTTATCCGGACAGTGGACTTGTCAATATCAACAACAGAAGCCAAAAGACAGCGGACTGTTTTCTAGAGAAAATAACTGTCAAGCTGGAATTGTTTACCCAGAAAAAAAAAAATCTTTAAAGAACAAAAGTGAAATAAAAACTTTTTGTGTCCAGATGCTGTCTTTCCTTCTTGTTATCCTTCTTTTTCTCAAATAGACTCTAAGATTCTTGGAGGCAGGGGGTTTGTCTTATTCACTATAGAGTATTATGTGATAAAAACAGATTACAGAACAATTTGTAAATATACATTTACTTTTTTCCCCTCAAAAGTGGGAAGAGAGAGTAAGAGAGAAATAAACCAGTTAGTCTGAATATATAAGCATCTTATCAGTGGTTATTTTTGGATAATAAGTAATTTTTTTCTTTTAGCTTATCTGTAAGATTTTTTAAAAATATAAACAATGTTCATAAAGCAGGCAAGTGTTACAGTTGTTCAGGGACACTTGGTATACTTTGTCATACCAAGGTCAGTAGTAATCAGTATGTGCATGTAAATGGTAGAATTATGGTTTGACCTAGCTGTGTTTGACTGTAAAGCCTATGCTCATAGTGGGGCAAAAAAAGGAGATTAAGAATAATTGGAGACAGACCACTCTTTTGAGAAGTTGGGTGAAAGGAAGATGAGAGAGATGTAGTTAGATTCTACAACGTGCAGCTCAGCATCCCTGTAGCATCTTCCAGTTTGCCATCTTCCTTTCATAGCTGAGCTTCTTCTTTTTATATTGTTTTCTCTCATAAAATTAAAGCCTTCCAGATGGGTAAAGTGAAACTTAAATGGCTCCCTTTCCCCTGCTCTGACTCCCCCTGTGTTCCTCCCCAATAGGTTGTAAGCAGAGCAGACACTGCGGAGAGTCGCTGTCCATGCGTACTGTTTTACACAAACTGGATCACATTATTCATGTTGTTCTATAGCTTGTTCTTTTCATAAAACATAACCTAGACATTACTTTTATGTCAATGTCTATAGATCCTATGATCTACTACTACATCAGCCTTTCTAAGCCATAGCTTATATACAGTAGGACTTCCCCTTGCTTAAAAATCTCCCATCATTTCACATCATCCTTTGAATTAGTTCATATTCCTCAGTCTAGCAGTCAGTATCTTCCAGGATGAAACCAACTTAATATTTTAACTTGATCTTCCACTTATCTTGGACTTGCCCCAAGCCCTAGCCAGCTTCACTGCTTGTTGATGATCCTTTGTGTCTTTGTTAATGTTGTTTCTTGTGACTAAAATTTCTTTCATGTTACTCCTCATCTCTTTTTGTCCAAATGCTGTCATTCCCTTCTTGCTATCTTTCCTTCTTTTTTCTCAAGTAGACTTTAAGATTCTTGGGGGCAGGGAGTGTCTCATTCAGCATTATATATCCAGTAGCTTTTATAATTCATGACTCATAGTCGATGTTCAGTGAATGTTTGTTTACTTAAGTCATTTATTTTTTCAGCTGATTTACAAAGATGAATTGAGTACAGTTAGCTTCCTGTCCTGAGCCCATCCTCCTGGTAACCTATTCTAGTCTCAACGCAGCTGTGACGTCTTCCACATTTAAATTACCAAAGCACCTTGTATTGCTTGTGTCATTACCAAAGTCCTCTTTATAGTTATTTTAATAGATTGTAAGCTCCTTAATGACAAGAGCTATGTTTGCTTAGTTTTTAATTCTTTTAGTGACTACCGTGGTGCCTGTATACAGTAAGAACTCAAGAAATGTTAATTGGATAGAGCTGAATTAAATTGGGGGAAAAAAAGCCCAAACGAAAGCCTGGAATTTGCACTTTCTAGGGAGTCAGTGATCATTCTGCAGTACAACTCCACATCCATAAAGATGGCTCTGGAATGCTTGAGCTTTGTAGCACTTATAGGCCTTTAAACTAAGAGCTCAGATTCAAGGCACTGATAATTGGCTTCTGTTTTCAAACACAAAGCACTATCTAAATGATAAAGCTGCGTAAGAGTAATTTATTATTTTTCTCATAGCAACCCTATATTATTTTTAATTCACTTATGAGGATGCAAAGGTATAGAGAAGCTTTGTGACTCATTCTTAGTCAACCAGGAAAGGATCAGTGAAGTAAGAATTGAAAGACTATAATGTTAGAAATATGCTGACATATTGTCAAATGTAGTATCCATGACAGCAGCCTGAAATTTAGTGATTGTTTATAAGCACCCTTAAGTTGTCTTAATAGAACTCCAAAGATTTGTCATTTATGAATTCATGCATACATACCTGCAACAGCTATTCATTGAGCACTGATGATATGTCAATTAGGTATTAACTTGGGTGCCAGGGTAAGGCAGTGAATAACATAAAGAGCTGGCTTCGTGGAAGTGCACAATAAATTGATAGCAGAGCAGAGCTGGCTGCCAGGAGACTTAGATTCCCGTCCCTCTGCCCTGACTGAGCAACTCAACCTGTCTGTGCTTCGTTTCCTCTTGTGTAAAGTGAGCAGGTTAGACTAGAACATTTTAAAGGACTTTAATCTCTTCAAAGTTCTGAGGCAGAAATCTTAATTTGCCAGAAGGACAAAGCTGGAAACTGGACTCTTTCATTTAGTCAATTTAATTTCCTTCTTCTAGTATTACATGCTCCCTGTTTCTCTACAGCTGAGCTCCCTGTCCACTTCTTTTTCTTACTTTTATTTTTAAATAATTAATTAATTAATTAAGTAATTAATTATTTATTGCTGCGTTGGGTCTTCATTGCTGTGCGCGGGCTTTCTCTAGTTGCGGCGAGCAGGGGCCACTCTTTGCTGTGGTGTGCGGGCTTCTCATTGCCATGGCTTCTCTTGTTGCGGAGCATGGGCTCTAGGTTCATGGGCTTCAGTAGTTGTGGCTCATGGGCTCTAGAGCGCAGGCTCAGTAGTTGTGGCTCACGGGCTTAGTTGCTCCGCAGCATGTGGGATCTTCCCGGACTAGGACTCGAACCCGTGTCCCCTGCATTGGCAGGCGGATTCTTACCACTGCGCCACCAGGGAAGTCCGCACTTCTTTTTCTTTAACAGGAGAGAGGGAACAGTGAGGCATCATTCTGTTGTGATTTGAAATTGAGGTGCATTTTGCAGTGCTTGGTTATGTTTAGACCTAAGTTATGTTGTAATATTTTAAAATATTTTAAACTTTATGAGATGGTGTTAGTTAATCAGAAACTTTAGACCCAATAATGTAGGTCTTGGCTTGGAGATCCACATGCACAATTAAGTAAGTTAAACTGCAAAATCAGAGTTACGTGCATTGTGAATGTATTTTATTTTCCCCTTAGGAATGTAGGAACAAAATCGTTTTCTTGAATCAGTCCTCTTTCTCCATCCTTACTAATGTCTTATTGGTTAGCCCTTCTCATTGCTGGTTTAAATACTTGAGAAAAATATTTTATATCATGGGAAAATATTCAGGGTATATTAAGTGAAATAAGCAGGTTATAGAAAAATGTTCTGTCTTTTTAAAATTGATGTTTATCTATCTGTAGCAAAAGACTTAAAAATTATTTAACCGAAAATTAAGTGCTTATCTGTGGATGGTAAGGTTGTTTTCCTTTTTGTTGTTTTCTGCATTTTCCATTTTTTCTATAACAAACATGTATTATTTTTGTAATCAGAAAAAAATTAAGATAACTGTGCAGGGAAGCACAGCATCTCTCTTAACTGGCTTTCAGGCCTTTAGTTTTCCCCTGCATATCTTGCTTCTTACAACCCCGTCTTGCTTTCCTAGGTCTACCAAATAAGACTACAGCCCTGCCTGGCACACAGGAGCCTTCACAGTCTGGCTTCAGCCTGCCTCCACTTCATCGCTGCCCTTCCCTCTCCACAGAATTTCTCATGAACCTGGAGTGCGGTGTATTCTTTGATAGTCACTCTTTCAGTTGTTCAGGACAAAATTTCTTTTAGAATCACCTTCAACTCCTGACTGCAGTATATTTTAAAAGCCACCGCCCTCCTCACCACCCGCACTGCTGCTATGCCCACCAGCTGGGGTGTTGCCACAGCCTCTCAGCTGCCTTCCTGCTTCCATTCTTGCCTCCACCACTGTGTGTCATCCACAGGGCAGCCAGAGGTTTCCTTTTAAAATGTCAGTTGGATCATGTCATTGTTCTGCTGAAAACCCTCCAGAAGCTCGCCACCTCACTCAGTAGAAGACAGAGTTATTACAGGGGCCTAAGAGCCTTATGTAAGCCCCTGTGACCTGGTCCTCCCTCCTCTCCCACCTCATCACCTCTCCCCACAGTTTCATTCCATACACTGGCTTCTTACTGTTCCTCCGCCATGCCACAAGTATGCTGCTTCAGATGACTGTATTTGCTGTTCCCTTTCTCTGGAATGCTGTTCCCTTAGGTCTCTGCTCAAGTGTCACTTTATCAGGGAAGCCTTACCTGATCACCATGTCTAAAATAGTACACTTACCCTCAATCCCTTTCTCCTCCCTCTCTTCCATTTTGTTTTCTTCATGGTGCTTAGCACCACCTGATGTCGTATATGTATATTTGTTTACTATCTGTCTCCTTCCACCAGAATGTAAGCTGCTCAAGAGCAGGGACGTGTTCTGCTCATCCTTTGTATGATTCCCATTCCCACACCAGCCCTTCCTGTCTCCTTTGAGATCTTGTTCTGTTGATCCCCTCTGCTTCCTAAGGTTTCATCTTCCTTCTCTGTTGGATAGTTTCTTGTTGTCAGTAAGCGTTTTCAACTCTTTCTCCTCATTGAAAATAAACACAAACAACCTGCCCTCAATTCTGTATCTAATTACCGAGGCAATTAGTTTCTTCCCTTCCTTGCAAGTTTCTTGAGTTTATGTGCATGTATCCCCTCCCCGTCTGTCTGGCCTCTCCCTTGGTCCTCTGCAATGAGGCTTCCATCGCCAGTGTGCCAGCGAAACTGCTCTGGCAAAGTTCTCTAATAATGTTCTCATTGTAAGAAATAAGTAAGCATTTTTTGCTCCTTTTCGTACTTTACTTTTTATAGCATTGTACTATACTGATTATTCCTCTTTTTGCACCCCTTGTAATTCTCTTTTCAGCCTTCCTGAAGTTTTCCTTTTCTTGTTCCTCATCCTTATCGATTGTCCCTACTGGTTCCTTCTCTGCCCCTTACATAGGAGTGTCCCATAAAGGCTCTGTCCTTAGCTCTCTTCTTGCTTGCTCTGATTCCCCCTCACCCTGTGACTGCATCTATCCCATGCTTTTAACTACTTTTTTTGCACTGATAACTCCCAGATCTGTGTCTTTTGCCCAGATTTTTCTCTTGAGCTTCAGGCTTGTTATTTCCATCTCTCTCCTGGACATGTCCCATTTGAAATCCAGTGCCACACATGAAAAAGTATACACACTATTAACCCTCTCCACCACTCCCCACCTTGGTCAGTGACCCATCTGCTCATTTAAGGTGAACTCGTGGGAGTAGCTCTCAGCTGCTTCCTCTGCTATAACACTGTCGTATCTGAGGGCCCCAACTTCTCTCTCACAAGCTCTTTTGAATCCATTCCCTTGTCTCGGTTCTCACTGCCCCATCATAGTTTAGATCTTCATCCCTTTCTACTTCATAGCATGGTCCTTAAAATTTGTCCTCTGAAACCAGACTGCATGGGTTCTCATTTTGGATCTATCACTTATTAGTTGTGTGACTTTAGTCAAGTTTTATAACTTCTCTGTGCCTCAGTTTCCTCATTGGTAAGGTAGGGATAATAATTTATTGTGAGGATTAAATGATTTAACAGATATAAGGTGCTTAGAATAGTGCGTGACACATCGTGTTTGTTATTATTTCTACTATTAGTACTGTCAGTACCACCTAGGTGACCTCGGTACCACTCGTCTCTTCCCCTTCTAAAGCATCTCCCACTGTGCCACAGAGTTAGCTTCACAAATGGGTAGCTGACCACATCATTCCCTTTTAAAAGATTTCCGTGGCTTCCCATGGTCTGACCATTATAGTCCCAGCCCTGTGTTCTATTTCTGGAGGTCAATGGTGAGGGTATGGGTATTTATTTTATTATTATTAATTATAGCTACTTGGTACTTCCCTGGCGGTCCAGTGGTTAAGACTCCATGCTTCCACTACAGGGGGCACGGGATCAATTCCTGGTCAGGGAACGAAGATCCCGCATGCCATGTGGCCAAAAAATAAAAAAATAAAAGAATTATAGCTTACTCATGTTTAAATATTCTTTGGTTAGTAGACAAAATAAAAACAATTAAGATAGAGAAGTTAGAATTATAACAAGATTAATTTGGAACTTTGGAGCCTGAAAAACATGAAAGGGAAAAGAATCCTTTGTGCTTCTCACTCAATCTCTAGGGGAAGATAACTCCCTCTTGCTGCAGCGTATGAGTGCAAGCGGAAAAGGGTTGTTTTGCCCATGTCTAAATGGGTGAAAGATAACTGGGGGGTAGGGGTACCAGAGGCTGCTCTATTTGTGTGGAGACAGGCATTGAGCAACTCAGCTGCTGCAACCAGAGAGACTGCCCTGTGGCCTCAGGAAAACTCCCACAAATGGGCCATGCAAGGTGGGCTTGGCGCACATCTCACATAAAACAGACCCATCCAGCCCTGCTCAAGGAGAAGCTGCTCACTGGGCTACAGTGTTTTACCACGAGCCATGGCCCAAGAAGCAGTGGAAGATTCACCAACTCTACAGATATCTCAGGGCCACTTGCATCTGGGAAAAGAAGTGGTATGTGGCACAAAGAGTATTACTAGTATGTACATCTAAAATGTAAAATCTAAAAAATGTGAAATCTATTGTTCATTAGTACACTGGCGAGGAATGAAAGATTTTGAGCTGGGGAAGTCAATTAGCATGCAGCACAAATCTCAGAAAAAGCCAAGGGCAAGGTTGAAAGGAACAGGCTGCTCCCTGCACTCACCAGGTGCACTGCTCTGTCATTTGCTGCAGACCTCCACATCAGCACCCATGTTCAGTGAGAACTTCAGGCTCAGGTTGGACATTTGGTCACACTATGTAAAAGCCACAGGCTGAACTTCACCATCAGATGAGTGAGTGGTCACGGAAGATGGCTGCTTTCTGAGGCCTAGGGCCAAGATCTGCTCCACCACATCCTCGATGGGATAATGACCCCCCTCTCAGTAGCGCAACTGGCAAAGTTCTTCAGAATTGAAGGGGAGATAGAGTTTTTCAGACAAACAAAAACAGAAGGAGTTCATTGCCACTAGACCAGCCTTACAAGAAATGTTAAAGAGCGTTCTTTAAGCTGTTGATCAAAACACCTGAACAGAGTGAAAACTTCCTGTGCAAGAATTGTTTCTGGTGGAGGTATTGGAATGAACAGCCGTCATCAAGATAGTACTCACCCACTGTAGAACCCTTAGTGCTTAGAGCCAGCTGGAGTCCATTTGGAGGCATCAGTTATGTGGCCCGTGGATTTTCCTATAGTTGTCTTCATTGGTACTACACTTCTACCTCATTGAACACTGATGTAGTGGCCAGGGCTGCTGGGATTTTCACAGTGCATGTTCCTTCCCAATGAGCAAATGTCTTAGAGTCATGCCAGACCTCATTTGATCCTGGCAGAAACACATCAACCACAGTAGCTTTTGGTTCTGTGACTGGATGAACCAATAAAGCACTTTCTTTTAGACAGCTCTCTGCTGAGTCTGGCTTCTTGTGCAAGATTTCCAAGATCATAAACTTCCATCTTCCTTCAAGGCCATGCTTAAACCTCCTGTGAAAACCTGGCCCCTCCAAGTATAATCACTGCCTTACGCTCATCATGATGTGCAATTGTTTCCAGGTGTCTTGTCCACACAAAGCTGTGTGCTTCATGATGGTGGGGACTGCAGCCTTATTTACTTCCTCTTGTTTTGAGGGCCTTGTACGGTGATTGCTGAGAGTAGATGCTTCATAAATGTGAATTAGTAATCAGGGTTCAGGAGTTTACTAAGATTTCTGTACTTCTTTCTTCAATTTCTCCAGGCTGCAGGAATTGGTTGATCGAGTACTGGAACGTTTTCAGGCATCTGGACTAATAGTGAAAGAGTGGAATAGTGTGAAACTCCATGCTACAGTCATGAATACTCTATTCAGGAAAGACCCCAATGGTAAGTGCTTCATAGAACTACAGCACAGTTTGTGATCAATAAGGCCTAATGATGTCCCTGGGGTTTGAAGAGAATGGGCTATCAAAGAATCTCTGCTACATCTTCTGTTTTAGATCCATTAGCTTGTTTTGATGAGCGCAGTGGAAGGGGGCAGGGACATATCTAGCACGGGACTGTAACATTCCAAATCTTTTATTTCTGTCGCACATAGGGTTGCCGGATATAGCAAATAAAAATACAGGATGCCCAAGTAAATTTCAGGTGAAAAATGAATAATTGTTTTAGTGTAGGTATGTCCCATGAAATACATGGCAGCTTTTTTTTTTTTAATAAAACAAGAAAGAAGATTAACTAGTAAAGGTAAATGTTAGAGCAGTGATTCTCAACTAGAGGCAGTTTTGCCCCCAGAGGACATTTGGATTGTCTGGAGACATTTTTGGTTGTCACAGTTAGGGGGCTGGGAGTGAGTTGCTACTGGCATCTAATGGGTAGAGGTCAGGGGTGCTGCTTAACCCTCTACAATTCACAGGACAACCCCTCATAACAAAGAATTATTCAGCCCCAAATGTCGGTAGCACGAAGGTAGAAAAACCTTGTGTTATAGTAATGTTTTTTTCCCTCATGAATCTAAACCTTCATATAAAAATGCCTGTTTTAACCCTTTATTTGGCATAATAATCTACATTTTAATAAGGATTATTTTTCTTCCCATCCTCACCCACCAAGTGAAAGCTGTCTAGCACACATATCAGCATCTATCTGATCAGGAGCTACAAATTCAAGTTATGTGCAGCTTCTCCTTCAAAGCCCTGTTGTTTAAAATATGCCAGCACCAAAACTCCATATTCAGGTTTTATTACATTTGTTAGGACCCTGACCTTGGTTTTAGAAAGTCTACGTTGGAAGAGGACTCCATCAGGACTCCATCAGAACCCATGAACTATTTATAGATTTATAGTTTAGGACAGTTTTTGTGTCCCTTTTTACCAAAGTGCATCTTTTATTTTATTTTATTTATTTTATTTATTTATTTTTTATAAATTTATTGATTTATTTTATTTATTTTTGGCTGTGTTGGGTCTTCATTTCTGTGCGAGGGCTTTCTCTAGTTGCGATGAGCGGGGGCCACTCTACATCGCGGTGCGTGGGCCTCTCACTGTCGCGGCCTCTCTTGTTGCGGAGCACAGGCTCCAGACGCGCAGGCTCAGCAGTTGTGGCTCACAGGCCCAGTTGATTCGCGGCATGTGGGATCCTCCCAGACCAGGGCCCGAACCCGTGTCCCCTGCACCGGCAGGCAGACTCTCAACCACTGTGCCACCAGGGAAGCCCCAAAGTACATCTTTTAATTTCTTCAGATACATACCAGAGATCTCAACTGTAAGTTGTTTGGTTTGGTTAGCGCCATTGTTGGACTAAGAGATATGTAGCTAATCCAATTTTTGGTTCTAGTGTTAACTGTTCTATGATGCTACATTGTATTTTCTTTAAGGCTTTTCTAAATAAATCAGTGTTTTACCTTTCAGAGCACTGAGATCAAAAAACGTTCAAATGACTTCAGTCAAAGCCTATGGACTCTGGGTAGTTAATAGAATCCGAAGCGCTATACTTATTCTTGTTCTGATGGAATATATTTCTTTCATTTGGATAGTGGTATTGCAGAAGAACATTTGGAATTCCAGAAAAAAAATTTTTTTCTGGAATATTTGATATAAATTATAATGTAAGTTATCTAATGGGAACATTTAAAGGAGTTTGTGGTATTTATTTTGTTCTGGACAGTTTTTCTAGTTTATTTATTTTTGGCTGCGTTGGGTCTTCTTTGCTGCATGCAGGCTTTCTCTAGTTGTGCCGAGCGGGGGCTACTCTTTGTTGCGGTGCACGGGCTCCTTGTTGCCGTGGCTTCTCTTGTTGCGGAGCTCGGGCTCTAGGCACACGGGCTTCAGTAGTCGTGCCACGCGGGCTCAGTAGTTGTGGCACACGGGCTTAGTTGCTCCGCGGCATGTGGGGTCTTCCCGGACCAGGACTCGAACCCGTGTCCCCTGCGTTGGCAGGCGGATTCTTAACCACTGCCACCAGGGAAGCCCTGGACAGTTAGTTTTAATCTTGGAAAACAGTTAGATCCCCTGAGGTGGTGTACATTTTAACATCATCATGTAAAGACAGAGGTTCAGAACTCTAAAGTACGCTCTAGGAACTTCCCTGGTGGTCCAGCGGTTAAGACTCTGTGCTCCCAATGCAAGGGGCCCGGGTTCGATCCCTGGTCAGGGAACTAGATCCTTCATGCATGCCGCAACTAAGATCCCATGTGCCACAGCTAAGATCCCGTGTGCTGCAACTAAGACCCGGCACAGCCAAGTTAATTAATTAATTAATTAATGAAAAAAAAATAAGGTACACTCTAATTCAGGGGTCCCCAACCCCCAGGGCACACAGCAGGAGGTGAGTGGCAGGCAAGCAAGGGAAGCTTCATCTGCCGCTCCCCATTGGTCTCATTACTGCCTGAACCATTCCCCCCACCCTGGTCTGTGGAAAAATTGTCTTCCATGAAACCAGTCCCTGGTGCCAAAGAGGTTGGGGATCGCTGCTCTAATTCATTGGTTCAGAAGTTACATTGTATCTAGCACCATCCAATAGGACTTTCTGTGATGATAGAAATATTCCATATCTGTGAAATCCAGTGTGGTAGCCACTATCCACATGTGGTTATTGAGTACTTGAAGATGGCTGGCTAGTGAGACTGAGAAAGTGAACTTTTAATTTTAATTAATTTAAATTTAAATAGGGACTTCCCTGGAGGTCCAGTGGTTAAGACTTCGAGCTCCCAATGCAGGGGGCACAGGTTCGATCCCTGTCAGGGAACTAAGATACTGTATGCCGCATGGCATGGCCAAAAAAAAAAAAGAAATTTAAATAATCACATGTGGCTAGTGGCTACTGTTTTTGGACAGTGCAGTATTTTATTAGACATCTAATACTATCAATAATACATTCTGCATCTGTCCTAGTCCTTAAAACTTAGTTCAGAGCTCTTACAACTATACCATACCCCATTATTAACTAACATCTTAACATAAAAGAGCTGAATTATATAGGAATCTGTATCTTTTAAATTGTGTGGATCCAGATGTATATTCAGTTGGCACCAGAGCTTCATGTAAGAAAATGTTCTGTGTTCACAGTCTAGTTATCCTTTCCTATTGACATATATTTTAAATATAACGGCTTTAGTGAGATATAATTCATATACTGTATAATTCACCTATTTAAAGTATATAATTCAATAATGTTTAGTATAGTGAGTAATGTAACCATTACCACAATAAATTTTAGAACATTTTCATCACCCCAAAAAGTAACTCCATAGTTATTGGCAGTGACTCCCCATTTTCCCCTTACTCTTCAGTCCTAGGCACCACCAGTCTACTTTCTGTCCAATGAATTTGCCTTTTTTGCATATTTCATATAAATAGAATCATGCAATGTGTGATCTTCTGTGACTGACTTCTTTCACTTAGCATAATGTTTATAAGGTTCATCCATGTTATAGCATGTATCAAATGTCATTCCTTTTTATTACCAAATAATAATCCATTGTATGGACATACACATTTTATTTATCCATTCATCAGTTGATGGACATTTCTGTTGTTTCCACTTTTTGGCTATTATGAATAATGCTGCTGTGAACATTTATGTATGTGTTTTTGTGTGGGCATATGTTTTCATTTCTATTAGGTATATACTTAAGTGTGAAATTGCTGCATTATGATATCACTATGTTTAATTTTTTGAGGAACTGCCAGACTGTTTTCCAAAGTGGCTGCACCATTTTACATTCCCACAAGCAGTACAGTAGTTCCCCCTTATCCGCGGGAGATACGTTCCAAGATCCCCAGTGGATGCCTGAAACTACATACCACATTCTGTATTTTTCCTGTGCATACATAGCTATGATAAAGTTTAATTTATAAATTAGGTGCAGTAAGAGATTAACAACTAATAATAAAATAGAAGAATTAAACGATATACTGTAATAAAAAGTATGTGAGTGCTGTCTGTCTCTCTCAAAATTTTTTATTGTACAAATTTAGTGCCTTTTCCATTTTCACTAAGCACTTACCATGCACTGTGACCGTAACTTTTGCAGTTTCTGAGGTGTGACAGCAAAACTAGTACGAATCTCTTTTTCCTTCTTCCTAATTTCACGGATAGAAGATTCTTAATGTAGATATTAGCAAACCTCAGCATATGATTTTTTTCTTTCCTTATTAAGTCAAGAACTTTCACCATTTCACTTAAAGGAAGCGCTTTATGGCTTTTCTTTGGCTTATCCGAATTGCTCGCATCACTATTCTTGCCCTTTGGGGCCATTATTAAGTAAAATAAGGGTGACTTGAATACAAGCACTGCAATACCTTGACAGTCAATCTGATAACAGAGGGTGGGATACGCTGGACAAAAGGATGACATTTTCTGGGTGGGACAGATCACGGTACTCAGAATGGTGCACAATTCAAAACTTAGGAATTGTTTATTTCTGGAATTTTCCATTTAATATTTTCAGACCTCGGTTGACCATGGGTAACTGAAACCATGGAAAGCAAAACCATGAATAAGGAGGGACAACAGTATATGAGGGTCTCAATTTCTCTACATCTTTATCTGCACTTGTTATTATCTGTCTTTTTTATTATTGCCATCATTTTGGGTGTGAAGTGGTATCTCATTGTGACTTTGATTTACATTCCCCTTATGGCTAGTGCTACTTATAGATTTTGCACCTGTCATTAAACATTTTAATCTTCAGATTTCATTACTGCTTTTTTATTGACATTTACTTAGTATGAATTTACTTTAAAGTTTCACATCTCCTTTTAACAAGGAACCTATTTTTAAGTTGTGAAATTTGCATGGGATTGGGATCTTGGATTAAGAGAATAGTTCTCATTAGAAAAATAGTCCTGTAGTTACCCAGGTGTAATTCCAGTGGGCTAGCTAAAATATATTATGTTCATGGAGTTAACACTTTGGATGTGTTTTATCAATTCTGATGTGGTAATCTCCATACTTATATACAATAAAAGAATATACTCAAAAGTAGAAATACAAATATTTTTGAGTGTCTGTTGATGGGCAGGAAAGGGTTGATATTTCAGAAAATATTCTGATAGTTAAATAATTCTTGAAGATGCTTTGAATTTTATATACCCTGGATTCTTCTCTGTCTTGTGTTTTTCTCTTGAAAAGGCTATAGAATACATTGTTTTGCTTTTTCTTGCCAGTTATCCCTTTCCTTTGATATCCTTTTTCTGCTGCTTTTGAAGGACATCTTTTCGGATAAGCAAGCTAAATTAATGCAAGGAGTTAGAACACAGCTTTGATGAGGCTAAGGTCATAGATTTGCAGATTTCTGTGTAGAATGTCAGGATACCTTTGATTGTAACTGAAGAGGTTTTTCTCATTCGGGGTGAGTCCTTAAATCAATCCAAAGCATAGTTGCCGGCATTTTTGACTAGTTAATGTGTGAACTGTATATTTTTATGTATTTAAAAATGCATGTAGCTTATACAAAATCTTGGGGTTTTAGACTACAAGGAACCTTTGGAAATCACCTAGTCTTAACCTCTAACTTTGTAAATGAGGAACTGAGGTCCATAGAGGAGACATAAACTGCCTAAGAATATGGTTAGTTATGTAGTTTATGTACAGTGAGTACTTGGACAGTGTTCAATGAATAAATATATATCAGTTGATGACAGAGCTGAGACTAGATGCTGGGTCTCTTGACTCATAGCCTGATGTATTTCCCTCCATATTATGTCACTTTCCAGGTAGTACATGAAGATCTTGCTAGTTGTCCCTGTAGAAGTCCAAGAGAAAACAGATGCATAACCCAAGCTTCTCTTCTAACATTGTCTTTGGAATATTTACAGCTGAAGGCAGGTACAACCTCTACACAACGGATGGCAAATATATCTTCAAGGAAAGAGAATCATTTGATGGCCGAAACATTTTGAAGGTCAGTATGAAGCAGAGTGAATTGGAAACCTTTGGCATGTGTCCTAAAATAAGGGAGGACAATAAGTGGTTCTCCTTTTAACAGTAAAGTATATTTTTCTCATATTTCCCATGAGGATTATTGATTGAAAGGCCTGTTAAAATTTTTTTTCATTGTCCTAAAAGAGAAATCTTTTTTGACTTGTTAAAAGGCTGTTGGTATCTCTTAGAGTTCTTGAAACTGATGATTTAAGAAACAAGTATAGTGACTATTTGGATCCATAGGAATAAGTTGATTTTAACCTTGTGAGTCTTGCTCTGTATTTTACCTCTGGAGGACTGAGTGTGCATTTTTTTAAGTGAAAAAGAATAGTTTGTCTTGTTCTAGTAGATTTTTCTCTTCACCCACAAAGTCGCTCTCCAAAGTTCCTGTATAATCTATTTTTACTCAGGAACAGCCCATGTGCTAAAGACTTGGTGGTCCATTTCTGACTGTTGAGGATTTGCTTCTGAGCGTTAAATTAACCTATGAAATTTAAATAAAAAGGGTTCTTTAGGATTGCATTTATCTTTCTCCCACAGACCACATTCTGTAGCATCCACAGTTTATACCCTATCAGGTTAACATACCATTGTGCCTCTGCGCAAAGAGAAACATAAGTTGATACCAAAGGAGAGGTTTTTAAATTTTTTTCTAGATTTTTTTTTTTTTTAAATGACTACATTTATTTATTTATTTTTTGGCTGTGTTGGGTCTTCGTTTCTGTGCGAGGGCTTTCTCTAGTTGTGGCAAGCGGGGGCCACTCTTCATTGCGGTGCGCGGGCTTCTCACTATCGCGGCCTCTCTTCGTTGCGGAGCACAGGCTGCAGACGCGCAGGCTCAGTAGCTGTGGCTCACGGGCCCAGTTGCTCTGCGGCATGTGGGATCTTCCCAGACCAGGGCTCGAACCCGTGTCCCCTGCATTGGCAGGCAGATTCTCAACCACTGCGCCACCAGGGAAGCCCAAGAGAGGTTTTTGATTCTTCATTTTACTTGTTCTATAATGATGTAGGTCATACATTTTCAAGGCCATGGGTGTTTTTTGGAGCTGGGAGGGAGAGTATGTATATAATAACTTCAGAATAAGCTCTAGCTTTAAAAATGTTTTTTCTTTTTCCTTCCTTCCTCCATTCCCTTATCTTATCACTTGACAGTTTTCTTGCCAAATGCCTAATATGACCTCATTGTGTATAATTAATGACTTCACTCTTCAGCAGCTGCAAGCTTCTCACTGCAGAGCCCAACAGGGCAATGACAGCATTCACTTAGGCAGGCATTCCTGCCTTGTGGGGAAGGGGCTTTGCAGTGCATTGTTGATTCCTTCTTTTACTTGATACCTTTTCTCTCTTTGAGTAAGTTTCTTGTCTTCAAAGTAGCTATTGTAGCTTCTGTTTGAGTGGCAAGCTGCTAATGAATTCAGTTGCAGTTTACTTATTTTCCCAGGCCACAGCTTCATTGTATGACTCTTTCTCCTCCTCTAGCTCATTTCCTGGGGCTTTTTAAATAATAGCATTAATTACTTTGCTTTTTTGTTATTGTTAATTTGATTAAGAAAAAAACTAGACGAATGGGGGAAGAAATCTGTTGGAATGACTCAAGCCAACTTGGTTCCTTTGAAATTAGAATTAAAGCCCAAAAGGTATGTTGATGCAAGTGGAGTGTGAGGTGCTTTGACATCTATAAGAGGGAGGTAACAGCAGGGAGCCTGAGAAGTTGCTGTATGAACAGTATGGATCTCTCATTTAATATTTAATTTCTCTCATTCTGGAAAGTCAGTTTTCCATTTAAAGATGCTCGGCTTGGAAATCTTCCTAACCCACCCCAGTGATGACACAGCTGTAGCTCCCTCTAGTGTTGATGAAAACTTGCTATAGTAGTTGTACCTTTACTGTTAATGCCTAATCGGAGTTTTAGAGCTGGGCCCAGCTAGGTACTTGGAAACTGTTTAATCCAGTTCCTCATTTTACTCTCTAAGGGAGTGAGATCCAATATGGTTAAAGTGTTTTGCCAAAGATTAACGCTAGATAGTAGCAGAGTCTGAATTAGAACAAAAAGATTCAAAGCTCACAAGTTAGCAATGTTCCTCCTCTCTTCCATAAAGATGCTCAGTGTTTAGGTAGAGATCAGTAGATATTTGAAACTGGGCCTATCTGAATTGTGAAAATATCTGACTAGACATAAATGTTGGGGCAATGGGTGTGCCAGTTAGTCTAAAACTGGCTAATTAAGAATTAGACTTTTGAGTTGAATATAATACGAACACCAACAGAAATACTTATTGACTGTATACCATCTGTCAGACTATGTGCCCTGTAGATAAAAGTCATTATGATACAGTCCTTACCTTCCAGGAGCTTCCTGTCTTTGAGAGATACAGACGGTTAATAGGTAATTACAGTATAAAATGATGGGGGCAAATTATGAGATGGAGGGGAAGTACCTTTGAACACAGGTAGTTGTAACAAAGTATCTTTTAATAGAATTTCCAATATATTACTTTTTTTTTTATAAACTTATTTATTTATTTTTGGCTGCATTGGGTTTCATTGTGGTGCACGGGCTTCTCATTGCAGTGGCTTCTCTTGTTGTAGAGCACAGGCTCTAGGTGTGCGGGCTTCAGTAGTTGTGACACGTGGGCTCTAGAGCACAGCCTCAGTAGTCGTGGCGCACAGGCTTAGTTGCTCCGCAGCATGTGGGATCTTCCCGGACCAGGGCTCAAACCCGTGTCCCCTGCATTGGCAGGCGGATTCTTAACCACTGTGCCACCAGGGAAGTCCCCCCAGTATATTACTTTTTAATCATTATTTCCAGAAAATATAATCTTTCACTTACATTTAATCAAAGGAATTAACTTTTCTTTGAGAATAAAGATAAAATGTGGCATCCAACAACTAGCCCCCAAACACACAAGCGGTAATAACTGTATTTATGAAGTAGCTATAGCAGCCCACTTTTTGGAATTACAAGACAAGTCTTTCTCAACTAGAACATTAGAACCCATGGACCCTGAATCTCTTGAAAAAAAAAAAAAGATTTAAAAAACTGATGGATTATACATAGTTTTTGTACCAGATATAATTATTATGTTTAGAAAGGGAAAAAAATCACTTTCATTAACAAGATAGGAACTGACTTGGAATAAACAGAAAGGTTAACTGCATTGGTTGTTAAGGATCCCAAGCATATGTGTACAGCATATTAACAGCTACATAGGTCAAGGATCAGGAATGCTGGTGATGGGAAGCAGCCTTGGAAAAAAATCAACTTCATCTGCTATTCAAAGAGAAACAAAACGAGAATGCAAGTCATTGCTCATTGCTGTAAGAATTTAATGAGTAACAGCCAATTGCTATTCTACTCCATGAAGAGAATTGGTCCTTTTGGCTTGGTGTAGTATTATGTGTTTTGGATGCCTTAATAAGAAAAAAAAAAACTCCAACTCTTGGAGGTAGAAGCCACATTTTTCTTTTGTATAGCTCTTTTGAGAGTTGTTGCAGCTGTTACAGACTAGTATCTGGTTATTCCTAGTTAAAATAAGAATTTTCTTACCCTAAGAAAGACTTTGAAAGAAGAACTGACGACTAAAGAATCATTCCATGTGTTTTTCAAACCAGAAAAGGAATATATTTAGTAATAGCATTTTTTTATGGAAGACTGACAGATAGCTCTGAAAGGAGGATATACAAGTGAAGAAGACCTAGGCCAAATTAATAGGATAGTGTCCTGTCAGAGGGTTTCCATTTCTCATCTAAGAGATAGGAGCAAAGATGTAGTTTGTCTATAATGCAGTGATAAACTTGTAAATGGAGAAATCATGCTGATCTAAAGACGTGATGCAGGAAATAACTGCTCCCTCACCAGCTAAAAGTAGAATGGTCATTAACTGCCAGTTTCTGGAGAGAGAAGTGGTCTTAATGGCAGTCTGTTTGGGGGACTTATGAAATGGCCTTATGCAATCGAATCAGTATTCCAAGACTGTGCTCTCAGCAGATTGAATAGGGGTACAGTACTAACTGTTTAAAAGCATAGCTTCTAACTGCAAAGTGAAGAGGAGACATTAGAGCCCTAGGTTGTACTCACCAGAGATGATTTGTTACAAATAAAGACACAATAATATATTTGGGAAGGAATAGACAGTACTATAGGTCCAAAATCAAAGGGCATTGTGAAAGTACCATTTCTTTAGATACTTAAAAATCCTGGAACAAAGTGATGCCGGGAAGACTGGACAGCTTCATGTAAAAGAATGAAATTAGAACACTTCCTAACACCATACACAAAAATAAACTCAAAATGGATTAAAGACCTAAATGTAAGGCCAGACACTATAAAACTCTTAGAGGAAAACATAGGAAGAACCCTCTGACATAAATCACAGCAAGATCCTTTTTGACCCAACTCCTAGAGAAATGGAAATAAAAACAAAAATAAACAAATGGGACATAATGAAACTTAAAAGCTTTTGTACAGCAAAGGAAACCATAAATAAGACAAAAAGACAACCCTCAGAATGGGAGAAAATATTTGCAAATGAAGCAACTGACAAAGGATTAATCTCCAAAATTTATAAGCAGCTCATGCAGCTCAATATCAAAAAAACAAACAATCCAATCCAAAGATGGGCAGAAGACCTAAATAGACATTTCTCCAAAGAAGATATACAGATTGCCAACAAACACATGAAAGGATGCTCAACATCACTAATCATTAGAGAAATGCAAATCAAAACTACGATGAGGTATCACCTCACACCAGTCAGAATGGCCATCATCAAAAAATCTACAAACAATAAATGCTGGAGAGGGTGTGGAGAAAAGAGAACCCTCTTGCACTGTTGGTGGGAATGTAAATTGATACAGCCACTATGGAGAACAGTATGGAATT
This sequence comes from Balaenoptera acutorostrata, assembly GCF_949987535.1. Lineage (NCBI taxonomy): Eukaryota > Metazoa > Chordata > Mammalia > Artiodactyla > Balaenopteridae > Balaenoptera > Balaenoptera acutorostrata. The sequence continues at coordinate 63,080,118 of NC_080079.1, forward strand.
TCCTTAAAAAACTAAAAATAGAACTACCATACGACCCAGCAATCCCATTACTGGGCATATACCCTGAGAAAACCATAATTCAAAAAGAGTCATGTACTGCAGTGTTCATTGTGGCTCTATTTACAATAGCCAGGACATGGAAGCAACCTAAGTGTCCATCAACAGATGAATGGATAAAGAAGATGTGGCACATATATACAATGGAATATTACTCAGCCATAAAAAAGAAATGAAATTGAGCTATTTGTAGTGAGGTGGATGGACCTAGAGTCTGTCATACAGATTGAAGTAAGTCAGAAAGAGAAAAACAAATACCATATGCTAACACATATATATGGAATCTAAAAAAAAAAAAGGTTCTGAAGAACCTAGGGGCAGGACAGGAATAAAGACGCAGACATAGAGAATGGACTTGAGGACACGGGGAGGGGGAAGGGTAAGCTGGGACGAAGTGAGAGAGTGGCATGGACATATATACACTACCAAATGTAAAATAGATAGCTAGTGGAAAGCAGTTGCATAGCACCAGGAGATCAACTCTGTGCTTTGTGACCACCTAGAGGGGTGGGATAAGGAGGGTGGGAGGGAGACGCAAGAGGGAGGGAATATGGGGATATATGTATATGTATAGCTGATTCACTTTGTTATACGGTAGAAATTAACACAACATTGTAAAGCAATTATACTCCAATAAAGATGCTTAAAAAAAAAATCCTGGAACATATAAACCAAGTAAAAAAAGAGATGAATTTTTTTTCCTTTTATATATAAGAATACTTAAATTTAGAGAAAGAGGGAATTGGCAGTATTTAACTATATTAATATTTAATAGTACTTTGTCTGAAAATATGTTTTAAATCTAGCTAGGTACATTGAGACTTTTCTTGAAAGATGTAAATGAGAGTAACTCAAGTATTTCATTCATTTTTGCTTTTGCTCCATCGCTGCCTCTTAAAGTTCTTTAAAAGGACAGTTAGAATGAATGCATTTAAATGAGAGCTTTATTTAGTTTTCTTTACTTAGAGAAGTTTCTATAAAGGAAGCTGTTTAAAAATACATACTATTTATTCTCTTTGGTAAAAGTTCATAAAACGTATATGTACTTTTAAGCGAATAATCATAAAGTGAACACTGTAACTACTACCAAGGTCAAAAAGCAGAATGTGCCTCACATGTCCTTCCCTGGCCAACTCTGTGGTCTATTTGTCCTAAGGTAACAAAGGCACAATTAAGTTCTTTTTTTTTTTTTTTTAAATTTATTTATTTATTTATGGCTGTGTTGGGTCCTCGTTTCTGTGCGAGGGCTTTCTCCAGTTGCGGCAAGTGGGGGCCACTCTTCATCGCGGTGCGCGGGCCTCTCACTATCGCGGCCTCTCCTGTTGCGGAGCACAGGCTCCAGACGCGCAGGCTCAGCAATTGTGGCTTAGGGACCTAGTTGCTCCGCGGCATGTGGGATCCCCCCAGGCCAGGGCTCGAACCCGTGTCCCCTGCATTGGCAGGCAGATTCTCAACCACTGCGCCACCAGGGAAGCCCTAAGTTCTTAAATACTCTTAGTGAAGAGGCTTGTTTTCAATGATTACTTGTTTCAGAGTATTAGAAGAATATTGAAAAGATGAATTCATTTTTATTTTTTCAAGGGAAGAGAGATTAGATTGAGAACTTGGTAGTAATTTTGTTTAAAAAGATATTAATGACTACAGAGGAAGACTAGCATTTAGAAAGTATGTTATTTCTAAGGAAGAAAATATTGTGTTTTTTATTATCCAATTCAGTATTAAGCCACATTACATACTGTTCTTGAAAATTACTTCTTAGTCACATGGCTCTTCTTTAGAATTTTTTTTTTTCAAAACTCACCTTTCGCAGAAAGCCTTTCCTTGAAAATCTATCACTAAATGTTCCATTGCACTATTATATCAGTGTGAATAACAGCAAATTGAATGTAGAAAAAAGTTGCTATGTCTCATTACCACCGTAGCTATGGTGTCATTTTTACTACCTGATATTTCTATGACTTGAAATTTTTTTTTTTTTTGGCCGCCCTGCACGGCTTGTGGGATCTTAGTTCCCTGATCAGGGGATCGAACCTGGGCCCCGGCAGTGAAAGTGCCGAGTCCCAACCACTGGACTGCCAGGGAATTCCCGAAATTTTAATTTAAGTAAAATCACTAAGCAGGTGTCACTTTCTCTTTAAGCTATTTATGCTTATACACTGTTGACATTTATTAACTTCACTTGGGCATACTAATATTTTGTAAGAGCTTTTATTCACAGCATTGGAAGCAATCACATCATTCTTGACAATCATGTAAAATAGGCAGCTTGTTAGAGGAGCAAATGTACAACTTTCTGGAGAATTTACTTGGAAAATAAAAGCAAGATGTTGTGGAAAAGGCTTCTGTAAGAAGAGAGTTCATAGAAATAACATATATACTCACATATGTATATATTAATTAAGGATTGGAAGATAAAGCTAAGGAAATCTCTGGCAAAGTGGAGAGATAGAAAATAGGGAAAAGTCTGACAAAGAGGATCCTCAGGCAGTGCAAAAATGAACTGTTAGGGTTCTGAAAGCAGAAAACAGACCTTGGAGTCTTGAACTTGGATGAAAGAGCCTCTGGACTGGTAGTGTTCCCAGGTACTTGGCAATAGTAAAGAAAAATCCTTTCTGGAAAAAGTTCTATCACTCTCTGCCTAAAAATATTCTTCTAAGGAACTTTTGCCCCCAAAACAGCCAATACACAAAAATAACTAGGCATATGAGGAAACCACTCACCATAAGCAAACAGACATCCAGAACTCATAAAGACATGAAATACTAGAATTATCAGACTTAGGCTAAAAACAACTTTTTTATCAGGTAATTGGGAACTATTGCAAAGAAAAAGTGATGTAGCAGTTTTGAAAAGAACCAAGTAGAAATGCTAGAACTGTAAAAAGGCAATAACTGAACTTAATAGCTCAGTGGATGGATTTAGCAGCAAATTAGCAAATTAGATAGAGCTGCAGAGGGAAGTAGTGAAGTGGAAATTGCCAGAAGAAATTATCCAACATGTTGCATGGGCAGAGGGGAGAGGTAAAAATTACAGATGAGAGAAAAAGAGACATATAGGATAGAGTGAGAAGATCTAATATACATTTAATTGGAGTCCCAGAAGGAGAGGAGAGAGAGAATGGGCCAGAGCTGATGAAAGACATCAACCTACAGATTAAAGAAGCCAAATGAATTCCAAACAGTTTTGTTGAGTGAGCCTATATTGCACTTTTCTTCCCTACAACTTGTGACTGAATCATGGACAACATTAACTAAACTACTTAGGCCCCAGCACTTTTTAAAATGAATGTCCAGAGTTTGTTGGCAGTATCCACATTACAAAGAACAAAAACCAGGAAATCAGTGAAAGAATGCTTTTCTTAAAGTAGGTTATGAAGAAAAAAGAAAGAAGGGTAAAAAGGTATCCAGGAATTCTCTTTACTATTTTTGTAACTTTTCTGAAAGACTGAAACTACATCAATGTAAAAAATTATAAAAAAAAAGAAGATGGAAAGACAGACATGCTCTTGGGAGGGGAATAGGACACTAACCATTTGTTATGGTTGTGGGTTTTTTTTTTTTTAATAACCATCTTCCAGAAAAGTTTGTTGAAGTCTTGCCTATGTTCTGTTCCAGCATTTAGGATAGATGTAACTTCTGTTAATTCCTGATCTTACTACAAAATTTGGCCCATTTGATTTCAAGGGGTATAAGAATTTAATGTAAGGAACAACTTCCTGATTAGGATGTTTCATATTGAGCAAACTACTAATAAGGTAGCTGCATCTTTCACTAGAATGTTTTTTGTTTTGTTTTATTTAAGAAAATAGAGTCCATTTCTCTTTAAAGCCATTCTTCCCACCAACATCCTTCTCAAACTATTCCATTTAATTCCATGAAACCTATCTGTCAGCTCTGTCATTACACTGAAACCGCACTGTAAAAAGGCACCAATAGCCCCCTTTTGTCCAGAGCCTTAACCTACTTTAATTTTTTCCCAGTAACCACATTGAGAGTTGTAAGCCCTTTTCTCTTTCAAATGTTGTCTTCTCTTGGCTTCAGTGGCAGTTGGCTCTCCTGGTTTTTTTCCTTTTTCTGGTTCTACTTTTTTTTTTTTTTTTAATTCACTGCCTTGTATGACTACTTCCTAAAGTTTTATCCTTATCTTTCTGTTTTTCTTTTACTGCAATCTTGTTCTATCCAAATCCTACTCATTCTTCAAAGTCCAATACAGGTGTTACCTCCTCCATAATGGTAAGGACCATCCCAGTCTATGGCATGCTTCCACCTCTTAATGCCTTCCCTCCTCTCCTTACTTTGTGCAGACACCATTCACGTGCCTCTCAGTGCTTAGCAATGTCTCTTGTGCCTGGCAAGCATTTGGGAAGCTTTTTCTGGATTGGCTAAAACTGTTTTCCGTAGAAATCAGAAATCTATAAATTTCTATAGAATCTTCCTTTGGCAGAAGAAAAGAAAAAGATTTTGTTTGACAAAGGGGATATTTTTTGCCCCTTACTTGAAATTGTAACTCTCAGAGCAGGGTCCTGCAAGCTGTGGTCTAAGGACCAAATTTGGCCTATCCCCTGTTTTGTTGTATGGACCTCAAACTATGAATGGTGTTTATATTTTTTTAATGGTTGAAAAAAAGTAAAAGAAGAATAATTTATAACATGTAAAAATTATATGAAATTCAAATATCAGGGTCTCTAAATAAAATTTTATTGGAACACAGCTGTCCTCATTTGTTTATGCACTGATTGCTTTTGCGCCACAGTGCCAAAGTTAAGTAGTTGTGATGAACAATGTATGACCACCTGACCCTTTATGGAAAAAGTTTGCTGACCACTGTCTTAAAGGTTACTGTTTAGTTCAATTTTTTTTTATTTCACCCAGTGCCCTTTCTGCTTTATGATTAGATATGATGCTTGTATTTAATAGACCTTCAAGATATATTATTTATGTCATAAATATTTAGTTAACGGCAGTCAGTCCTATTGAATTTTCATTTACTTAACTCTTTTCTAGCAAATGTTTCTTTTTAAAAATTAGTTTACTAAATTCAAGAAAAGAGAGCCCCAAGTCAAATATACCTGGAACTCATACTCACAATCCTCCATTAATAAGTGACATTTTTCGGTTAAATTTGATTGCAACTTTATTACTTCACATCAGCAAGGTTCAGCTGATAGGAATAATAATGAGCTTGAATTTACATTTAAATTCCTTTTATTTCAAAATACATCCAAAAATAATTTTGTGTTTCTCTGTGGTGTGCACTAATTAACTTTAAACATGAACAGTGATTTCTTTTGCATTTTCATTTATGCCTTATTACAGAAGGTATTAATAAAAAGTATTGAATGAAAACTAAAGACCAGTGAACTTGTAAGTAAACCTGTGTTAATTTTAAAATTAGCATGAATAGGGCTTCCCTGGTGGCACAGTGGTTAAGAATACGCCTGCCAATGCAGGGGACACGGGTTCAAGCCCTGGTCCTGGAAGATCCCACATGCCGTGGAGCAGCTAAGCCCGTGCGCCACAACTACTGAGCCTGTGCTCTAAAGCCTGCGAGCCACAACTACTGAGCCCACGTGCCACAACTACTGAAGCCCACGTGCCTGGAGCCCGTGCTCTGCTACAAGAGAAGCCGCAGCAATGAGAAGCCCGTGCACCGCAACGAAGAGTAGCCCCCGCTTGCCGCAACTAGAGAAAGCCCGCGTGCAGCAGTGAAGACCCAATGCAACCAAAGATAAATAAAAATAAATAAATTTTAAAATAAATAAATAAATAAATAAAATAAGCATGAGTAGCAGAAGAATGTGGCATTTAGAAAGGAACCTGTGACAAGACATCTTGCCAAAATACGGCCACTCTTGCTTTGCTCTGTTAGTGATAAAATATGGCTGTGCCTCCATTCTTTTTTTTTTTTTTTTTCCCATGGGTTTAGAATGCAAGTTTTATTTTTGAATCCCCATTGAAATAAATGTTACTCTTTGAAAAATATTTAGTTATATGCCACTAAAATTATCCCTAGAGCCCCCAGTGATAGTCATGCCCCATTCTGGAAAACACTACCATAGGGAATTACTGGAGGTACCCTGGGGAGGTAGGATGAGACCACTGTTTGTTGAGCAAGGGTCGTCTGTGTCCCAAGTAAGCTGCTTGCTGCTGTTCATAATTCTCTGAACCCCAGACCTACCAGCATATTGGATCTTATCTTTCCTGGCTGGCAACACTTTGGTGGCTCCCTATTCTCTTCTAGATAGAAGAGTAAATACCTTAACATAACCTACAAGGTCCTTGGGGATGCTGGGATAGGCCTATCATTGCCCCATCAGGCTGGTGAAGAGAGGGGGACAGGAAACAGGGAGGATCTCCTGGAGGAAGTGACATTTGAGCTGAAGTCTAACCAATTTATGGGAGAGAACTAGGTGATGGTGGTGAAGAGCTTTTTTAGGTAGAAGGAACAGCATGTGCAAATTTCCTGAGGCAGGAAGGAACAATGTGCATGTGAGCACCTGAAAGAGGCACTAGAGGAAGAGTCAGGGAGAGGAGTTTTGCAGGGGCCAGACCCTGCCTGCAGTCCCTGGAGGCATCACAAGCATTGTGATCTTAATGCTGTGCTTTACGAGGAGCCATTTAGAGCTTCAAGAACCGTGACTTCAGTTACTTGAATAACAAATACTTTTTGAACAGCTACTCCAGGTGGAGCACTGAGGATTTTAATAGAACAAGACTCTCATGGTCCCTGCCATCAGGAAACTTATATTCTTTTAAAAACAAAAGTTATACATATGCATGGTTTAAAGAAATAACAAGTATTACAAGGTTTTCTATGAAAACAGAAGGCAGTCCACTACCTTTTCCCCCTTTTCCACTTTCGCAGTCTGCCTCCATTCTTGATGATTACAAAACAAAACTTGAGCGAATGGGAGATGCAGGAAGTCATTAGGGGCTTTTCATATTTTGCTAGTAATAGAAATAATGTATTATATGTTAAAAATCTGAAAGACTTCTGACAGGTGATTGAGCAATTTCTTAGAGCATCAGATATATAAGGAAAAGTACAGTTTGAAATGCTTCAGTTTGGTTTGGTACTATCTTGTTTTAGATTATTGGGTTGGGGGCAGGGGGAAAATTCACATCCAAGCAGTATTTCACCAAAACTTATCCTCTGAATTTGTTTTATGTGTCAGTTTGCCTGGAAAGTGAAATCTTAAAACACTGATGAGAGCAGCTAAAGATATGACTGTCAGTGAGGCACAACCATTATTAAAATGTAACTGGAAAATGAGCAGTTGGCTGATTTTTGACAGAGCCAACATCTGTTCTAGAAAGATGCACCCTCCCTGGTCTGCTGCTGTCTGTTCATACAAGATGGTTTTTTTTTTCTCCCTTCACTCTCTTTTGAATTTATGTTTATTGGTTATTCATCTTTGCAGTGGTACTGGGATACTTCATGCCTTGTCTTGGCTCAGGCAGGGAATGATGGGTTTGGAAAGTCTAACCTGCACAAAGACAAGAAATAGGCAAAGACAATAAGAATGAAAAAGAATTATGAGATTAAAATTACTTTTCTTAAAATCTTTTCTGGTTTTTATCAGGATGAAAAATATTTTATTGAATACCTGCTAAAGATAAAACACTAAGCTACGTGCTTGGTGCATTTGGGGGGGATGGGGATAAATATTCGATTGTTTGGTCCCTCTGATCCCATTCCTATGAACTCTTTTGACAAGGTGCCTGTTGTTATTGTGGGGAATATTTATTTCTTTTATATATTCATTTGTAGGGGTCTAGTATATCATTTTGGGTGTAGTTCACAAGTGAAGGGATTTGGGTTATGGTTCACTTGGGTCTATTTTATTTTTTTTAAGTTGTGGTAAAATATACGTAACATAAGATTTACCATTTTAACCACTTCAAGTGTATAATTCAGTGTCATTAATAAGCAGGTTCACATTGTTGTATAACCATCACCACCATCCATCTCCAGAACTTTTTCACCATCCCAAATTGAAACTGTGTACCCATTAAACAATAACTCTTCATTCTCCCCTCCCCTCCACCCTTGGCAACCATAATTCTACTTTCTGTCTCTATGAATTTGGCTCTATAGGTACCACATGTAAGTGGAATTATACAGTATTTACCTTGATTCTGGCTTATTTCAGTTACATAATGTTTCCAAGTTTCATACACATTGTAGCATGTATCAGGATTTAGTTTCTTTTTGAGACTGAATAATATTCCATTGTATGTATACATTCCATTGTGGTTTTTTAGCTACAGTGTAAACACACCAGTAACCAAATATAAATCTGCACCTAGAGATGGTGACAGGGCACTGTCTTCCTTGAGACAGCCTATTGTTTAGAGACCAGACCAAATGAAACCATATTAGATTAGGTGGCTTGGTGCCAGCAATGTCTAAGTGTTATTCCAAATGTTAGAGGACATTGTGGAAAGAGAAGGGAAGTGAGAGTGAAGTTCACGATGAAGCTGTGACGATTTCTTAAGAAATCATGTCTTCTTTCCCATATCTCAATGGTGAAACAGTTTTAGAACTAATGCTCGTAGATGAACATTATTATTACAAAATAAAAGTAGAAAAACAAGATGTAAGTCAACCAGAATTCCAGTTCAAAGTTTGCACTCTCAGTTGTAGGTTAAAACATTGATACCAGTTTGTTAAATTGGAGAGGTCTCGCAACTCCTGAGGTGTGTGTGGGGATGATAACCCTACCCCTCTTCCAAGGCCTTTTGTCTGACCTTTAGCCCACACCTTTGCAGAGGGGGAGGAGGCCATCTGGACTGGATTACAGACAAGTAAGTGTGTGTCATAATAGATAATGTTCCAGTGGTGCTACTGAAGGCAGGTTTCCTATGGTCCTGACAGAGGACAAAATAAATATTTCACGTCTTGTTGTCTAATAAGATAAGATGACTTAGTTGAAAATCTAAGATAACATGTGGCAACCTCTCTCTCACCTTCCAAGGAAGCATTTCAAACAGCTATTTTTTGGACAGCTCTTTTTTTTTTTTTTTTTTTTTAAAGGATTTTCTTATTTATTTATTTATTTATTTATTTATTTTTGGCTGTGTTGGGTCTTCGGTTCGTGCGAGGGCTTTCTCCAGTTGCGGCAAGCGGGGGCCACTCTTCATCGCGGTGCGGGGACCGCTCTTCATCGCGGTGCGCGGGCCTTTCTCCATTGCGGCCCCTCCCGTTGCGGGGCACAGGCTCCAGACGCGCAGGCTCAGCAATTGTGGCTCACGGGCCCAGCTGCTCCGTGGCATGTGGGATCTTCCCAGACCAGGGCTCGAACCCGTGTCCCCCGCATTAGCAGGCAGACTCTCAACCACTGCGCCACCAGGGAAGCCCCTGGACAGCTCTTATTTATACGTATATGTGCTCTTGCTGGTGCCTGATGTTGCCGAGGGACATCTGATTTGCTCTTTAACTTTTCTTGTTGCTGTTCTCCTGTTGGAAAAGTTGGAGTGGAGGTGGCTGTACCTGATGACCTTTCCTCTTTTCTCACTGTTCTTTTTCTGAATTTGTCACTTGCCACACTAGTCAGCCTCTTGGTGCCCCGCCTCCCTAAAGCCATTTGCCTAGAGACCCCCAGGCTGAGCAGAAATCACCTCTGCTGCTTTCTGCTGACGTGCACTTCCTTTCTCATATATAATACAAAGATCAAACACTTACCTCCTGTTGCTATTGTTTGAGGGACAATTATGAGCAATCCCTGAGGGAAGATGACCAAACTGAAAGTAAGAGTGGTAACAGATTTGAATGAGCATTATGCAGCCTCCTTCTAAGGGAAAGAATTTATCTGCAGAAACGTTACCTAGATTAGTTCTGAAAGGGCATCTGCCCTTAGGGCTGGTGGTCACAGGCTTAGGGCATTGAAGAGACCCTGCTAGCCAGCAGCCACCTGGGGCAGTTTTTCCCTGGTGAAGCAGTAATATCCATGCCTGAAGGCAGGGCTTTCTCTGGAAGAAATTTTGCAGCAAACTCAACTCCCAGCGGCCCATCTCTGATGCTAATTCTACTTGCTGCTGTGGAAACCAGCAGAGCGTGCTGCTGTGTGCTGAGATGAGGTCTGGGTTCTTCAGCCATGTCAGCACAGACTCTTCTCTCCTGCCTCCTACCTCCACCCACATTTTTTTATTGCTTCTTTTTAAAACTGAAAAGACTATGCAGGGACGGGAAGTCCTTTGGCATTTTGAGTATTGAGGTGCTCAGCAGAACTGCCTGGCATCCTGTTTGTATATAGCAGTTTTAATTCACTCTCTAATAGGTCATTTGGCCTTACCAGCAGAGTCTTAAACTTGATAATCCTCACGTCAGCAGTGAGGCTCAGGCCAAACATCCAAAAGTGCAACCCTGCGTAATTATTTGAAGGAGGTTTTAAAGCCTTCATTCCCTGGCTGTTTGGCTTCTGCCTGGCGCCTCTTCAGGTCAGGCCTATAACATTCCTCGTGCTCTCTGCAGCTGAGAGAGGCAGGTGGTTTGGGAGAGCAGAATCAAAGAGGGAAGTTCACGTTCCCATTCTGTGTGAGCAGCTTGATAACGTTCCTATGCCGCTGCTGTCAGTGGAGATGAGACTTGGGCTCTGGTGACATGCAAGCTTTTTGGTACTGTTTTAATGGAGATGCCCAAAGCAGGAGTGATGTGCTGATAGGTTGAAAAATCGTAGCTGATCCACTGGTTACATTCTTCTTGCTGCTTTCCTTTTAGAGGTAATTGATGATAAGAATTACTCCTCCCACAGACTGGCCTTGACTTGCTCCCTGATCTGAGGTGCCTCTGGCCTTTTGGAAGCACATTATGTCCTATTTTTATTGGCTATTATTAGCTATCATTATTGGCTCTTACCACTGATCACTGCAGTTTGAGGTTTCAGATTAGATGTGGTGTCTCAGGCGGAGTTAGGGCTGTATTTGGAGATGACTGTAGGATAGTAACCACCTAACAATCACATTGTCTTTTATTCTGAAGTAGATGTTTCTATTCCATTCTTTAAAAATATTATAGCCCCGTGAAACCAGTTGATGACTGCAGAGACTGTAAGCTATCAGAGTTCCTTCTAGACCTTTTCTTTTTTTCTTTTAAGGAAGCTGCTTTTTGTCCTGTAATGATGCATTGGACGTTATAGTTGGTGAGTGACAATAATAGAGCTCAAAATTCCATCTGATAATTTATCTTCCTGTAACTGCAGAATATCCTTGTAAGGTATTGTCCCTGTTTAAAGATGGAGAAATTGAGGGAGAGAGTAGCTATGTGGTTATTGATAAGAAAGCATTGAAGTCTAGTTTGCCCTAAGAACTGTTTTGATCTCTCTCTTCAATAGAAAAGAAGTTTCTACCTTTGGTTTCCAGGTGAAGTTGGGTATGTTTGTGTATGTGTAGAGGGACATGGCTTACCTTAGTGTGAATAGGCTCCATTGTGTTCTTTTGTGATGATTTAGAAAGAATCAATGTGAGTGGAGCCTGTATGAATATTTTTCAAGTAGATGGAAGGTGTTTTTGACCTGATGTATTGGATCACCATTTTCCTTCTTGTCTCTTCACATCTCTCGTATTTGCTCTCTTCAAGAGTAATCTTGCACGTAGCCAGAAGAAAAATGCAAGGTACGGGAAGGCTTGAGAATTTGAATTGCCTGGTACCTTGGCAGAAACTCAGAATCATTTTTTTAGGTTTGGGGAATTTTAACAAACAAAACTTACCTGTGGGAAAAGAAAAAACTCACTTGTGATCCTAATTCTAAGTGACATTGGCAATATGACATATGAAGAGCTGTGATAGTTTTCAAATCTATTACATTTTTAGTCTGTTGTCCATATCTTTCTGTTTACTACCTAAAGTCTTATCATTCTTGTACCTGGAGGTACAATTTCGTGAAGAATGCTTCTGAAATATACCATTATTTGTTCTGTTGTTTTTCAATTAGAATCTTCCAAGGACTGTGATTATAGTTTTTTCACATTACTTGTTTGTCTTTCTTGGCCACAAAACCAAGTGGACGCTTCCTTTGCTGTCTGATTGCATATGCATAGCCCAAGGATGGGACTTCTTCCCCACTTGGCATTCTTTGGTACAGATTTGTTATTCAGATTGTGAGACAAATGCACACTGCCATGTGGACATGGCCTTCTACTGGCCTGTGTTCTAGGCCTGGTCCCAGGAACTCTTAAATTTATATCACAATGTTAGTGGGCCTAGCCTGTCTCTGTTTCTTATCTTTTAAATGGGGATAATAATGCTGAGCTCTGGTTTATGTCACAGTGATTTTTTGAAGGGTTAATGAGCTGGGCTTTGTGAGATACTTTTTAGATCCTTAGATGAAAGGTGTTATTTAGCCTCAGCAAGGCTTCCTGTGGGAGTGCCTTCCAAAGAGCTCAAAGTGCTTGTCAGACTGTCTTCTATTCATCCGCATACCATCCCTGGTAGGGAGGTAGGTGGGGGAGCATTATTATTAAGTACAAAATAGTGTTATTACTGATACTTTCATCTGTAAACAGGAGGTAATTATGAGAAATAGAAGTTGGTAAAACAGATTATAGAAGAAAAACACTGGGAAAACTTCAGAGTAGCGTGCGTTTGCCATTCCTGTTTACTTTAGGTTTCAGAAGTCTAATTGCCATACGTGAAAACAATAGAAATCATCCCTTCTTGGGGGAGAAACAGGACCCGTTGCATCCTTCTAAATCCTTGCATTAATTGAACACCAGTACTTATTTTCATTTGTACCAGATTATATACTAAGGGTTAGTTTAACTTGCACATACCAGGAATGACTATAAATTTCATAGGACTTAACATTTTAAAAAAATTGTATAAGGACTTCCCTGGTGGTGCAGTGGTTAAGAATCTGCCTACCGATGCAGGGTATATGGGTTTGATCCCTGGTCCGGGAAGATCCAACATGCTACGGAGCAACTAAGCGCGTGCGCCACAGCTACTGAGCCTGCGCTCTATAGCCCGTGAGCCACAACTACTGAAGCCCACGCACCTAGAGCCCGTGCTCCGCAAGAAGAGAAGCCACCGCAATGAGAAGCCCGTGCACCACAACGAAGAGCAGCCCCTGCTCACTGCAACTAGAGAAAGCCTGCGCACGGCAATGAAGACCCAGCGCAGCCAAAAATAAATAAATTTTAAAAAAAACTATAGTTGATTTATAATATATTAGTTTCAGGTGTACAGCAGTGATTCAGTATTTTTATAGATTATGCTCCATTTAAAGTTATTTTAGGACTTCCCTGGTGGTCCAGTGGTTGAGACTCCGTGCTTACACTGCAGGGGGTGTGGGTTTGATCCCTGGTGGGGGAACTAAGGTCCCGCATGCCACATGGTACGGCCAAAAAAAAAAAAAAAAGTTATTTCAAAGTAATGGCTGTAATTCCCTATGCTGTACAGTATATCCTTGTTGCTTATCTATTTCATACATAGTATTTTGTGTCTCTTAATCTCATACCCCTATCTTGCCCCTCCCCCCTTCCCTCTCACTGGTGTCCACTAGTTTGTTTTCTATATCTGTGAGTCTGTTTCTGTTTTGCTATATACATTCATTTCTTATTTTTTAGATTTTACTTATAAGTAATAACATATAGTATTTGTCTTTTTCTGTCTGACTTATTTAACTAAGCATAATACTCTCTAGGTCCATCCACATTGTTGCAAATGACAGAATTTCATTCTTTTTTTTATGGCACAGTAATATTCCTGTATATACCACACACACACACACACACACACACACACACACACATACACACACACACATACACACACACACATACACACACATACACACACATACACACACACATACACACACACATACACACACACACACACACACACACATACACACACACACACACACACACATACAAATATATGTATATACCACATCTTCTTTATTCATTCATCTGCTGATGGGTACTGAGTTTGCTTCCATATCTTGGCTATGATGTAATAGTGCTGCTATGAACATTAAGGTACGTGTATCTTTCTGAATTAGTGTTTTTAAATTTTGGGGGGATATATACCCAGGAGTGAAATGGCTGGGTCATATGGTAACTCTATTTTAGTTTTATAGGGAACCTCCATACTGTTTTCCATAGTGGCTGTACCAGTTTACCAGGGGGGTTCCCTTGTAGGGGGTATCCCTTGTAGGGGGGTTCCCTTTTCTCCACATCCTCACCAACATTTGTTATTTGTAGACTTTTTGATGATAGCCATTCTGACAAGTGTGAGGTGTTATCTCATTGTTGTTTTGATTTGCATTTGCCTGATAATTAACGTTGTTGAACATCTTTTCATGTGCCTTTTAGCCATCTGTATGTCTTTGGAAAAATATCTATTCAGGTCTTCTGCCCATTTTTTAATTGGGTTGTTTTTTTGTTATTGAATTGTATGACCTGTTTGTATATTTTGGCTATTAACCCCTTGTCAGCCATATCATTTGCAAATATTTTCTCCCATTCATTAGGTTGTCTTTTCATTTTGTCACTGGTTTCCTTTGCTGTGCAGAAGCTCTTAAATTTAATTAGATCCCATTCGTTCATTTTTGCTTTTATTTCTTTTGCCAGGACTTACATATTTTGAATCTCCATTTTAGACTTCAAAACTGAATTTCCTCTTTTTGAAGTCAAATCAGATAGCAGATAGTTCACTGAGGCCACCCAGCACAAGAAATAGATTTTCTTAAAGGAGAGATCTTTGAAGAGAGTGACCACCACTTTGTCTAAGATTGAAGAAAGAGAGCGAGCCTCATTTGGGAAGCCCAATGGACAGGGATCCCCAACATGTCTGTCATTATGCTGTTGAGGATTGGCCATTCATTCAGTTTTGTAACTTGAGGTCACAGATATTAGGAGGTTCCTCTTTACTCTCCTCCCCACCTCTCGCTGAGATTTTGAGGCTCATCTTTGCAGCCTAGTCACATGTGGAATTATTTCTGGTCTTTGTTGGTTGTGTCATAGAGCCTGAGAGGAAGGAGTAGAAGGTCTGAAATGAATGCAAGGGAAGATGACCACAGTTAGCCCTTAAATCTTGCTATTTGTTTTCTTTCAGTGTATACCACTACACTACCAGAAATCAATAATTTCTTCTGTGTTCTCCCTAGGAAACAAACATGTACAAACTAAAAATGGTAGGCTTCACAGATCATGTGAGCAAGGGACAGCAGGATGGTTAGATCTTTGTCTTGAGATTCTGTCAGGGAAGCTTTGGTTTTGACCAAAAACCTTTCATCTTGGTGGTCCACATTTGTCTCTTTACTTGGTAATAGGAAAACTTTGTTTAATTTTCTGGAGATAACTGTGAGTAGTCAATAAAGGATAGCAGCTGTATGCTTAACAGTTTTCAAATGTCATACTTACACTTACTTGGGTTTTAAATTTTCTTAAATTGTCCAAATCAGTACTTATTACTTACAAGTGATATCACAAATATTGGCAGTCTTAAATTCTATGTTTATTTCCTTATCAAATATTTGTAGTTTTGTGCAGCTGTTCATTGTTTTGTTCCTTTACGACAGGCTTTAAAAAATGCTGGCTTCCAACACAACAGGGCTCTGTGTGTGCGTCAGAGAGAAATGTTTTCAGAAAGAAAAAGGTTTAGGTTTCAAAATCCCCAAGGAATTGTTATAAAACAACAGTGAGGGGAAAAAACTCAATATGATTTAAATACTTTTCCATGATTCTTTTTTAATTTAAATATTTCCTGTTAGGTCTTTTATTTTCTAAACAATAGACCACTTTGCTCTTCTTGAACTACTTTAGCCTGTAAAGAGCAACCACTGTTTCTTTTTTCTTTTTTTAAACTTGTAGTTTAAGCTTTTTCCTCTTCTCCATGCAGGTACCTAATTAAATGGAGCCATTTAGTTGATTTGTGCTTATTTTCATCCAGAATTCAATTAAAATTCTTCTAGCTGAACTAGAGCCATCTGATTCTTAAATGAGGTCCAGGATAAGAGGTGGCAACGAAAGTAGGAATAACAAGGAAAAAATATGTTCATTTCAGTCTTTGGGAGTTTTGTGAGTCAATCTTGATCTCTGTGGTTTAACAGGGCCAGGTTTTAAGGGGCGTCATCCACAAGGAGAGGCTGTAGAGTACAGAGGTTAAAGAGTTCAGACTTAGAGTTAGGCTACCTGGGTTTGAATCTTTTTTTCTTTTTTTAATTGAAGTATAGTTGATGTACAGTCTTGTGTTAGTTTCCGGTGTACAACAAAGTGATTCAGTTATACATACATATATATCTTTTTTTTTTCAGATTCTTTTCTCATGTAGGTTATCACACAATATCGAGTGTAGTTCCCTGTGCTATACAGTAGGTCCTTGTTGGCTATCTATTTTGTGTATAATAGTGTATATATGTTAATCCCAAACTCCTAATTTATCCCTCCCCCCCCTTTCCCCTTTGGTAACCATAAATTTGTTTTCTATGTCTGTGGGTCTGTTTCTGTTTTGTATATAAGTTCTGGGTTTGAATCTTAATTTCCTTTTTTTTTTTTTTTCTTTTCCAGCTTTATGAATGTCAATTTTCCACTGTTTACTTGCTGTGTATTCTTGGGCAAGTTACTTTAGCCTTTTAAATTTCAGGTTCAACCCTAAAATGGGGGTTAATAATAGTATCTGCTTCTTGGGGTTGTGAGGAGGCAGTCAGATCATCACATAGAGCCCGAAGTATAATGCCTGGCATGCATGCTTGCTCAGTAAACTTTAGCTTTTATGATATTTACTTCATTAGTGTTGTTGTCAACATATATATTTGTTGTTCACCTTGATTTTTTAATATATAACAATATTGGCATTAGGTAACTTTGTTTTAAAAATCTGTTATGATATATTTGAGTTTATAAAAATTTAAATTGACATGGTAAAAATCACCGTAAGTAAAGTGAAAAGACAAATGACAAATTGAGGGAAAATATATTTGCAGTTCATCACACAAAGAGTTCATTTCCCTAATACATAGAGAACTACTACTCAATTAAAAAAATAGACAGTTGTAAAGTTTTTATGGTGATGTGCTTCCACTTAACTGTGCTACGATTTCATGTCTTTAATATATATTCTCAGAGCATACCAGGCAAACCCTTGGTTGGAGAAGGGCTTGAGACACACAGCTAAAGACACAGAATGAGTGTGTAAACAGATCTGAATTTTTTTTGTTTTTCCCCATAAAATAGCTCCCACTCAAATGTTCTGTCGCTATCAGTGGTACCCTCACATATCCCTTTACCCTGTCATCCATGACTTTTCTCATCTTCTTTTTGTATCTCCTTCCTCTCATCCAGAAAATCACAGAGTCTGTTCTGTGTTTCATTCATAGTATTTCACATCTGCTCCAATCTTTCCAGGCCCACTACTACTATTTTTAGTCAGTAGGCACTCAGTATCTCACAGTTTAACTGCTACCCTGGTCTCCTTTTCTTTCTTCTCTTGTTCCTTTCTCCAGTCAGCACAATCAATATGCCACACCCAGATTAATTTCCCTTGGTTTTCATCTTGGGCCACCAGCTTACTCAGAAGCCTTCAGGTTCCCCACTGTCTAGAATGAAGTCTAACTTCTGAACCTGACCCTCAGGGCCCCCCTTAATCTGATTTTCCTTCCTTATGTCTCTAGCCTTAGTCTTCTCACTGCTTCTTTTTAGGAACCCTCCATTACATCTAACCTGGTCTACTTGACCGTCCATACCCATTTCTGCCTTCATTCTGCCCTCCCTCCTCCTCTTCACTAAGTCTTAGACTTGCTACAAGGCCCAGCTCAGTTTCTGACTCTTCCAGATGGCTTTTCTAGATGCCCCAGCCCTCTACATCCATTGTTTTCTTACCTCCCGCTGCATTTATTAATTGCCTATACCTCTCCTCCCACACTTAACCTTTGCCACCTATACTGTTTTAGGTAAACTTTAATTGAATACATAATACAGTAACTTTTCACAAGGTGAACACACCCATGTCATCAACATGCCTCTCTTCTGACACATACCCCATCTCCCTAACCAGATGGCAGTTGCCTGGGGGACAACACCACATCATATGCCTCTTTACATGAAAATGCACAATATCAGGTGCTCTGTGACATTCTAGATCAGAAATTTGAGCTAAGACTAGGCTTTGACAAATAAGAAACACATGGAAATTTAAAGGAATATGTGAAATTTCCATTACTAATAACTATAAATTCTTTCTTCACAAGTAGTTACAGTTGAGGTTGCATTAGAGGTAATACCATTGGGTAAGTCTTGTTCAAGGATTCCTAGGTGGTGATCTATAAATGAGATTTTTATATCCATCTAAACAAGGCCATGTTATAGTTTTCTCTTTTCCTACGTGAAGTACACAGACATCTCCAACATTCGATTTTGTTGTCATTTTATCCAACAGATGCTTATTGATCATATGCATAGATACAGTCACAGCATATAGTGGGATTCAGCTTTGAAGAACATAAAAGATCTTTCTTCTGTAGAGCTTATATTTTAACGAGTCACCAGAAATAATTGGCAGAACTAAAAGAGAAGCTTAAGACTAAAGATAAAACAATGACTAAACAATAAAATAACTATGAAAAATTGTTACTAAATCGTCATAAACAAGAGAGAGAGAGAACAAGAACATGGGGACAAGAAAGGCTAAAATGAAGCTTGGCCTTGCACTAGGGACTTTGGATAAGAAATCCATTTGATTATGATGTTATCAAAAGGTGTGGAAGAAGATGGCAGCCTGTGAAGGTAGAATAAGGACAGGTTAGGAAGAGCGGAGAGGTGTTGTAAACATCATAGGAAATATTTACTTTTCAGTAGTGCTTTACAGTTTACAAGGAAGGTACTTCGACTTGTTCATCTTATTGAGTCTTTACCCATTATGATCTTGTACCATGGGTGGTGTCGTCTGTCCACAGCCACCGAGCTCACACGTGCCTGTCGTAAGTTTAGACTGACTTCAGTCTTTCCACCTGCTGCTCTTGCCTTAGAGGAGCATGAGAATTTGTGTTCAGTCTTCTCTTAATTTGTGTGATTACTGCATTGAAATCACATCCCAGCTAACTTCATTATCACCGTATTTACTCTTTGCTTCAAACTTAAAGCATGAGAAATCTCCCTGGCAAATCATGCCGTCTGGAGGTTATAAGTATTTAAAAGGCAAAGTGAGGGGCTTCCCTGGTGGCGCAGTGGTTGAGAATCTGCCTGCTAATGCAGGGGACACGGGTTCGAACCCTGGCCTGGGAAGATCCCACATGCTGCAGAGCGGCTGGGCCCGTGAGCCACAACTGCTGAGCCTGCGCGTCTGGAGCCTGTGCTCCGCAATGAGAGAAGCCGCGACGGTGAGAGGCCCGCGCATCGCGATGAAGAGCGGCCCCCGCTTGCCACAACTGGAGAAAGCCCTCGCACAGAAACGAAGACCCAACACAGCCAAAATCAATCAATCAATCAATCAAACATACGCATCTGATTCAAGATCCTCATAAAAAAAAATAATAATAAATAAATAAATTAATTAATTAAATGGTTAAAAAAAAAAAAAAAAGGCAAAGTGAAGTCAGAGGTAAGTACTTTCCAGCTCCTAGCTGTGGTGTCTCCATCACTTGGAAGCATAGGTACAAAGAGAAGAACCATGGACTGCTAATCCCTAAAAACTAACTTGTTGAAAGTATTATGAGTTCCCTTTTAGTTTTGTTTTGCCTTGTCTTTTATTGCCCCTTTGGTTATGTCTTCTTTGTACCTAGAAGGCTTCAGTTTGTAAAGCTGTAAATCTGTCAGTCTTGTTGGCGTGGCTTTCACTTCAAATTAACGTTCAGCAAAGGGATTAGCCGATAAACATTTCGGGCTGTATTTCTTTGCACAAAAGGGTGGATATGGTTTGAACAGGCTGCTGAAGCCAGGAAGAGAAGTTAATTGTGTAAATCAATGCAGGCAAGAGCTGATCACCTTTCTGAAAGACAAGACAATGAAGCACACAACCTCTAAATAGATCTTTGGGGTCAAGTTGATGTCATGTTGAAGAATCAGTATTTACTGGGCTTTATAAAGTTAGACTTTAAATGAACCCCGGGCATTTTGCTAGGCCATTAATTGCAGGAAGAGGAAAGGTGACAGTGGCTGAAGTCCATGGCTATAGAGATACTATAAAAATAAGTGAAGAGACAAGACAGTCACTTGCTAATGTGCAAAGGTCTCAGCTTTAGGTTCTACTCAAGCATTGTTGGTTCACGTACTGAAAGGCTTTCTCAGGATCGTGCTGACATTTTAAGAAAGAGCAACTCTTGCATCCTAACAGAAGAAGGTCAGACCTTTACTCTTTGACACTCCTTATCTAAGCAGTGTGGCTTAATTTTCCTCGAATGAATTCTGATGTCATTTTGCATTCTGCCTTGTAACTGTACTAATTACAAGAGCAGGTCTTTCTCAGAGTGTGGCTCATCCCTCCCTCTGACAAAGTTGAAAGCTTTTTAAATAAAGAATTGTAGTAAAGAGCATTTACTTTAGGATGCTGGCTTGAATCCAAAGTCTAATGAAAGGTTTTTGATAAATATTATCATTTGTACTTGTTATATCATTCAATAGAAGTGTTCCTCTGGCTGTTTTGTGTGCGAAAGTGTTCTGTACTCCTCGCTGGGTTATCAGAATTATTTGTAGGGCAGGAACCTTATCTTCTGTTTATTTTAGTCAGTGTTTCTAATAAATGTTGTTGACGAGGTGGGGGAATATATTATATCAAATTTTATCCTGGCTGTAACAAAACTAACATCCTGCATGGTCAGTAACTGAAAGTCATAGAAGCAGCTTTGTTAGGCCCTATGGATCAGGGTATGGCCCTAGGATGTTTGTTATGAGTTCCTGGTCATATCTGCTCAATAGATACATTTTGGAGTTGACTTCTCAGAGCTCTTTCTCTAGTGCATTTTGTCCGAGGAGGCTTTTCAATTAATCAACGAAGAGCTGCTGTTCTTTTCTCACTCCCGCTCCTATCCCTCCTCTCCAGGATCATTTTTCAGATTAAATACTGAAAAGAAAGCACAGGAGGTTTGTCGGGATTGTTGTGGTGTTTTTACAAGAGAATCTGATGTTCAATGTTTTCATCTATGATTTTCTTTGGATATTCACTCTGAGTTTTTATTCTTCCTTTTCAGCTATTTGAGAACTTCTGCTTTGGTACCCTAAAGCTCAATTCAATTCACATCTCTCAGAGGTTCACAGTAGACAGCTTTGGAAACTATGCCTCCTGTGGACAAATTGACTTCTCCTGAGGTGGATCTTGGGAAACACTGGAAATTAAACATCCTCACAAAGGTGCTGAGGGAAAGTATCATCATTTTAATTGCCAAGGAGGGATGTGGAAATTTGGGTGATAACTTTCCTGGGTGGTTCCCCAAGGATACCATGGTGTCTAATGGTGGTCCACAGTCATCGCACTGTCAGCGAGATGGTTGTGAGCACAGGGAGAACATACGCTTGTAACCCTTAGCTTGTTCATCTTTCACAGGGTCTACCTCTCTTTCCAAAGCTCTTCTCTGAAAATGTACCTCTGAAGCCCAGTGGAGCTCAGATTTGCATTATTTCTTATATACCTACTGATTTTGCCTCAACCATTAAACTCTTATATTAATACTTTAAAAGAGAATTACAGATGTGTGATCTTATTAATCTCTCCACCTAGATAATATCTACAGATTCTAGAAGGTTTGTATTTTTTCCTTCCCCTTGTACTCTTTTAATCAATACCTGGAATTTGTTTTTTATTGTGGTAAAAAACACATAACCTAAAATTTACCATCTTAAGCCATTTTCAAATATACAGTTTGGTAGTGTTAGGTATATTCATACTGTTGTGAAATATCTCTAGAACTTCTTCATCTTGGAAATCTGAAACTCTGTACCCATTTAAGCAACTCTTCTTCCCCCCCACCCCCAAGGCCCCTGGCAACCACCATTCCACTTTCTCTTTCTATGGATTTGAATACTTGAGATACCTCATATAAGTGGAATCATACAGTATTTGTCTTTTTGTGACTGGCTTATTCTACTTAGCATAATGTCCTCAAGGTTCATCCATTTTGTAGCATGTGTCAGGACTTCCTTCCTTTTTAAGGCTGAGTAATATTCCATCGATGTATATACACTCATCCCTCGGTTTCCCTTGGTTTCAGTACCTCCCTTGGTATCTGTGGATTCTCAAGTCCCTTATATAAAATGGCATAATATTTGCATATAACCTATGCATACCTTCCTGTATACTTTAAATCATCTCTAAGTTATAATACCAAATACAATGTAAATGCCATGTAAATATTTGCCGGCACACAATAAATTCAAGTTTTCCTTTCTGTAACTTTCTGTAATTTTTTTTCTGAATATTTTTGGTCTGCAGTTGGTTGACTCCACGGATGTGGAACCCATGGATGTGGAGGGCCGACTGAACCACATTTTGTTCATCCAGTCTTCCGTCGATGGACACTTGGGTTCCTTCCACCTCTTGGCTATTGTGAATAATGCCCTATGAACATGGGTATACAAATATCTGAGACCCTGCTTTCAATTCCTTTACTACTTAGAATTTAAACTTTAGCAAAATAACTGGTAAAGTTTTTACCTTTTACTTTGATCTGTCCTTTTTCTTCTGAAGTTGGTAACTTTTATATTTCTTAGATTCCTGTTCCTTCACCCTACCCTAACCCTCGCCTTCCCATGCCACTGATGGAGCTGCAGTATTGTACCTCTTTTCTGTTTACTTCTCAGGGCAGCAGCAATCAAAACAATGGTGATATCAGCAGGACTATGCAGAGTTCCCTGGGAGAGTGTCAGCCACAGGAGGCACTCACTCCTTCCTTGCTGCAGACCAGCAAAGGGAGGGAGCTCCCAGCACAGGTTTGCCCCACGCATCAGTCCTGCCACACTCTCTGCTGGGGAGCTCCAGCCTCACTGTTTCCTCTCATCTCTACCCCCTCACAGCCTTTCTCCCTCCATGGCCTCTCTCTTTCCTTCATTCCTTAGTCTTAATCTTGATTCTTACTTTCTATTTGAGAAGTATGATTCTGAATCCCGTGTGTTAATAAAGGCCACGACATGGTAAGGGCTGTATATAACACTCAGAGATTTGTTATCAATGTGACTGCACAGATTGTTTGTGAATAAATGAATTTCTAAAGTAACTGTGTTTTTCTTTTAGTATTATTATATACTTTCAGTTTGGCTCCCTTAGTCAGTGTGTGTTGGGATACATTGCTGCCATCACTTATTCACTAGCATAGCATATTTTTCATCCAGGAATTACGTATTGGTGCCTGCAGGGTTGCTTTTTCCCCAGAAAGCTTTCTACTGGTAATATTCATTTTTTAATTTAAGTTGAGCTTTTACCTCACTCACCTCTGATTGTTAAATGGCATATGGGAATGAGTGCTCCCAGAGGTAGTACTGAATAGCAGAGTCGACTGAAATTCAGTGCCCGCATCTCTTCTTGGTCCCGTTTCTGTCTTACTGATTTCTTTCTGACAGCTGCCGTTGGGCAACCTTGACCAGGAAGTAAAGATGTCTTCTTTTGAGTATCAGAGGTATGACTTATGTTTTTAGGAAAAAAAATTTTTATCTTTGGAGAATGTAACTTTATATATCAAATGCTAAATTCTTAACAGAATTAGAAATTCTGTTATTTAGTATTTAGAGGTAACTATGCGTTTAAGGACTTATCATACTGTTAAGTAATTTTTCACAAGTTATTTGTCTTTTTCACTCTCATTCTCTCATGCTTGTAAAGTGGAGTTTTCCAGCAGCTATGTGATATGGTGACATCATCACTCTGATGGTTAATAGAGTGTGTGCTTATGTATTTTTGTTTGTTTTGTAAGTTTGTAGGTATTGGTAGAATTAGAAAAATAAATTTTATGTTTTAAGTTTTCTTTCTAGAAGCCAATAGACAAAGTTTTGAGACAATGTAGCTCTAAAGAAAGTACACTTTAAACTACTGTTGTAGAAGGGGGAGTAGCAGGTAGTTTTGATGTAGAACTTTTCGAAAAGAGCAACAGTGTTAGCAAATAATTTTTGATGGAGCTAAAAGAATTTTTCAAGATTCCAGGTCCCCTTTCAC
The DNA here is from genome assembly GCF_949987535.1 of Balaenoptera acutorostrata. NCBI lineage: Eukaryota > Metazoa > Chordata > Mammalia > Artiodactyla > Balaenopteridae > Balaenoptera > Balaenoptera acutorostrata. Next base: position 63,104,253 of record NC_080079.1, read on the forward strand.
CAAACTGCAATGGGGTCAAGGATGGAGGATTTACTTCTGTGCTTATAATCCAGTCTCCCTTAGTATTACCACTTTGCAGTTCATTCTGCACTGAAATAGAGTTAAATTGCACCTAACATCCCTCCAGTTGGCTTTTGAGGCACTGAATTCACCTTCAACTCCTCTAAGAGGAGAAGGGGAAAAAAATCTCTCACCATGATTATTACACAAGATCTGTGTTATTATATAAGGAACTTTGTTATGGAGAATAATATTGTTGTTTTTTTGAAGGGGCACAATGAGTTACCCCCAAATGAACTCCATACCCTTGGTAGAAACATGATAAATGTTTCTTATAATGGTTATTTACTTATTTTTGGCTGTATGGGTCTTCATTGCTGCACGTAGGCTTTTCTCTAGTTGCGGCGAGCAGGAGCTACTCTTCGTTGCGGTGCACGGGCTTCTCATTGCGGTGGCTTCTCTTGTTGCGGAGCATGGGCTCTAGGCACGTGGGCTTCAGTAGTTGCAGTGCGTTGGCTCAGTAGTTGCGGTGTGCAGGCTTCAGTAGTTGTGGGGCATGGGCTCAGTAGTTGTGGCTCGTGGGCTCTAGAGCGCAGGCTCAGTAGTTGTGGTGCACATGCTTAGTTGCCCCATGTCATGTGGGATCTTCCCGGACCAGGGTTTGAACCCGTGTCCCCTGCATTGGCGGATTCTTAACCACTGGACCACCAGGGAAGTCCTATAATGGTTATTTTTTAAGTGAACTTCAGAGTTTACTAAATTGGACTGATGAGAATCCAGCTTCATAATGACACAAAGCTTGGTTCAGGTTTGCTCTTGCACTGTGTGCTTTTCCTGGTGCCAAAGAGAACCTGATGGTACCAGAGGGGTATTGAGTTAAGGAACACCTCTCAGATTCTGTCTTGATGCTTACAGGGAGACGGATAGCAAAACCCAAGGATGCTATAGGTGAGAAAAGGGACTGCTGTTGTGGTTGTTTATCAATAACTTTTTTGTTGTTATTAATAAAATGATCTCTCAAACAAAGGTAAATTAAGATTACTGTGTGAAAAATCATCAAGCTATCTACTTTGTCTTATGCTTTTTCCAGTGTTATGCTTCAATTTAAATATTTGTTTAAAAAATAAATTTCCTCATCCAGAGGTTACTACTTCCTATGCATTTAAGCACATGTATCATGTTGCTAACTAATTTTTCACAAATGATAACAGCTAATATTAGCAGAATGCTCACATTTGTCATTTATTTGTGAATAATGTGTATTTATTCATTAAATCTTTACAAGCCCACTTAAGTTGGTTTTATCATTAACCTCATTTTAGAAACTGAAGTTTAACAAGGTTAAGAAATTTGCCTGAGGTCATAAAGCTTGTATCTGTGGTTCTTAAAATGTGGTCTTTGTACCCCTCAGAGTCTCTGAGATCCTTTGGAGAGGTGGGAAGGTCCTACTATTTTCATAAATATATTAAGGCATCATTAGCCTTTTTCACTCTGATTCTCTCCTGAGTGTACAGTGGAGTTTTCCAGAGGCTGTGTGATATGGTAACATCATCACACTGATGGTTAATAGAATATATGTTTGTATATTTTTGTGTTTTCTAGAATTTTGTAAGTTGGTAGGTTTAGGTTATAGAATCACGTGTTTAGAGGTAAACTCAGTTTGCTCTCAGTACTTCTGCTGTGCTTTTACTAGCTACTTCCCATTATAGCTACTATTATGGGCTGAATTGTGTCCCCTGAGAATTCATGTGTTGAAGCCCTCACCCCCTAGTACCTCAGAACGTGACTGTTTGGAGATAAGGCCTTTAAAGAGGTGATTAAGTTAAAATAAGGCTGAGGCTGTTAGGGTGGGCCCTAAGCCAGTCTGACTGATGTCCTTATAAGTAGAGGAAATTTGGACACACAAAGAAACATTGGACCCCTGACTACTGAGATCAGCTCCCTGGGTCTGTCTCCAAAAAAGTTTGGTTGATGATATTGCCTAGTAACTGGTGATTGGAAGGGTCCGAGAATGACAATGAAACTGACCAATTCAGAACAGACAGGGGCAGACTGAGGAAGTTCCTTCTGCCTCTGCCCTGATCATCAAAGCCCTCAAGGAATGGCCAAGAGACAGAAAGAAGCAGAACATTAAGCACAGTGGATATACAATTTTTGATGATATTGTCAACATTGCCCAACAGATGTGGCACTTATTTTTAGCTCAAGAACTATCTGGAACCATTAAAGAGATCCCAGGGACTGCCCAGTCTGTGGACTGCAGTGTTGATGGCTGCCACCCTCATGACATCATGGATGACATCAACAGTGGTGCAGTGGAATGCCCAGCTAGTTAAGGACAGCAAAGGAAAATATTTCAATAAAGGATCATTTGACAACCAAAAAAGAAAGAAAGAAAAACATCAGATATGTGCATGCACAGAGGAAAGACCATGTATGACAGCAAGAAGGCAGCCATCTGCAAGCCAGGAGGAGACAGGAGAAACCAAGTCTACCAACACCTTTTTTTTCTTTTTTTTTTTTTGGCCTTGCTTTGCTGCTTGTGGGATCTTAGTTCCCCAACCAGGGATTGAACCCAGGCCCTCGGCAGTGAAAGCAGGGAGTCTTAACCACTGAACCACCAGGGAATTCCCAAGTCTGCCAACACTTTAATCTTGGACTTCTAGCCTCCAGAATTTATTGAAAAAATAAATGCTGTTGTTTAAGCCACCCAGTCTGTGGTATTTTGTTATGGCAGCCCTAACAAACTAATACACTTGCTATAATGCAGAAGGTAATCTACCTTTCTTCTGAGCCAGACATTAAAGAGATTTGCCAAAGTGTAAAACAGTAACAATACTACTACTCTTATTAATTTGGTGTGTGGGGGGGTGGGGAATATAATTTTTTTCATAAAATATGTTATTTTGTTAATATGGGTTAGGTATTGTTATTTTTAAATAGACTTCTTTTTAATTAAGTTTTTTTAATCACTAAATTTTTATTGATAGACTTTACAACAATAATCCCTTATTTAGATAACCACATTTATACTCCCAATAAATTCCACACCACTGTCAGTTCTTCCCCATGTCCAAATAAAAACAAAATTCCTTGAAGCTCTCATCAATTTCACAGGACATTGCTGAAACAAATGCTAGAGCCAGAATAGTTATAAAAATTAACTGTATATTTAATTAATTGTGCCCAAGTTAGTAAGTTGTCTGCTTAAAATGCAGCTTTAGTTTAAAAATAGACTATTCTTACTTGTCAGTAATGCAGGCTCAGAAAGATGGATTTTCTTGTGTAGGCAAAACATTTTACCATAGCTAGCTAGCTAGCTGGCTGGGGTCTGCTGGCCAACTGAGCCCTGGGCTTCTGATCAAGCAGGAAGGCCTCCTCTTCCAAAGACCTAATCACTTGATGCTAACAAAGCAAAAAAAAAAAAAAGTAGGCAAACTTGCAAACCCCTGAGAATCAGAATTACAATAGATATTAGAGTCTACCAAGATATTAAAGAAATCCTGGGTTTCAATTCAGATTTACTGATTCCAACAAAGTTGTTTTCAAGTTTGTAGGTGGTTCATCATTTCACTCTCTTGACCATTTCACTGCTTGTTTGCAAACTCTTTTGAGGCAAAGATTGAAATCACTGTACTTTTTACAAACTGTTGACAGTTCTTGTAAAACCTTTTTCTCCCAAGACAAATTCTAAAATTTATTGGCTAAAGGGATATTTGCGTGTTATCAATGATCTATCAAATCCTGACCTCAGGATCATCTTCTGCAACAAGCCTCCCTTCATTATTTGGGAGAGAAATTTCCATTTAAGCATGTATCTTCCTTTAATTAAGTTTTTTTAAAAAGATTTTTTAGAGCAGTTTTAGGTTCACAGAAAAATTGAGAGGCAGGCTTAGTTTTATTTTCAAGTACAGTATATCAATGTCTATACTGTATATCTCACATAAACAAATACAAAAGTTCTTTGGGATCCTCAGTAATCTTTCAGTGTACAGGACTCCTGAGACCAGAAAGTTTGAGAACTGCTGCACTATACTGTCACTTCCTACCAAATGGGATCAAGTGATAACATGGTTTTCTATAATGAGCTTTTCTTACCCAGTAATATGTAGTGGATCACATTAGTTGTCAGTAGATACAGATCTACATTATTTTTAATGTCTGTACCATAGCCTGTTGTATGTATTATAATTTAACTAGTTGATCCCTAACTAATGGACCTTGATTTGGTTTCCAGGTTTGGCTATTATAAATAATTCTGGATTGAACATCTTTGTGTGTTTGTCTTTTTATGTCTGTGAGGTCATCTAGAAATGAGATTAAATGGTTTTAAGATGTGGTTAAATTTAAGTTTCTTATTTGGAAACTGAGTTTCCTTCCTCCATTTTGTATTGCTAAATATTAAATACAAACAGAAGAAAAGCATGAAACATATGTACCATTTATCAGATACACCCAGGAGCTTTGGGGCCCCGTTCATTTGAAAAGGCTGACCTGCCAGTAAGTCCCTCAAAATTTAGGAAAACCTTTTCTTCTTTATAAACAGTAGTTATTGTCCATTTTCTACAGCTCTTTTCTCCCTCATCTGGAAATTTGGATTTTCCCTCCTAAATAGCTTTACTATTGGATTAACTAACAGTCCTGGACTGTTATTGATTTGCTTTAAGCCCAGGGCTAATATTGACCCAGCTTGAAGGTGCTACAGAAGGCGGGTCCCATTGGAGGAGTGTGGGAAACATTTTGACCTTCAGGGGTCTGGAAAGAGCTATTGTCTTAGAGATGGGCATCTTGTTAGTGCCTTTCCAAACTCTTTATTGGGCAACTGCAGTAATTTCAGAAGACCAGGGACTTCATAAGATAGTATTAGAATGGGAGAGCTATGACATCTAGGATCTACCTCCTCAGTGTCTTGGAGACATGTAATTAGGTTTGCTAAAAGACGAGGATTGAAATGGAAAAAGTTGGCAAATGTTAGTAAGTATTCAGAACTATGGGACATCATAGCCACCTCTTCCCAACCTGAGGGAAGAAGACCTAACATTTCAAAAATGTTCACTATGCCCAGGCACTTAGTATGTAATTTTGCATGGGTTTCACAGCAATCTTCTGAGATGGGTGGTATCATCATTAATTTATAGATAGAAGATAGATTAGGTATTTTGCCCAAGAACCCAGCTAGTAAGAGGGATTCCATCCCCAGTCTATATGACAATAGATTGCTCTTCCATTATACACTGTGGCTGTGTACAACTGGGCAAGGCAAGCCAGCTTTATTTACTGTGAGATGAAGACATCAATGGCCAGGGCCTCATTGCAGCACCGCCTCTAAATCTGACTGCAAAGAAAAAGAAAACATGGAAAGGGAGCTGTTGTTTTCTGTTTTCCCAAGGGACCCCAACCCAAGCCATTGATGCATTCAGAATTCCCAGGCAAGCCAGACTCAGGGTGACTATGAACCCCTTTCAACCTGTGTTTCTTTCCTACTGATTAAGATCATGTTATTCATTGCCTTTGATTTTTTATTTTTTTTAACATCACAGCAGCCAAGTTTTTTGTTTGTTTGTTTTTTTAAATAAAAACACAATCTAGGGCTTGGGTCCCAAAAGTTTAATATGTTTTGTCCTGTCAGATTATCTGTTTCCTCTTCAATTTATTTGTGATGTAAACCTCACCCCATTTCTGCTCTGATCCTGGGACTGTGCCCAGAAATGTGTATGTCAACACATTTCTAAAGGCAATGATAAGGATCACAATTTTAACAAAAACTTAAACACCTCAAACAAACCCAGCCTCCCCACACCCCTTTCCCCAGTGGCTTATTAAAATCAACTGAAGTCAAAACCATAGCAAATGTGCCTTTTTCAAATTTACCTCAAGGCAGATGAAATGGCCAGACATTTGCCTTTTAGGGTTGCCCTAAGAAGAGCTAACAAAAAGGGTGACAGCCCTTAAACAGTTGCTTAGGGAGGAGTACATCTGCCTCTGTTTTACCAGCTATTCAGTGCTCAGGCCTTGCCTTGAAAAGAGCATGTGGGGCTGGGCAGCAATAGTTCTCAGGCAGCCAGTTGTTATATGGCTTTTGTCTTAACGAAGCCACCCATTACTGTAGAGCCATAACTCGCAGGAAGCCAGCTGTCAGGGCTATGGCGCAGGCCCCTCTGGGTGGGAGGCAAGGGGAGAGAAAGAGTGTCTGTGGCCAAATTCCCTTTTAGACACCTGAGCCTGGCTATGTAACCAGAGAGTTTCGTCTTTTCCTCACTCCCATCTTCCCTGAGGAGACCCGGCACCCTTCTTCCTCTCCAGCCTTGGAGAGACAGCAGGGACATTTCCAGATCTGGATTCCAAGGTTTGCAACTCCCTAAGTGCTGGGCTGGGCTGGGCTGGGCTCTGCGGCGGCGGCGGCTGGCTGGCGTTTGGCGCTCTGATCTAGCGCTTCCCTTTGAAATCTACCCCCTCCTTTTTTTTTTTTTTTTTTTTTTAAACCAGGTATGATGATGTCAAACGTGATGCTGATGCTACAGTTACAGACACGGCCCCTGCTGGCGCAGCCTCTCTGATTCTCTCTTCCTCTCTACGTTCGGCGCTGGGCTTTTTTCAGACAAGTGCATCTCCTAACCAGGTCACATTTCAGCTGCGACCCACTATCCGTCTGTCACCGAAGTCAGACCGCAGGAGGAGGGCTGAGGAAGACGACGGCGTTTGCTCCCCCAACTGCGGGGTGGGAAGAAGGACATTAAAATACTGCAGAAGTCAAGACCCCCACTCCCCCACCCCAGGTCGAATTCAGACCACGATGCACGCTCCGGGCTGCGGGCGGCTGGCGCTGCCGCTGCTGCTCGTCACAGTAGCTGCCCTGGCCGAAGGCGACGCCAGAAGGCTCCAGGAGGGCGAGACCCCCGGCAATTTCATGGAGGACGAGCAATGGCTGTCGTCCATCTCGCAGTACAGCGGCAAGATCAAACACTGGAACCGCTTCCGAGACGTGAGTCTGCGGGGCCGAGAGGGCCGAGGGCTGGGGATGGGGGTTTGGGGAGGGAGCTTTGGAGCAGAGACCCTGGGGCCGGGAGTGGCGGCTGCACGTCGCAGCCACAGGCTCCCGCAGCCCAGCCAGTTAATTGCACCAAGAGTAAACAACGAGCACCCACCGGGCTCCTGAGACCCCTCCTCATGTACTCCCTAGTCCGGGAGCTGGCGGGCTTGGGACCCCCAGTCCCACACCCGCCCAGCGCGAGGAATTGCTCTGGGGGCGTGCGTAAGCGACGAGGTCTCCCCTTCAGGCTGGGAGCGGAGAGGGGTGCGGGTTGCAGTGGGGCGGGGGGAAGGGGGCGAAGGGGAGTAGGGAGGGGGGGGCGGAGGGGAGTAGGGAGGGAGGGGCGGGGACCCTGGCTTTGCCTGGGCCTCCGACCTGCTCCTCTCTTTTTTTTGGTGAGCCATCCCCAGGTGTCCCCCAGCTGGGTGGATGCTGCAGGTTCCACATACGGGCCACTGCAGAAGGGGCTGGTCTGGGTGGGGCCGGCGGGGACGGTAGCATCGTCTTGCGCTTGCCTTCTATTCTCATCTTGGGCTTTGGGGAAGGGAGAGACAGAAGGGGACAGGGCCCTTGGTTGGCGCTTTGAGTTGGGGTCGGGGGGCACTCTTAGCAATCCTCCTAAGGCGAGATGGTGAAAGGCGTGTCCGTGATGGGGGGGGCTGGTGAAGGCAGTGAAAATACCGGAGGCCACCTCTGGGTGGCCCCCAGAGCCAGGTCTGGGGTCCCCATGCTGAGGGACGCGAGCACTTATGGAGGCTGGTTTTCCAGGACCAACCTTTCATGGGGGAGCGCAGCCCAGAAGTTGGGGAGCTCCAACCTGGAGGGAAGACTCCCTAGCCCAGTGGACTTGAAAAGCAGAGGGGAGAGCCCAGTAGCTGGGTATGGGAGCCCTTCGGGGACGCCCGATGGAACCCAGGCTTAACCTTGTGCCGGACTTTGCGGGGTAGGGGGTGGGGAGGCGGCTGCGGAGGAGCGGGCGTCGATGCAGCACTTTGTTTACGGGCACCTGTAGATCAGAGGGGAAACTGAAGGCTGCAGTGTTCGCAGAAGGGGAAGTAGGAGTGAGGAGGGGCGGGCAGAGGGCGTGGCTGGGACCCAGAGAAGGGTCGGGGCGGGGGTGTGAGGTGCAGGATGGGCCCGGATGCTCCGGAGGAGAGGAACGATGGTACCCCGCGATCTGGTGCTTTCCAACACCCTGTCCCCAGAAAATCTCTCCTACGACCCCAATTCTTGCTCCTCATTCCCCAGATTCTCTCATCAGACCCACATAGTATAACACAGGCCACACCGTGACCTTTCTCATCTTAAATTGTGTGCATCCAGAAGTTCCTTAGCAATGTGTTTAAAACACACATGCTTCATATGATATCCAGCCAAATGATGGAAACTGGCAGAAATATGCATCTTTTTGTTACCCTGAAACAAGTGACTGTTTATCTCCAAAGTCAAACGGGTAGGTTGTAATTCATTAGGACTCGCATGCTGCCTGGTCCTCAGGGCTGAGTGGCCTGGGCCCGAGTGGGCGGTTTGCCCCACCCCACGGCTGGTCCGGTGACAGGAGCCTGGAGCTCCAGCAAGACCTTTTCCACGTCCCCTGCAGGCCCAGCACAGATTAGCTGCAGTCTCCTGCCGCTGCCTGGGAAGCAGCCCGGCCACAGCAGCGAGAGGGTGGCAGCAGGCTGGCCCATCCTGAATCCATGTGTCACTTGTCCAGGCCTCCTTCTGACTCGTTGGCAGTTTGATCTTCCAAAATGGGCCTAGTGAAGGTCAGAGGGAAAAGAAATGCTTAATCAGAACAGTACAGGTTTAAAAATAAAAGGTTCCTACCCACCTCCCTTCCTCCACTGACTTCCAATAGCCAACTCTGTGGGTGAGGATAGATGACTGACTGCATGACCCCCTGGCACAGGGCTGCCCACCTGTCTCCCTGTACTGATGCCAATCACTTCCCCCTTCCTCCCATGCTCATCAGAAGAAAGCCACCAGAATGAAATTCTGCAGGACCTGCCCCCATAGGATTCATGGAAAACTTCAAAGCATGTGTTGGTTTGCGTGGCCTCAGGCATTTATAGGGTAGATTTCCTCTAAAACCCCATTTAAGGTAGCCCTGGCTATAGGAGAACGGGGTCAGGGAGAGAAGGAAGACAAGGAAGGCTGGGCAGGAGGACCTGGCTATAGGGATCCTTTGGCAGCTTCTGCAGAAATGCAGGAGGCTGCTAGCTCAGAGCCACTGCATTGCATAACTCTAGGGGTGCCATAGTGTGACTGGTGCCCCCTGGAGTTGTGCAGTGCACAGACCGTGCACAGGGGCTCTGCCAGGACTGCATACAGTTCTCATTCCTCCCCTGTTAGCAGAGGCCCCACTTCCCACCCTAAGGACTGCAGGCCCTCTAGTTGGACACAGTAACATCAGCTTTATGTACATTTCATCAGGCAAGCTTTCTTGAAAATATGCTCCTTCGCTTCTCAAAAGAGAGGTAGGAGTTTCTTTTGAACCTCTGAGGCATTGCCAGATGGAGTCAGAACCTTGTTGATAATCAGTCACAAAATGGTGCAGGGCCCCCACTCTGCCTCAGTGGAAGGGAGGCAAGCAAGCAAGCAGGGGGAGTGGAATATTCTTGGGGAATAGGATCAAGGAGTCGATAGTGTGGGTGAGGGAAATGTCTCCATTTAATGGTTGGACTGAATTGAGGGGGGAGATTGAGGGAATCATGTCTAAGTGGTCAGGAGAACGAAGAAGAGAAGGAAAGCGTGGGCCGTTGCTCCAGTGTGGAATTGGTCTGAGCTGGTTAGTGGGGAGTTCAGCTTAGCATTCTTCCTCTGAGCGCTAGGATTATTAGGGGGGTCGGGTGTTGTGAAGGATTTACTGGCAGAGTAATCCTCCCCTCCAGTGGGCGCGGGGCTCTCACATGTGTCAGGATAGATCTCTGCCCTGCTGCCGGGAGGAGGGAATTTCAAGTCAGAGGAGATGGGGATCTAGCTGTGCCCTGCTCTGTGCAGGCCTGGGCTTTTCGGAGCCCTACTCCCTAGTGCTACTATCTCCGAATTCACTCCCTGCAGAAGTGGGTGGATTTTACCGCAGTCTTTGGAACAGAGCATCCAGAGCCTGGTAGATAGAGATGGACACTTGAGAGGAGACAGGCCCATTACGCAGCATTCTTCCTGCATTCTTCCTGGCAGCTTCCAAGAGCTGGCTGGACAGCACTGACCGTTCTTTTTCTTCTTGGCTCTTCTCTGCTTTGTACTCCACTTCCATTACATTTTAATGATATTTATGAGTGTCCAGCACAGTGCTGGGCACCCGGGAGGCACGCAGTTAGCACGTGTTGAATCACTGGTTGCAGGGAGTGCTTACATCTGCCAGTCCCTGCAGTCAGCGCTTCATCCCTGTGGCCTCTTGTGCCCTCCAACAACCTGTGAGATAGTTACCGTTACCTTATAGTCCACCCTACATAGGACACAGAGGCACAGAGAAGCTGAGTAACTTATCCACGGTCAAATAGCTAGTAAGCAGCAGAGCTGGGATTTGAACCCAGGTCCTCTAACTCAACTTTGCTTTTTAGAGAACTCTAAGCCTAACCCTTAGTGGAGATGGAAAAGAAGAGTCTACCCTGGCTTGTGCCCTATGGGCTCAAGGATGCCTGGGCAGGAGGAGCACCTCCTAGGAAGGGGGGGGCCAAGGCTCTCAGTGTCTTTGGCAGCCTGCCACCAGCCTGGCCTAGCGACCCTCCAGAGCAGCTCTCTACCCAGGAGAGGCATGAGGCCTGGGTTCAGGTTCTGACTCTGCCACTGCCTGGCGACATTATGCCAGGTAAGTCACATAACCTCTCTGAACTTCAGTTTCAGTCTAGGAGACTGAAACGGACACGTAAACATGAAGACATCTTGTCAGAGGGCTGGGGGGGGGCATCCATTTCAGGCAATATAGAAAGAAACTCCAACCCCATGGAAAAACCACCAGATGGATCAGTGTTTCTGGGGCTAGCCCACACCATGCCTCATGAGAATGACACCGATGTATGTTTACTAATTCACTCATTCACTGCAGATCTGAGCACCTCCTCTAGGCCTGTGTTCACCATGAACCTGGGGTCTGGCCCAGGGAAACATCGCCTGCTGGCTACTTAGGATTCTCATGTTTTTATGAACACCAAGTAGGCCAGTAGCAAGTTTCAGCCACAAAGGGGCTCCCTTGTTACCACCCCTCCCCTCTCCCCATCCCATACTACTGAACCAGTGCAAGTGTGGGAATGAGCTGCACAGGTGTTCGTGGATAAGTGTGGGTGTGTGAGAAGAACCCCAAACTGGGTCAGGATGGATTCCATCATTGGGATTTGGGGATGGGAGGCTGGGTCCTGCCCTGGCCTCCTCCTCCTCCACCTCCACTTTGGTTTCAAATCCTGTCCCACACTGGAGGGGCTGGCGTCGCCCAGAGCAGTGTAGTGCAGTGAGAGACTCTTGAACACCCAGCGGGGCTCCAGGCCTTGGGAAGAGAGGGAGAGAAGAGCACTCTTTGCCTAGAGAGGCCATCTCAGTCTCCTCTCAACTTCCAGGCAGTCTGCAGAGGATGGCCAGCCAACACCACCCCCTCCATTCTCCAGAAGGTCAGAGGGCTGTCTGGAGGAGTGGAAGAGCTCTATCCTACCCTGAGCCCCAAAGGCCCTGGGAGGGTACTCAGCTTGTCTTCCTCCCTGGGGGAACCACTTCCAGTTTCTGGCCCTTGATTTTTCCCTTGGTTTAATGGGCAGCCCTTGTCATTCTGTGACTCCGGAAGATGGCGCTAGAGCCCGTCCACGGCCCTCCACCTGCACACATCCCCCACCCCCCCTAACCCCCCACCACCCCCTTGCCACAAGCTGAGCAGCAGGACTTTGGGTTTAGGAAAAGGATTTTCTTTTTGCTCCTGAGGAGGTATCTGTGGCCAGGTCAGGGTTGAGTATGTATTAACCAGAGACCAAGAAACCTGAGAAATGAGGCCTAATGGCATGCTGGGGCAAACACCAGGCTGAGGATGGCCATACCGCCACTGTGTAGGTTCCCTTGTAAGTGTAATGTGGGTCTTCTTAGGGCTATAGACAGGGAAAATGTGTCTAACCTTGGCAGGCAGACCCAGGCCCAGCTGCAAGCTGTAGGGTGATGTGATTCCTGAAATGTCACAGCCTCTGACCCCCTGAGGGCTCAGCCAGTGTTCAGTTGTACGTGTAGCCCCTTCCTTGGGGTTGCTGCAGCATTTATTGGTCATAAACACATTTGGCACATTGTTGGTGCTGCTTTGCGTCATCACTTACGCTGTGGGCTTGTATCTCAAGAGTCCTCCTGCTGGTGTTTATCACATTCCTCCCAAGGCAGGTCCCTGAGGGTGGGGTCTGGGGATAGACTGCTTTGTGACCTTACCACCCCGTCCTCAGAGCATTGCATGGGGTTTTTGTGCACACAGTAGGTGCTCAGTATGAGTATATGCACCGTGGAATAGGAGAGCCAGGAAGGGTCTCAACTAACCTGTCCTCGGCCCCTCCCTCTTTTCCCCAGGGAGCAGCACTGTGGATTCAGGTGGTAGAGGGCAAAGGGAGAGCTGGGGCTCTGGGCTGAGCCATGCTGACTATTGGGGGTGATCTCTTCCTCTTTCTGGACCCTGAAGGGTTGGGATAGTCACAACTAGAACCTCGGCACGCTGACTCCAATGATTCATTTGTAGGATAAGGGAGTAAATGCTGCCGTGAAGGAACATTATCCCGCAGGCCTCCCTGTTCTCCCCTGTGTCTGTGGGCCTGGACCTGGCTGCAGCCAGCCTTCCCCTTTCTCCTGGGAAGGAGGGGGCTCAAAATTTCCCCCCACCTCAGTGGGCCCACCGAGCAGGTGACCCACCCATCAGACCTGTGGGTGAGTGAGCACAGGGCTTCCTCAGGTGGTGACCAGGTTCCCTGAGGCAGGGCATCCTGCCCCTGTGGCTCTCTTCCCTGACATCTGAGAAGAGGTCAAGGCTGCACACAGCAGGAAGGACAAGCCAGGCCGGGCCAGTGTCTTACTCCTGCTTGGACGCAAGCTGCTGGCTCCTTCCCTGATCCCTTGCTCCCTTGCACAGGTTAGAGGACGTGGAAGAGTCTGAACTTGTTCAGCCTCCTTTTCCCCTCTTCTCAAAGTTCTCAGTTTAGGAGAGTGGGGGAGCAGAACTGCGGGGCCTCAGCAGCATTAAGCACTGAGCGCTGAGCCTCCACGTTTTACAGATAAAGGAACCGAGCACACCCAAGCCCATGTGCTCTTTCACAACCCCATGTCTGTGTTTTCTCAGCTCCAGTGTCTGGCCCTCCTCAGAGATCCCTGGGATTTAAATCCTGCCCCCCACTCATGTTCCAGAAAGGAAACAGAGGTCCTGAGGCAGCTCAGAACAGAACTCCAGGCCCACACTCCCCTATACCTCTCTCTTGTTATCTGCCCTCTATGGACCCCTGGGGCCACTGCCTGAACCAGAAACCCAAGGACTGGGGCCGAGATGCCCCTAGAGCAGTGGAGAGCTCAGGCCCCTCGGAATGTGGGGATGGGGGGTCAGCGCGGGCATACCTGAGGCCAGGTGGAGCTCCTGGCATGCGGGCAGTGATAAGCACATTTTTGTCCTCCAAGGAAATTGCTCCGAGCAGAGAGGAGGTGGGAGGCGGGGAGTCTGCCAGATGCCTGACTCCGTCTGTTTGTCCAGGCCCAACAGCCTCTGCCGCTCCCTCCGAGAGAGGGGCAAATATTTAATGACTGCCCCCCTCCCAGCCTCCTCCATGTGGAGGGTGCCGCCTCCTCAAGATGCCTTCCGCCTGGGCCTGTGACAGGGGTGTCAGGCCTCAGCTGAGAAGGAGCCAGGCGGGCCCCACTTCACCCCTGCTTGTTCCTTTCTGGGTCCCTCCCTCTGTGCTCCCCGGCTCTTTGCAGGGAGAGGTAGGAGGGGCCCCCAACTACAACTTCCCCACTCCTGGGCCTTCTCAGTGGACTGGGTTCCATCAGAGGTTCCCTCGCCTGAGGAATGAGGCCAAAATAATGCCGGCTACGGGGCCTTTCAGAGGTTGAGAGAGGCCTGGCCCACTTCCATTTTTAGAGGTTCTCGATCTATTAAAAAATGAAGAAATGCCATAATAGGGTTACAGAAGTTGTGGTTTCTTTAAAGTCTCATGATGCACATCTTTCGGTCCTGTCGGTGTGCCTCTGGCTGTAGCGCCTCAATTGGAAACGTCAGAAGTCTGCGTTTGGGGCTCCTTGTGACTGTGAGACCCAGAAATGCCTCTCGTCCACCTTGTCCCCCAGACTCCCACCGTATGTGCCGAAGAACCCAGCTTCAGTGCTCCTGTTTCGTGAGTTTTGCAAGTATAGAGCTTCACAGTTTACAGAGTGCTCTCACAGCCGTTATCGCACTGGGTCCCTCCGCAGCTCAGGGAGGAAGGCAAGGGAGTCACCCTTACTTTATAGGCGAGGGAAGGGGCTCCAGCGAGGGCAAGGCTCTCTAGGCCACAGTCTTGTTGGCAGTCAGAGGGCAGGCCAGGCCAGTACCCAGTGCCCTGATTCCACGCCAGGGCGAGGGTGGGGGGTGTCTGTCTCTCCATCACACTGTGCTGCAAAGAGGCACGTGGAGATTTGCCCAGGTGGTTTTTAGCCCTGGGGCGCTGCTCTTCTTTTGCTTGATTCACTGCTGTGTCCCATCCTCCCCACCAGATGGAGAGGCTGGGGGAGATTGGGTTAATTCAAGCTGTGAAGTGAGCGGGTGATTTGGGTGCTAATTAAAATGACAGGAAGTAAACAGCGCTTGGAAACACCCAGCATGTGCCCCCTAAGCCCGACTAGGCTTGCGCACTCACTGCCGTTTCTCCCCCAGCTTGGCACAGTGGGCCCTGTCTCCATGGCAACCGGGCTGAGCTGCTGAGATCAAAGCAGGAGATGGGTTAGCTCCAAACCAGCCAAACCAGGGGTGTGTGAAGAGGGTTCTGGAAATGCCTGGAGAAGGGGTGCCCCCAGGTGTCTTCCCCCACCACTGCCAGTCTCTCTACTCTGCTACAAGACTCCCTGCCTAGGGGTTGGAGCAGAGCTGGTGTGGTGGGAGAAACCACCCATGGGCTGGGATTGGGCCTCCTGGGTCCAGTCCTGGCCTGGGACTTTCTTTATATGTGAAAATTTATGGAGCAATACAGAGTCCTGGTTATAGGGGCACAGATTCTGGAATCCCAGTTCTGGGGGTACCAATACTCTCCTGCTGTGCTCTTGATGTGTGATCCTGTATAAGTCACTTAAACCTCTCCAAACCTCAATTTTATCACCTGAGAAATAGGATGATAATAGTGATTTTCTCTTAAATTCTCATGAAGAGTAAAATGAGCCAATGAGTGCAAAGTGCGCAGCGCAATGCCTGTCACACAGTAATTGCTCAGAAGACATTAGCTATTATTAGGGTATTTTTGCTATTGCTAGGTGCTGGGCGTAGAAAGGTGAACTTTATATGGTCTCTGCCCTCAAGGAACTGGCCACCTAAATAGGGCAGAAGCAGTGGCATTGCTTGGTGTAACCAGAGCAGTAATAAACTTCTACTAGGTGCAGTCCACCTGAAGGAAAACTAGATACGGGGCGAGGTTAGGGAAGATGAAGTGTGAAAGCCAGGTTTTGAAAGATAAATAGAAGTTCAGGGGCTGGACGCAAACATACATTCCAGAGGGGGAAGAAGGCTGTGCCGAGGCCTGGCCAGAGTGAAACATCCACTGGAAGGACATGGGGACAGGAAGAGACTCAGAGAAGATGGACTTTCTTCTATAGGAGACAGGGAACCCTGGGAGGGTTTTTAAATATAATATTTATTGTGGTTTTTTTTCCCCCTTCATTACAAAAGTAATACATGTTCATTGTAGAAATTTTAGAAACTTGGAAAAAGGCAGAAAGATGCCCAAATTCTCTATTCCTCTCCCCCAGAGGAAACCACTATTAACATTTTGATATGAATCCTTTTTACCTAATCATCTTTAAACATTTTTTTTCAAAATGAGAGCAAGCTATATATTTAGCGAAGAGTTTTAAGGCGGGAGAAACATGATCAGAATTATCTTCTAGACAGATTCCTGTGGCTGCAGGGGTGTGGAAGGTGGGCGGGGTCAGGGAGAGCCCAGAGGAGATGCTGCAGTAAGCGAGGCCGGGGTTGCTAGGGTGGGACCAGTGGGCATGGTGAGGGGAAGGCAGGCTGGAGAGAGAGCAGGAGGTGGAGTGGACAGGACTTGCTCCTCTCACTGAGACCCCTTGGGGGCAACTCTCCTCACACCCCACTGCTCTCTTGCTCTCCCAGTGGTGGCCGCTCTCTTCTCCATTTGCAGGGGCCCCTCATGTGGCCTCTCCCTGACCATTTCCTGTCCCTCCACCATTTTTTCCACCTGAAGTCTCTGGTCTCTTCTGCTGTAACAGCTTTTATTTGTTGAGTATTTTGTGGACACCAGGCACCCTTCAGATACCATCTCCTTTAATCTCTGAGTGGTCCAGGCGATAGGTGCTGAGCTCCTACAGGCCAAGGTGCTTGCCCAAGGTACGCTGGTAAGGGAGCGTGGGCTTCTGTGTGACTCCAGGGCCCTCTCTCCTCCTCATCCCCCTCTTTGGCTGGCTGCTCCCATTCTCCTGGAAGTGAGGGTCCTGGGATCCAGAACCACTTAGGCCTCCCCCAACCTCATCCACCACAGCGGAGACAAGGAGCTTAGCTAGAACCCAGGGCAACCCTTGTATACAAAAGGGGCTCAATCCCTGTATCCTGAATCAGGGGGAGTCTTAGCCTCACTTGGGTTGGGGTAGGTGGAGATGGCTCCCCACCAGGGCTCTCACAGAGCAGCTAGATGGTGAAATAGCCCTTTCTTAGAACTCTCTCTTCCCCCAGCCCACTCCCCCCTGGATTTCTAATCAGAAATTCTTGGTATTGACCTTTGAGAACCTTCTTTGTTCTGAGTCCCAAAGGCTTCTGCTCACAGCCTGGTTGGAGGTTAAGGCATCAGGTTAGGTCCAGAGTGAGGGAGGGAATGAGCAGGCATCGAGGCCCTTGGCTAACACCCCTCTCTGCTCCAGTTCAGGTGTGGGTCGGTTCTGGGGCACACAGACCTTGTTGGTGTGCACACAACCTCATGCCCACTCCCCTTCCAGAGGATGATGGAGCAGATGGGAAGACCCCAACTCCATGAAGGCCAGTCCCTACTTTTGCCCCAACTTGTAACCCTGGCCTCAACCACTTGGCCATGCTCAGCCTCATTTCCCATCTGTGGTGAGTGGACACCAGGGGAGGGACCCCTCCACCCTGATGAGTTCCTGGAGAAGAAGGGCTGGGTCTGGGCTAGCTTCCTTTGGCCCTGACATAAAGGGAAATTATGCCACAGTTCCCTGTCGGCTGCCTGGCGGTCTTCTTAGAAGCTTGCCCAGGGGCTCAAGAGGGTTCCAGCCACGTCCTGTGGAATTGGGTGGGTGCCTGAGCCAGGAGCCTGGGCTGGTCTGTGCAGTGTCCAGGGGGCCGCCCAGGCCAGGTTCTCCAGAAGCCCCTCCTGTGGCTTTCCTCCTGCTGCTCCTGGGTCCAAGGACTGCAGGACACTTGGCTGCTTGGACACATATGTGGGTTGTTACTTAGTTTCTAGATAAAAATCAACTGGCATTGGGTGAACTGTCTTGAAGTGTCCTTTCCTACAAACACCCAGCACACATTGTTGCTTCAGGTGTGTGCATGGGTACAGATGCTCACAGACGAGGACACGCATGCCTGCACACACAGGTGCTTTGGGACACACGCCCATGAGTGTGCACGTGTGAAGACCCAAATGAATGAACACACATGTGCGTGTGCAGAAGCACACACTCAGGTTTGACCCCAGCGTGCTCTACCTGGGTCTGATGCCAACCGCTTGATCGGCATGGCCCCTCTCTGGCCTTTGCCCAGGAGGCTGTGTTGATAAGGGCTCTTGCCCCTGCCTGTTCCTGATGCTTGTCAACTTCCAGGGGACACATCAGAGGCCTCAGAGCCCTTGGGCTTTCAAGGCCCTGTGGGTGCCCTCTGGTGCAGGACCCCCATGTCCTCTTCCCCAGGCCTGACAGGAGTCTGGTCCCTTCCCACCCCTACCGCACAGTGTGGCCTCTGCCCTCATCCTTGCATAGTTTTGATCCTTGGGTGGGACTCAGGACGAGGAGGCAGCTGCACGTGGCTTCTCCTGCCCCCTGTCCTCCAGCACCCGGAGCCCCATGCAGAGGAGGCTGGCAGCTGGCTCCTTGGCACTGCCAGCCTCCAGTCCTGAGAAGCCCTCTCCTGCCTGCCTGGTAGAGCTGCTACCGGGAGCACCTTGGGAGCTATTTACTGGTTTTCAGCTGCTGCCTCTGCCCCACAGGGGAAAGTGGGGAAACCAGAAGGAGCTGGGGTTTTATTCCAGTGAGCTAGGCTGGGTGGGAGCTGCTCTGCCTCTGGCCACTGTGGGGTCCACAGGCCCAGGGGAGAGACTTGTGGCCGGAGGAGGGTGAGGAGAGAGCTCCCGTGTGCCCTGGGTGCCCGACAGTGTGCGGTATCCAGAAGAGAGGTCTGTGCTGGGCGTTGGGTGACCTGGGTTCTGAGATGGTGGGACCTGGGTCAGGTCATTTCTTGTCTCTGGACTTCCCGGCCTCCCCTGCACATAGAAGGGGCTGGGACAGATGACCTCAGAGGGCCTTTTCAGGATCTTCTGAGTCTGAGGATTTGCAGCTGGACGATGGTAACTGAGGAAGCTGTTGGGAGGGGCCATGGTCCCCCTTTCTCTCAGTGCACCATCTGAGTTCTGCACGCAAGTCAGACCTTGACTGAAAAACAGGTGTCAGGGGAGGGGACTGCCTAGTGAGGGAGGGACCCTGGTAGAAGGAGAGAGGGTGTTTCTGGAACAGCCAGGGCATAGGCATGAGAATCACTTCCCAGGCAGTATGGGCCCCTCAGACATCTGTCCTGATGTCAGGGCTGGTTCCTTTGGGACCAGCTTCAGGGCCTGAAGTAGAGGGATGGGGCCTCACCCTTAAAGCCATGGGCCTCACCTCTACTGCTCCTAAGGCCAGCCCTGAGTGGACCCAGGCCTTAAGCTCTCTTTTGTAAAGACATAGAAGTACTATCCTCCAGTTGGAGGCCATAGAGGTCAGAGGACAGTAGCAATCAAAGACCATTGCCCAGCATCCACAGTCACGTGATGAGGCCTGGGGAGCCCTGACCACATGGTCTGAGGGTAGGCCTCACCCTAAAATCCTCATCTCTCCCTCTCTCCTCCTGCTCCGGTTCCCATGGCCTGCTGCTGCTTCCCGATCCCCAGGAGGTGGAGGTGAGTACTGCCTGGGGCTCCACTGCGTATGTATCTGCAGCTACACACCCCACTCTCTTCTCTTCTCCCTTGCACACTTACCCCAATTTCTCCTCCCCTGCGTCATCCAGTGTGGGATGGGGGTTGTGGAATAAGGAACTTAGGGGAGAGGCCGGAAGAGATTCTGGACATGGGTTTAGGGGGATAGAGGTCTGGGGGAGGCAGCTGTCAGGGCCTAGGTGGACAGGGGTCATCTGGGAAACCACGAGGATGGTGGCAGTTGGCATGTGGAAGCAGTGGCCCAGCCTTCTCCTCTGTTGGCCCTGGAGTTGAACTTCGGCTCTAGGATGTAAATCTTAGCCCTTCCCTTCTCCCTCACCCCCTCTGTCCTTCCCTAGGACGACTACATCAAGAGCTGGGAGGACAATCAGCAAGGAGATGAAGGTAACATGCCCCTCCCACGTTGGGGAAGGTGACTGACACCCGTGAGGACTTGAGACCAGAGGGCAAGTCCTGATCATGGCTTTGGATGCTCCTTGGGGAGCCAGACCAAATGGGGATGGAACTTCCAAGCCGAGGAGCTCTAGTTATCAAGGGCTGATAGAGAGAGGGGCTTCCCAGCTCAGAAGTAGGGCTGGGGGCTCCTGGACTCTCTAACAGTCAGTCCCAGGTGACCTGTGTCCTAACTCTGTGTACCTGCAGCCCTGGATACCACCAAGGACCCCTGCCAGAAGGTGAAGTGCAGCCGTCACAAAGTGTGCATTGCCCAGGGCTACCAGCGGGCAATGTGCATCAGCCGCAAGAAGCTGGAGCACAGGTGAGGGCCTTGGGGAGGTGGGAGGCCTGGAGGGGGTTTGCTTAAAGAGCAAGGGGTTAACTAATACATAGGAGAGGATCAGTTATCTTTTGCTTCGGAACAAACTACTCCAAAGCTTAGTGGCTTAAAACAACAAATGTGTGTTATCTCACACAGTTTCTGAGGGTCAGGAATCAGATGTGGTTCTATTGGATGGTTCTGGCTTAGGGACTGTCAGGAGGTTACAGTCAAGATGCTGGCTGAGGCTGCATCATCTGAAGGCAGCACTCAGGCTGGAGGATCCACTTCCAAGCTCACTCACTTGGCTGTTGGCCCTAGTCAAGGGGACCTCTCCATAGGGATGCTTGAGTGTCCTCACAGCATGGCAGCTGGCTTCCTGTAAGGCAAGTCATTCAAGGGAGAGAGAGCAAGGAGGAAGCCACATTTATGACCTAGTCTTAGAAGTCACACACTGTTACTTCTGCCACCTCTATTTGTTAGGAGCGAGTCTTAAGTACTGCCACACTCTAGGGGAGGGGAATTAGGTTCCATGTTTTGAAGGGAGGAGTGTCAAAGAATCTCTGGACATATTTCAAAACCACCACACTGTATGAGATCAGACACCAAACTGTGGGACCCAGGGAAAAGCACATTTCCTCTCTGGGCCTCGGTGTCCATATCCGTAAGACAAATGGGTTGGCCCAGATAGTTTGAGGTTCCTTCCAGCTCTGACATGGAACAACTTCATGAAATATTTAAGGTTGTAGCTTCTGAGGCTTGCAGAGGAGGGAAGGAGTGAGGGGCATTTGAGGCCTTAGCTCCAGCCCAAGGAGAAGACCCTGCCTGACTCCAAGACCCCTTGGAGAAGGTTCCATTTCCCTCCCCTTTCTCCTTAATCATAGAATCAGAGACCAGAAACTTGGAGTTGCAATCTTAGATGCCTGTAGGGGCCTGGCAGGTAATGTAAATGCATGAAGAGAGCTTGGTGACAGACCACTCTGGTGAGCCCAGGCCTTGTGGAAATGCAAGACCAGGACTCCCATATCTTCCATTTTAACTAGGCCAGAAATCCAGGTTTTTTTATGTGAACTCTTCCATTTTGCAAATGTTCATGAATAACCCAATTAAAAACAAAAACCCTTAGTGGTCAAACAAAATGATCCTACATTCCAGATGTGACCCATGGGCCATCAGTTTGCGACCTTTGATTTGGTCTTACCCCTTACGCAAGTGTGAGTCCCTTTTACATCTTACACTTGGACCTGGAGTTGCAACCTGAGGGCCCTGCTGGAAAGGGGAAGCTGGGGGTCTGTACCCTGCCCTGTTGGTTCCACCTTTATGAGCTAGAAGAGGGTCTGGCTGGGGGTGATGGGAGGGTGGGCAGGGGCAGGGAGGCAGCTGCATCTACTGTAGATCACCAAGAGCAACTTCTTTTTGGAAACAGTCTCCTGAACCCTCCCTTGCCCTGTCCGTCTCTCATTTTTGCTTCCATCCCTGTGCCCTCCCATTCCGTTCCTCCTGTAGGATCAAGCAGCCTGCCCTGAAACTCCATGGAAACAAAGACACCATGTGTAAGCCCTGTCACATGGCCCACCTCGCCTCCGTCTGCGGCTCTGATGGCCACACTTACAGCTCAGTGGTGAGGAGCCCTGGCCCCAGGTGGGGTGGGGGTGGGGTGCACTGGAGTCCACAGGGAGCAGAGAGGACAGCTCAGCTGGGCCTTCTGTGGGGCTCCCAGTGCTGCTGTGGGGCCGGATGCACTTGTCAGTGCATTCAGCGTGGCCGACCACAGCAGGGCCACCAAGCCCAGGAGTCTGAGCCAGACCCTGCCCCTGACCTGGGCAGGTGTAGGTGGGGGCTGGGGCCTGGAGGAGGCCGGTAACTGCAAGTCAGAGTAAGTGAGGGAAGGGCCTCATGAAAGTATGGAGGGCAATGGAAGGAAGGAGCTCCGTCGTCCAGGTGCTGGGGGTTGAAATCTTCCCATGGGTGGTATCCACGTGGACAGGATGGTTCACCAGCAAGCACCAGGCATTCTGGGGCAGGAGGAAGTAACCTCTGTGAGATGACAGTGTGGGAGGGAACGGTGGTTGGGTGAATGAATTCCAGCTTGTTGGGATTTTTGTGAGGGTTAAATGAGACAGGACTTGTGAAAGCATTTTATAAACTTTAAAGTACTGTAGAAATGCGGGTGCTAATTGTGAATGCTTCTGCTAGCTGTGAGGAGTTGCTTGGTGTTTGGAGGGCATGGACTGTTAGCTGGAGTTGGGTTCTGGGGCTTAGGAACCCTTTTGGGGTGAGATGCGGATTTAAGAGTCACCCGTTGTGGGTGATGATTGAAGTTGGGGAGGGGATGAGGTCACCCGGGGAGAATAAGGCAGAGAGAGAGAATAAGCAAAGGGGCAGAAGCTGCATGGAGGAGGGGTACAGAGGACGTAGGCGGAGCTGGTAGAGAGAGAAGGAGAGCGCTGAGGGCAAAGCGGGGTTTGGGCAGGAGGCTGTGGTCTGAGGCTCCCAGCGCTGCCCTGTGGGGAGGTGGAGGTCATCGGGAGGTCTGGCTTCCAGCCCAGCCCCGTGGCCTTGGCTGAGTCACTGGGCTTCTCTGAGCTTCCGTGTTCTCTGCTGAGCACGAGAAACACAATTCCTCCCTCACAGCGCTGTCGGGGGCCAGGTGAGATCACATTGTAAAATGCTACGAGGACCCGCTTCTCATGAGCGGTCATCCCATGGGGAGAAACCAGACACGACCAGGGGAAAACACTTGAAGGGCGAGGAATGGATGAACCCCTCTCGAAACTGTAAAGGCCAGGGAATTAGCAGATGTTCAATAGCCAGTAGCTGTTTGTTATCAAGAGAGCCCATGGAGGTGACTGTGGGAAGGCCATGAGGGAGGGGCCCACAGCCGGTTACCTAGGGGCCAAGGGACTGTAGGGAGGAAGAGGAGAGGCCAAGAGGGCAAGGAGGGGTGGGTGAGTGGGGGTGAGGGGATGGGGGTTTCCTGGGAAGGACAAATGTGCAGAGAGGCAGGCTGGTGCGGAGTGGGGATCCTGGGAACCTTTGATTCCCCCACTTCTTGGGCCTGCTGCCCCTGACCACTGTACACCTGTGGCCTCCAGGGGGATTAGGAGGGCCGCTCCAGGCTGTCCGTGGGTCTGTCCCTCCCATCTCCAAGGGGGAAGGCCGATGTGGCTGCCGTGGTTGGCTGGAGGGTGCCCCTAGCAGTGCCCCCGTCACCCAGCCCGACCTTTCTTTTCGTGCAGTGTAAGCTGGAGCAGCAGGCGTGCCTGAGCAGCAAGCAGCTGACGGTGAGATGCGACGGCCCCTGCCCCTGCCCCACGGAGCAGGCTGCCACCTCCTCCACAGATGGCAAACCAGGTAATGAGTGCTGGGCCACAGCCAGGCTGGGGCTGGGGGCGGCTCACTGCCAGGGCCCCGGGGCGCCTCCTTCAGGGCTCTGGGATGGCAAGAGAGGTTTGCAGTGGGCAGGGAGAAGTAGCAAAGACAGGGACAGGCCTGAGGGACCTGTGGGTCTGGAGGTCTGCTTTACACGGAGCAGGAGGGCTCCGGCCTCATCACAGGGAGACTGCGCTGTGTGTTTTTAGTGCTAGGGAGTGAGGCGGAGGAGGAAGGTGGGAGAGGAGGAGAGAGAGCCTCTGATTTCTAACTCCCCTTCCCTCTGGCATCCCACTGCCCAGCCGCCAGGCCTGTAGGGCAGCACCCCCAGCTGAGACCATGCTTGCTGCTTCACCCCACCTTCACCCTCCACCCCCTTCTCCCTGTTCTGCCGACTGCAGAGACCTGCACGGGCCAGGACCTGGCTGACTTGGGCGATCGGCTGCGGGACTGGTTCCAGCTCCTTCATGAGAACTCCAAGCAGAACGGCTCAGCCGGCAGTGGGGCCCGCCCGGCCAGGGGTACAGGAGCTGGTGGCTCTGTAGGGGAGGAGGTGGGAGATGGGGAGACAGGGGCACGCTGGGCCACCTGGCTGCACTGGGGAGCACCCACTTCTGCTCCCTCCTGCCAGACCCTGAACCCCTAAAAGAACCTAAACCTCAGAACAAGGGGAGGGAGGCTTGATCAGACAGGAGGGATTTGGGATAGCTAACAGGAAGAACTTCTTAAAATGGGTGGGAGGAAGCTAAACCCTGAAATGGGTAGCCAAGGGAAGGTAAGGAGTTATTTTCCCTGAAGGGCTTTCGAAACAGGGTTCTGACTGGTTTGGGTGCAGTCCTATGCAGAGGCAGAGGGATGGGCCTTCAGCCATTCTTGAATTTCTCAACGCCATGGTTGGATCCTGAGCTGTCCTGACCCTGAACAGAGGGCTGGGGCTGACAGAGAGGTGGAGGGATGGATGGACAGATGGATGGAGCGATTTACCTTGAGCAGGTCTGAACCATGGCCTTCTCCCCAGGGCTGGACAAGAGCCTGGGGGCCAGCTGCAAGGACTCCATCGGCTGGATGTTCTCCAAGCTGGACACCAGTGCCGACCTCTTCCTGGACCAGACAGAGCTGGCTGCCGTCAACCTGGACAAGTACGAGGTCTGCATCCGCCCCTTCTTCAACTCCTGCGACACCTACAAGGATGGCCGTGTTTCTACCGCCGAGTGGTGCTTCTGCTTCTGGAGGGAGAGTGAGTGTGGCCCCTCCCCGGCCCCGGGCCCCGGGCCCCCGGCCCTGCTGTGCGGGCTCTGCGCCTTGCTCCAGGCTGTCTTTGGGAGTCGGGGTGGCTCGCTCTTGGCTACCTCCCCATGCCCAGAACTTTTCCTGCTCCCCCGCTTCCTGCACTCTCTCAGCACCTCATCTCTTGGAGCCCAGGGAAGCCAGCACTTGAACTCCCTTCCTTGGCAGCCTCCAAGGTGGATTTTGTGGGTCCTGAAGCTTATGCACTTTCAGAGGCCTGCTTTAAGGAAGAGTATTAAAAACTACAAATGTAAAATTTCTAGGGCCCCTTGGAGGGCTTGGAAGGGGCTGAGGGTTCCGGAAGCTGAAGCTAAGTTGGCTTCTCAGTGATTCCACCTTTAGGCCCATCTCACAGTACTTGCCCCAAATATGTGATTATGCATGTGATC
This sequence comes from Balaenoptera acutorostrata, assembly GCF_949987535.1. NCBI lineage: Eukaryota > Metazoa > Chordata > Mammalia > Artiodactyla > Balaenopteridae > Balaenoptera > Balaenoptera acutorostrata. The sequence goes on from NC_080079.1 coordinate 63,129,426, forward strand.
ATGAGCCTTAGAAATATAACGTCATTTGTCAGCTTTATATCTCCTGAGCCAGAGCGGGACATGTGCTTAGAGATCATCTAGGCCAAGTGATAACCATCATCGATGGTTAAACTGAGGTTCCGAGGGGTCAGCTGACCAGCCAGGGTGGGGTAGCCCGTGCTCTGCCTCTGGTGTTTGGCCTGGTCCCCACTGTGGTCGTGTGATGGGAGTATACAGCAGCTGTGGCCCGAGGCTGGGGCTTCCTCTAGGGTTCCGCCATAAGCTGGTTTGGGACGCTGGGCAGGCAAATGAATCTTTCCGAGTTCAGTTTCTTCGTCCGAATGGGGAGATAACAATACCTCAGAGACTGTTGTGAAGGTGAAGTGAGAAAATCTGCGTGCAGAGCACCATGTAAATCACAAATCCCTCTGCCAGTGTGGGGTATTTTGACCAGTTTTACTGCCCGTAACTGCCCAGCCTTCCTGCGCTCTCTGCAGAGCTCCAGCACTTTTACTTCCCAGGCCTTTGGAGCTCGTGCTGTCCATTCTGTGCAGTAGCCTTCTTGGGCAGGAGGCTGGGAGCTGATCTCATTTTACAGCTAGCCACGCCCCCGCTGGGAAGGGCTAGGGGACTTCTCAAGGTCACAGACAAGTTAGATTTGGCTGCCAGTTATTTTCAGCCTTCCATCTAATGTTCCCTCCAGTCTTATGTTGCCCCCCGGGCCCTCTCACCCTGGGGAATCTGTGCATTCACCTCCTCTTCTGAATCCTGTTTACTCATCCCATGAGTCGCCAATACCCTCAGAGAGCCCTGGGCTTCTTGGGGGGCCTCAGCGCGTCCCACAGCCATGGAACAGCCTCTCCCAGTTGGAGCCTGTATGTTCTTATCTGGCAGAGCCCCTGTGCCAGTTTTGGAGTCCTTAGGTGGATCAGTGCATCCCACTGTGGGGCAGCCCTGTGTCAGAGCCTGGGTATTTTCATCTTGCAGAGCCCTCTGACTGGCAGAGAGCCTTGAGGGGGCTCAGTGAGTCCCATCAGCACCTTGGGACAGCCCCCATCAGAGGCTGATTCTCTCCCTGCAGAGCCCCCCTGCCTGGCAGAGCTGGAGCGTATCCAGATCCAGGAGGCTGCCAAGAAGAAGCCAGGTGAGGGGGCTGGGCTGGGCTCAGAGGAGGAGTCAGGTGCCCCGGGGTCCCTCTGAGGCCCAGAGGCTCTAGCCCCTGGGTATCATGGAAGACACTGAGTTCAGAGGAGGCCCTGGCTTAGGAAGACAGGAGAGGGAAACCCCCTCCTGTCTTTATCCTCGAGGTGGGGAAAGGTCTCCCAACCAGCCCCTCAGTAAGTGTGTTTTAAGCACTAATTTTGTGTCCATTCCTGCCGGGGCTGGAAGTAGGGATACAGAAGTTTCCTAGAACCCTCTGTTCAATTTACTTCAGCCAGGGTGTGTGCAAAGCTCGAGGGAGGCCCCGCCATAGCAGATGCTCGTGTTCTCAGCAAACATTTGAGTGCCAGCCCTGGAGAGACAACAGCAAACCCAGCCTAGGTCAGAACTGATGGGCAAGACAGTAGTGGTCCCTGGCCTCATAAAGCACACAGGCTACTTGGGGAAACACAACCCACAAGGTGACACACCAGAAAGGCAGAGCGACCGGTTGTGGCGCCTGTATGTATGGTGCTGAGGGAGAGCTCAGTGGACAGAAGTCGGCCTGGGGTCAGCGAAGGCCTCTCTGGGGAGCTGGTGTTCAAGAGGAGACCTGAGGGATGAGAACGAGGTAGCCAGGAGCAGAGCTGAGGGCAGGAAAACGTTCTTGGGACACAGAAAGGACCCGTGTGGCTGAGCGTGGTGGTTGAGGGGACAGAGGTCCGAGGGGCAGATCCCATGGGGCCTTATAGCTCCTGGTGCAGCTTGGCCTTTAACTGGGCAGTGAGACCAACTCATATGAAACCAAACACTGGAACCTCCCTGCAAAGCCGTATTGACTGAGAACCCAGTGGCCTTTGGGGGCAGGCACTAGTGCCACTTCTGCCAGGAAGCCAGGATCTTCCTCCTGGAAGCAATCCTCTCTGGTCTGCATTCCCCGAGCATGTGCGCTGGGCCTTAGGGCACATGTCCTGGGGTGCCTGGTGTTAACATTTCTATGTATCTCACCCCTACTAAGTGGGCAGAGTCTATCACCGGGTCCCCGGAGTGGGGATGTCAGCAGGTGTCTGTTAAGTGAACAGAGGAGCAGCCTGAGGGCAGGTCAGAATCAGAGGGCTGGGAGGAGAGGCTGGCGTTGCCGGCAGGAGACAGCCAGGCAGAGGGGCCGCTGTAGGATCGAGGGCGTCTGGCACAACGAGGTCAGACTGGCCATCCTGCAGGACTTGGGAACTGTGGAGGCAGATGGGAGCCATTGCAGGGGCTGAGCAGGTGGTTTAGAAAGGCAGGTTTTCTTGTTCCTGGCCAGTCAAGCTGGAATAAATGCTGGCGTCCAACCCTGGACGTCTGAGCTTGTTGGGTGGTCAGTACCTGGGCTGGCTGGGATCTGGTGGGGTCTGGGCCCCTGTGAACCCAAGGTCCCAGGGCCACCTCTGGGAAGAGCCCTCACCCCGAGGCCCCTGCTCTGACCCTGCGGGGCGTGCCCCATTCAGGAGTCTTCATCCCGAGCTGTGACGAGGATGGCTACTACCGGAAGATGCAGTGCGACCAGAGCGGCGGCGACTGCTGGTGTGTGGACCAGCTGGGCCTGGAGCTGACTGGCACCCGCATGCACGGGAGCCCTGACTGCGGTAAGGGCCGGACAGCAGCCGGAGGCCCAGCTCGGTGTGGCAAGGTTTCCTGCTAGCAGGATGCTAACGTGCCCCTTGGCTTGTTCCCCTCACAGACGACATCGTGGGCTTCTCAGGGGACTTTGGGAGCGGTGTCGGCTGGGAGGACGAGGAGGAGAAGGAGACAGAGGAAGCAGGCGAGGAGGCGGAGGAGGAGGGCGAGGCGGGCGAGGCGGATGACGGAGGCTACATCTGGTAGATGGCCCGCGGGGAGCTGGGGCAGGCCAGGGTGCTGACAGCCAGGGAGACAGGCCTGCAGAGACCTGGACAGAAGCAGGCAGATTGCGAACGGATCCAGAAAATACAGTCTGAAGCTACCCTGGCTCCAACGGGGAGGACCAGAAGTGTGAGTGTGCATGGCACGTGTGTGGCATGTATGGCCGGGATGTGTGAATGTGTGTGTGTGTGTGTGTGTGTGTGTGTGTGTGTGTGGCATGCACTGAAAAACGTGTCCCTGGTCCACACTGCTACTGGCAGAGTGAGTCACCCAAAGGCCCCTTCGGCCTCCTTGTAGTTGTTTTCTTCCCATTTTAGTTTTAAAATACACACATACACACACTGCAAGGTCAAAACTGATTAAATGAGATGCCCCCTTGCCAGTCCCCCAGCCCCATCCAGGCCCACCCTGACACCCTGGGATTCCTTGTCCTGATTTGCTACCCTCACCTCAATCAGTCCTCCCTCCTCCTGCCCCTGCCCTTCTCTCTTTCCCTTCTGGAGTCAAGCCCTGGCCTGTGGGATGAGGCCTAGGGACCATCCCTGGGGGCAGAGGGGAGGGAGGGCAGGGAGCTGTCTGCTGGCCAGTTTGGCTGTGACGCACCCACCAGACTCAGATGAGAGGGGCTGGGACACCCGCCTCAGTGAGCGCTTTCCCTTTGCTGGACTCTCCTCCTAACCCAAGCCAGTGTGACCAGAGGTGGCAGAGAAAGAGCTGGGGGCAGAAGCTGAGAGGTGAGGGAGGAAAAGGCCTTGGCAAGCTGCTGGGGAGGGGAGAGGTGGACCATGTGAGGAAGAGAAGGGGCCAGCTTGACAGGGAGAGTATGCCTTTGCAGATCCAGGTAGAGCTCTTAGGAGTGGAGACGGGGCACCCCTGAATGCCAGGCCCTGGAACAGCTCAGGCCCCTTTCTGTGGCTCTCAGGTGGGGGCCTGGTCTGGGCTGTTCTGTAGGGGCAGTGGGTGGTGGTTATGCAGGTGAGCTCCCCCTAGCCCTGAGGGAGGACCACACCTTCCCCTGTCTCCATTGCTGGGGTCCCCCACTCCAGGAACCTGAGGATCAGGCCACAGGTGAAGAGCCTGGGTCTTGCCCAGGGGTGTGTGTATGTACCCACGTCCTCCCTGACCCCTTAATAAATGCTCCCCTCCCATCCAGACCAACAGAAAGCATTGTCCCTGAGACCCTGTGAAGGAGGAGCAGTGGAAAGCTGCAAACTTCTGCCCTCAGAGACCAGGATGTTTCCCCATCTCTCCTTCTCAAGAGAGAGACACCCCTGGGCCATTTCCAGCCCCACTCCTCTCAGCCCCCGGGCTTGCCCTCCATCCCCTCTGAGGGTCCCCTAGGGCTGCTCTAGTGGAGGGCCTTTCAAGCTCTGAGGTGTTCAGGGTTGTGAAAAGTCAGAGGGGACAGGTCCAGGGCAACCAGAATCTGAGGCCATGCCTCACTGTTCCCCCAAATCTCCTTACCGTGTGGGAGCCAGCATGGATGAGAAAGTGCCCCATGTTTTTTTTTTTTCCTTACTCTATCCCGTTCTCTCCCTATTGAAGCAAATTTTTTAACACCTTTGGTGAAGAATTTCTTGCCTGGATTTGGGCCTCTGATGCCCTTTGGTGTGTGGTGAGTGCAGTGTGTGTGTGTGTGTGTGTGTGTTTGTGCGCGAGCGCGCGAGCCTAGGGACCACCCCTGGGGGCCTGGCATATGAGGAGGAGCGACCTGTGTGCTGGGTGGTGGCAGGGTGTGGGGTCCACGTGGTAAGGTTCCCTGGGCAAGCCTCCCAGCCTGGCTCCCCGGATTCTTTCCTTCCACCCCGGAATCCACATCTTACAAGCCCTCCCTAGGGGGAAATAACGAAACTCCAGTTAGCGCCGTGAACCGCTTCTCATTCCACGGCACAGTTCTGAGTGTTAAGGTGTCGCGCTGTTCCCGGTCCCCCTCGCCTGTCTCGCCCTCTCCCCTTCCTGTCCGCGCAGTCCTTCCTCTGGTCCCCGGCTCAGTTCAGGGAAACTCCGGTTCACGTCAGCCCTCTGCCGTCTGAGCACAGCTCCTCTCAGAGCTACTTGAAACTTCCTGCTCTCGCTAGGACTGGAGTCTGTCTGTCTCTCCCCTCTGCCCTGGCTCAGACTTCTGGAACCTTCTCCTGGGCGTGGCTGTTGAGGATGCTGGGGCGTTCTGGGGTGGGGAGGGGGCAGAGAGGGAGGGGTGCCCCTCTCCTCTTACCGTTGCCCTCCCCTCCTGAGGGGCATGCCCTCTCTGGGTCTTCTGGTTGTGCATGTTTTTATGACCTTGTAAATATGTTGTAGAGAGAAAGCAAAAGGCGCTGAACTAGACCCTGGTGGGACTCAGGGGTCCAGCATTGCCCTGTCTCTGAAACCCCTACACTGCTTTTCACCCCACTCTCTGGGACCGAGACACCCGCCCCCTGCAAAGTTAGTCCAAGCAGCTTGTGCCCAGTGGGCTGAAGGCCTCCAAGTCACTTCTTGTCAGACAAGGTGCAGGTTTCCTTGTGAGCAAGGTTGCAGGGTGGTCCTTCCTCAGCTCCTTGGATGTGTGCCCTTGACCAAGCTGTCTGCCACCTGGCCCCTCCCTTGTCCCTCTTCTCGGTGTCCTCTCTCTGTCCTGTCCCCACTCCCCTGGCTTAGGCAGGCAGCGGGATTCGGGCTGTGTTGGAAAGAGCTCAACCAAATTTTCAGAGAAGTTTCTTGCCTGGCCCTGGAGCTGCCCTTGGCCACCCCTGGCCTCCTTACCCACTGGCGCTGGGAGAGACGGGCATGTCTAAGATGGGGCAGGTTGGAGTTGGAGCGAACAAATGTGCCTTGAGAGACCACTCAGAGAGGGTTCAGGGCGATGGGGAAGGAGGTGTGGGAGCTCAGGAAGGAGGAGGAGGGAGGTGAAGCTGATGAGAGTGTGAGGGGGTGTGACTGCCCCCCGTTGTCCCACTGGGGCTGTGACCACATGTGGCCAGTGGTCACACTTCTGTCCTCACGCCAGCCTGCCTGGTTTTAGTGGGCAGGCCACCCACTCACCTCTCATGAGCTCCATCTGCTTTCAGCTTCACCTGAGTGGGTGGGGGTCCATTGGGATCAACATGGGAACCCTCCATTTCACCAAAGCCTCCCCCGCAGCCCTTGGGGAGAATGAATGGCTAATCAACCGACCCCCAGCATCATCGTGAGGCTGTGGGCTGGCAGGGGTCAAAGGGAAGAGACAGCGGGGGTGCCAAAGGAGACTGGAGACATCCGAGGAAGTCCCAAGCAGAGCAAATTGCTTTATAGCCTGAAGCCTACTTAAACTGTTATGTGCAATAACTGAGCTTAGAGTTAAGAATTGTGTTCAAGTGCTTGGATTTCCGTCTGTATATTTAAGTGCTGAAATCGTATCTCTCAGTAACTTTAGATGTCTTAAAAAAAAAATCGAAAAACAAAGTGTTAGACTGTGTCTGTGCATTGATGGGCACTCAAGCGTCCCGTGGGTCACCCCACCCTCTTCCTCTCCCCTGTGCCCCGCCTCCCCTCACATTCACCCCTGCGCCCCGCCTCCACTTGGGGACCCTGCCTCATGTTGTCTTTATCTGCCTATTAACTCAGCCTAAGGAAACAAGTACACTCCACACATGCATAAAGGAAATCAAATGTTATTTTTAAGAAAACGGAAAATAAAAACTTTATAAACACCACCTACTGGCACTACTCTGATTATTCTCCGCCTTGGTGTCATTTTTCACAAAACAAGGTCCCAGGGTTCAGGCTTGTGGTCAGCACGCTTCCCTTATTCACCTTCATATGTTAGACCTCCGAGAGGGTGGGGCTGTGAGGAGGGGCCTGATTTACTGAGGGGAGGACCAGAAGCAACTTAGAAACATTTTTGGTATTATTGCAAATGTATATGCAATGTATATTTGTAGATAGGCCAATAAATACATCTGTATCACAAAACAGAGATCAAACTCTGTGTCCTGCTTTTTTTATTCAGCCTATTATGAACCTTTCTCTATGTCATTAAAATTATTTGAAGACATGACTTAAAAAAAATTTATTGAAATATAGTTGATTTAAATGTTGTGTTAGTTTCAGGTGTACAGCAAAGTAATTCAGTTATATATATAGATTCTCTTCCATTATAGGTTATTACAAGATATTGAGTATTGTTGCCTGTGCTATACAGTAGGTCCTTGTTACTTATCTATTTTATATATAGTATTGTATATATTTTAATCCCAAACTCCTAATTTATCCCTCTCCCCCACCCCGACATAACTTTAATAGTTGCAGAGTATTCCACAATATGGATGTACTCTAATGAATTTAACTATTTCCCTATTTTTGGATATTTCTATTGTTTCCAATTTCTTGATACTCTCAACTCTAGCCCTAGAATTTGCTAACCGTGACCTTGGTCAAGTCATCTGCAGATGAGGAGAAGAAGTCATCTCACAAGGATCACGTAGAAGTGCTTTCTCAACATTGAAAACCCTGCATAAATGTCTGGTTATGCCTCCCATGCCAGCCCAGAGCCAGGGCAGACTCTGCCTGTCTGGCTAGAATGGATACTAAGGAAGGGTAGCTACCTCCTGGGTGGTGGGAGGCTGTGCGGGCTGGTTTTCTGCCCTTTGATGTTTCTCACTGTCACCTGCAAGGTCAGACTTGGAGGCTCAGGAGTCTTCCTGGAAGGAAGTGTGAGGATGGATGTGACTCGCCCAGGAGCTTCTCCCAGCACGCAGGATGCAGGAGAAAGTAGGTTGGAGATGCAGATGGAGATCCCTAGAAACTGGTGCACTCTCTGGGCTTGTGGGAACCTGTGGTTTTGGAAATAAAGGAGCCATGGGGGAGGTGTGGGGTCCTTGAGGTTGGATTGGTCAGTGGAAGCATCTTATGCCAGCCCATGAGGTAGGCACTATTATTAATGCCCATTTTGCAGATGAGGAAACTGAGTCTCAGGTTTGGTAACTTGACCAAGGATATGCAGCTAGTGTGGGGCAAAGCCTGAATTCTGTTTCCTAATTACCATCCCACAGAAAGCAGGCTGCCATCAGTGCCCAGTGACTGCTCCTTGCATGGCCCACAGGTCCTCAGAGGAGGATGATCACCTGCACAGGGGTAAGTCAGGAAGGCTTCCTGGAGGAATGGGACGTCAGCTAGGCTCCCTACATGGGTAAGAATCATCTAGTGGCTCAACCCTGGCCACACATCAGAATCATCTGGGGGAGTCCAGGCCCCCAGGCCCCACCCGCAGAGATTCTGATTTCATTGTTCTGGGTTGGGGCCATCACTAGGTGCTGCTGATGTGCAGCCAGATGTGTGCACCCAGGTTAAGCAGATAGAAGCAGGGTGTGTCCCGTAGGTGAGGGCAGGATGTGCAAGAGGCCAGGGCAGGAATAAGCTTGTGAGGAGCCAGGACTGGGCCCTCATCTCTGGGTGGGGACAGTGTGAGGCCTGCAGGCCAGTTCAAGGGCAGGAGCCAGGAGGTCCCGACAGGAGGGCTTCCATTTTATTGTTTCATCTAACATCTTATCAGTCACCAAGCCAGGCCTGGGTACTGGATCATCGAGGAGCCTGCAGCCTGCTGAGGGTGACTGCATCCACCCCTTGGGAAGCCTCTTCGTGAGTATCCTCAGCGTGCAGAGAAATATTGGCGTTTGCACTTCACGATCAGCATTTGTTCTGGCCATGGGGAGTTAGAGGCCAGTCAGGGCCCAGGCTTCTGGAACAATTCACCCATTGTCACCATATCCTGGCCACCTGGGTTTCCAGGGCCATCGACAAAGAGCATCACCCAGGACAGGCCCAAGTGCTGACGGCAGTAAGTGAGCTGCCTGGGATGCCCGCTGCCACTGCTCCTCCTGGATGTGATCCCTCAGCCTTGGTCCTCCCACCCTTTCCCTGTACTGTGGGAGCCACCTTGTTCTGGTGCCTCGTTTTTCCTCGGGATTTAGCCTCCTGGAGACAAGGACTGTATATTGACTGCTCTTAGGTGAACAGCCAGGACCTGAGAATAAATCTACAAACAAAAACACACGTAAACCCATACAGAACCAGCCTCCCCACGCCTGCCCTGTGGGCCCCGTGCCTTTGGCTGGTCTCACACCTTTTGTGGGGGGGTGGGTTCGGAGAGGGGGTGGGTTTGCCCAAGAACAAATAAGACAACAAACACAAAACAACAGCAACAAAAACCCCACTAACTTAAAAAAAATTATTATTAAATTATTTTTGAGCAACAAAGGTGAGGGAAAGGAGGAAAACACAAATGTTTCTATATTCCCATCAGCGTCCTATGTGCTTTTTACAGCATGTTGTTTAATCTTCCCAACAAACCCAAGAGACTAGTATCGTTACCCACCCACCCCCATTTATACAGGAAACAACTAAGCCTCCAGGGGAGTGACATTGGTTCACTCCTGTGGCCGCGATGTCACCCCAGCCTGGCCGACTCCAGTGTCAGCCTCCACGTTCCGCTGCCACTGCTCTGTGATTCCCACAGTGAGACAGTAAATAACGCAGAGATCCCGCATCTTCGGAAACAAGTCATGGGCGAACATGGATGGGAGCTTGAGTGCCGGGGAAGAGCACGGAAGAAGTGAGGACACCTGGGATTCACCTGGTCCTGGCTCCAAACTTGGGTCAGCACCTCTCCACGAGCCTTAGTTTTCCCAGCTGTGAGATGAAGGGGTTGGGCTAGACTGCCCAGTTTTGTGATTCTGTGCCAGCGTGAAAAGGCAGGAATCCTGACAGGCTCAAAATTTTCTTGCTCTCCCTCTCACATTCCACACTTCCTCTAATTAACCCCAAGGGCTCACACATTTGCAAAGCAAAATTAACTATGCTTTAAAAAGAACGCTGGAGAAGGGCTGTGAGCTATGGCAGCCATCTTTCTGAAGGCTCAAAGGACTGAGTTCTTCTGTTCGTGACATTTGGAGGTGGGTAAGGCTGGGGCCACCCTTTGGAGCAGGGTGTTTCCTACAGTTGGGGGAACAGGAAGGGAAAGGCAAGCACTGTCCCCTTCAGCCTGTGCACACTGCCACCTGACAGTGAGGAGGCCGAGGAGGTCCCGTGGCTGACACAGTTCCCCAGCCCGTGGCCAGGGCAGGCAGTGATCTCAGGCCCAGCCCGGCCAGAGCCTTCTCGTGCATGATTTCATCTAAGCCTTACAACAACCCTCATCATCTTATGGGTGAGGACACCGTCACACAACTGTCTGTGCCAAGTCCTCTCACTAGTCCCCCTTTATAGATGCTGAGGCTGAGGCACAGGAGGCAAAGGGCACAAGGCTGAGTGAGTGATGAAGGGTATCCATAGACTGTTGGGTATCGGGGGCTCCTGGGGGCTGTGACAGTTAGCCGGGCTAAGTTAGGAGGAGAGCAGAAACATGCTAAGTGAGGTGGAAGGAAACATGGATGCAGATGGCTTCCTTCACAGAGGGCTTCCTCTGCACCAGGCCCGGTGCCGTGGGAACAGCCACGTGGGCCATCTTCTTCACTCCTCACAGAATCCAAAGAGCGTGGGGAGCTCTGGGGGCCACTGGTATCCAGAGAGATGACACGGGGTGTGGAGTAGGATGGGAGGAGGCCTCCCCGGCCCCCAGGGGAGGAGGGCCTGGCATGTAGCCTGCAGGGCCTATGCCCAGGCAACAGATCCCAAAGCCCATGGGAGCCCTAGCAGTTCCTCAAACACAGGCGGGATCAGAGGCTGCAGGATGACACTACGTCCACTCTCCCCTTGTATAGCAACAGAACCCCCAATTTCTAGCTGGGCATCTGGCTGCCCAGACAAAGGCCACACCTCCCAGCCTCCCTTGCAGCTCCACATGGTCAGGTGACTCCCTGCTGGAAAGTTGGATGAGAGTAGAAGTGACAGATGCCACTTCCTGGTGGTGGCCTTCAGGAGAAGCAGCCATGCCCCCCCCCCAAACTCCTTCTGTCCCTTCCCACTTCCAGGAACACAGATACAGCAGCTCCATCTTGAGGTGACGTAACGAGGGGAAGGAGCCTGGGCCCCACTCACCCCGGAGTCACTGTTCCAGCCAGTGGAGAGAAACGTAGGTGTTTATTTTGTCTAAATCATTATTATTTTTAGTGTCTGATACAAGAGCCAAATCTATATCTGAATTCTGATGGTTCGAACTCTTTTGCCCTGACCACAGAAAGAGGTAGATTTTACGCTGGGATGTGTGTGTGTAACCAGAGCAAGGCTTCATGAAGCAATACCAACCCTTCCCACACACTCTTCATTCTAATATTTTAACTCTGTTTAATTTTTTAAAACATGCTTATTGTTGTGCTCACTAAATTGTCATGACCTGAAGTCTGAAAAACACCATCCAGACTATCACCCAGGCTGACACTTCTCCCCCCAGGCCACCAGCTTTCCCGCTTTTCTGTGACCACACACCACCTCTCACTATCTGCCTCATACCACTCTTTTTTCCCTCTTTCAGTCATTTATTCATAAAACATTTATGGAATATCCACTCTAGGCCAGAAACCACTCCAGTGGTCATCCTGGTAAAAGTAGCAGGGAGCTGAGAGAGGGAGAGATGAATCAGTGATCAGGGGAGGCTTCCTGGTGGAGGTGGCATTTACACTGGACCTTGAAGGGCAGAGATAAATGTGGATGAGCAATGCCCTGGCCCCAGCTCCACTGCAGCCTCAGTTTTAGCCTCTCCCAGCCTCCCAGTCATGAGGCTCTAGCCACACTGTTCTTCCTTCCCTGCCTGAAAAGAACCCAAATCTTTCCCACGTTAGGGCCCCCACATCCTGTTTCCTCCAGCTGGAATGCTCTTCCTCTGCCTCTCCTTCTATCGCCCAGCTTCTACCCACTGCTGAATCCCCAGCAGTGATCACCAGAGCTAGCGCCTGTCTCTAGACAGGTGGTGATCAATAAATATCTGTTGAATGAATAAATTCTAACTTAGCCCTGTTCATCTATTGCTTGGGCAACTGCAGCAGCCTCTACCCTGGTCTTATAGCCCCCTCCTTTCTAGCACTGTTGGTCCATCTTGGTCACAACTGCCATGGAGACAGGGTGATTTGCTTCCTCTACATAATACCTTCAGTGGCTCCCTATTACCCACAGAGTGAAAGTCAAATTCCTTTTGACTGGCTTTGTAGAAGCCTGGTGATTTGGATACCACACTCCTTTTGTTCCTCCTCATCTTCATCTTCCTCTCCACCTCCTGTGCCTCAGAACCTTAGTTTAGTCTGTACTTCCTGCCTGAAAATTTTCTCCATTCTCCTTCTTTACCTGGTGAACTCCTACACATCCTTCAAAACCCAACTCAAATATCATGTCTCCTTCTCACCTCCTCAGGCAGAGAGGACCAAGCTGCTTCTGTTCCTCATTGGCCTTGTGTAGGCCTATATTCTGTCCTAAGACCACTGGGCTGCATCTCCTTGATTCCCTGGGTTTCCCCCTGCTGGAGTTCCTTGAGGGCATGGGTCATGTCTTGTCACATGTGTATCCTTGAGTCCTGAGCCTGGCACAGGACAGGTAACCAGGATGTATATGTTAAATAAATGAGTGACTAGATGAATTATCTTGTCCCAGTTCAGCCTGACATCCACCTTTAAAATATCGTCACTCCTGATGCTGTTTATCATCATTAGAGATTCACTTCTCTTCAGGTGCGTAAACAATTTTACCCTTTCCGGTAGAAACTTTCTGCAAATTGCTGCCAAGCTAAAGTGTCCCAGTAATTTTATGTGGGAAACCAAAATGTCAACGTTTTATATGAAGTGCTGAAAATTAGATTTAGCTAAAAGAAAACAGTTTTTATATTTGGTTAAAATAAACAAGTTTTTATAATTTTTTAAATTTAGTGAATTTGGTGCATTCAGGTGTATAAATTTTTTGGCAAATTGGCCTACTTACTGCCTCCTGAACTACTCTCCCAGCTTATATTTCAAAAGGAGCCCTAGCCCAAAGGAATGACTCTCTAAGGATGGAAATTTGTGTCTTTTTGGGGTAGAGACATCACAGAGAGGCTTTCATTCATTATGTTATTTGCATTTTACTTGGATTTTACTTGGAGTCACAACCCTGTGCTTTTTCAGTGTCACCCTAACAGCACCAAGTGCTCACATGCTCACCAGAAAGTGCATGGGGTGACCTCTCTCGACTGGAGGGGGCGCTGCTGGCCTGGATGGGAACCACCCTCCTTTGCTCTCGTTGGCTGCTTGGCCAGTGGGGGTGGGAGAGTGTGGAAACAGGACCATATCAGCCAGGACCATTCAGTGCAAGCAACAGAAACTCAACTCATACTGGCCTAGGCAGAGAAGGAATTTACTGGCACTCATGAAGGGGGAGGATACTGGGGCCGCTCTTGGAAGTGAAGGAAAAAGTCTAGGAACCAGGGCCTCCAGGAGAGCGACTGTGAGGTGAATGCCCCCAGGGCTCTCCCCGGTGCTGCCCATCTTTCATCAACACTTTACTGTTTCTTTTCACCTGTTGGCCTCATTATCTCTGACTCCTGATGGGCGTTCTCCGCATGGCATAGAACTTGCTGCTCCAGCAGAGAGAGAGCTGCTTGCTCCCAGAGTCTGCACATCAGTGGCAGGGAAAGACTCCGACTGGACCCATCGCTGCTGCCAGGTGGGTGGGGTGCTGTGGGTGGCCAGCCTGGATCACGTAACTACCCTTTTGGCCAGAACATGGGCTGTGACCAGGGGAAGGGACACAGGGAAACTTCCTGGAAAGATACAAACCAGCAGTCCTCTATACAAGCGGCGAGTAGAGTAGTTTCGCCTGAAGAAAATAACCCAGGGATGTGGATAAATGTCACATATTTTAACTCTCTTGGTAGACCAGGACTTTTAAAGATTTAGACGCTTCACTATTAATTCCAACCTACTGACGCCACCCAGCCACACACCTCCCTTCCAACTAAGCTCACTACTCACTGCTCAGAGAATAAATATTCCTAGAAGGGAATGAATGAATCTATGGATCTGTACATGGCCCACTCTTTCCTACCTCTGGGCCATCCACTGCTCTGTCATCTGGAACATGGCCGCCACCACACCTGTTTCTGCTTGTTTCGATCATATCCATCCTTTAAGGCCCAGTTCAAGTGCTGCCTCCTCCATGAAACCCCTGAGCCCATAACCAGCAGGGATTTCTTTCTTCTTAGGCCTCACTCTTTATAGACTCTAACCTGATTTTATGTTGTTTGTATTATGTATTGGTTTAGCAGAAAGACTTTCCAACAATTAGTCCATCACACAGGTGGGAGGTAGTAAGTTCCCCGTCCCCGCAGGCTTTAGAGCAGAGGCCTGTTTGGGGGATGTTATAAATAGGTGAGGACCTCTTGGGAACTGTCAGCAGGCTCCCAGGGCTGCTGTAACAAATTACCACAAACGGTAGTTTTAAGCAACGGAAATTTATTCTCCCACAGTTCTGGAGGCCAAAGATCCAAACTTAATGTGTCAGTGGGGTAGTTACTTCTGGGGGCTGTGAGGGAGAATCCATTCCACGCCTCTCTCCTAGCTTCTGGTGTTTGCCAGCGATCCTTGGCGCTCCTGGGCTTGTAGATACATCATTCCAGTGTCTCTGTTTTCACATGATGGTCTCTGTGTCCTCTCCTGTTTTTTGTTGTTCATTTTGGTGGCGCCGTGTGGCTTGTGGGATCTTAGTTCCCAGACCAGGGATTGAACCTGCGTCCTCAGCAGTGAAAGTGCGGAGTCCTAACCACTGGACTACCAGGGAATTCCCCCTCTCCTCTTCTTATAATAAAGACATCAGTCATTGGATTTAGGATGATCTCAAGATCCTTAACTCACTGGATCCACAAAGACCCTATTTTTCAAATAAGATCACATTCTGAGGTTCCAGGTGGACATGTATATTTGGGAGACACTGTTCAACACACTACAGGGATTCTGTGTAGGACAAACTAACAGAAACCAAGGTGGCCACAGTAGAGGCCAGACAGATAACTGGAGAGCACAGGCCTCAGCCCCAGGCATCCTCAGATCCGGTTTTCAAAAGAAGCCAGAGATCAGACTTTGTATGTAAAACATCTGGGTTTTTTTTTTTTTTAAGATTTATTATTTATGTATTTTTGGCTGCATCACGTCTTAGTTGCAGCACGCGGGATCTTCGCTGAGGCATGCGGGATGTTTCATTGTGGCCTTTGGGCTTCTCTCTAGCTGTGGCGTGCGGGTTTTCTCTCTCTAGTTGTGAGGCTCAGGCTCCAGGGCGTGTGGGCTCTGTAGTTTGCAGCACACAGGCTCTCTAGTTGAGGCGTCCGAGCTCAGTAGTTGTGGCGCACGGGCTTAGTTGCCCTGTGGCACGTGGGATCTTAGTTCCCTGACCAGGGATCTAACCCGCGTCCCCTGCATTGTAAGGTGGATTCTTTACCACTGGACCACCAGGGAAGTCCCACATCTGGATTTTTAAATGTTGGCAACATATTAAAAACATGTAAAAGCATTGCGATCCATACATCTGTACATTTATAGACAGTACATCTGTATGTCAGGTTTGCCCTGTGGAGCATCAGTTTATGACCCCCAGTAGAAACTACAATTTTGCTTGTGAGCTCAGAAAAGAGCATGGCCTATGCACTTCTGCCAGAAGCCACCAGATGGCGCGCTGGTCATGGCATTGGGCAGGCCTGGGAGACGTCCTAGGGCTGAAATGGAACAACCGGGTTTTTTCAAGTCAGAGGTGGTGAGTGGGGGCAAAGTAGAGAAGTGGGATTAAGCTGATGACCAGAGTTTATTCCATTTAAAACTTTTGCATTATTCTCTCTTTATCTTTGATGCCTGTTATCTCTTTTTTTTTAAATTTATTTTATCCATTTATTTAATTTTTGGCTGCGTTGGGTCTTCGCTGCTGCACATGGGTTTTCCTCTAGTTGCTGAGAGTGGGGGCTACTCTTTGTTGTGGTGCACAGCCTTCTCACTGTGGTGGCTTCTCTTGTTGCAGAGCACAGGTTTTAGGTGCGCGGGCTTCAGTAGTTGTGGCACACGGGCTTCAGTAGTTGTGGCGCACAGGCTTAGTTGCTCCGCGGCATGTGAGGTCTTCCCAGACCAGGGCTCGAACCCATGTCCCCTGCATTGGCAGGCAGACTCTTAACCACTGCGCCACCAGGGAAGCCCAATGCCTGTTATCTCTTGTTTGCTAGTGATAACTACTCCCTTGGCAGACAAAACGAGTTCAAAAGTAGTAAAGATAATACCATAGGAAAAAGAAAGGAACAGCCAATAGTACCTATTCAACAGCTTTTTCTTATTCTAAATAAATCAATTAAGCTTGAAAAATTGACACATACACACAGCAAAAGGAAATTCAAACCATACAGAATATTCCTGCTCCCGCTGCCAACACCTGCTATCTCTGTTAATTAACACTCCCTCATTGCTTCAAGAGCTCTGAATTCAGGGATTGAGATTATTTTTGTTGTGGTTGCACATATATAATACCCTTCTCTTGCAAGGAAAATTCTGCATTGTTTGCGCAATGGAATTAAGTACATCAGTACAGATGGTTACTGACTTCTATATAAATATGACCCTGATAATCCTTGTGAAAAATCAGGACTTCCCTGGCGGTCCAGGGGTTAAGACTCTGTGCTTCCACTGCAGAGGGCACGGGTTCAATCCCTAGTCCGGGAACTAAGATCCCGCATGCTGCGGCCAAAAATAAAACAAAAATCATTAGTGTACAATAGTTGGGAGAGGACATTTTCAGGAATTTAGTTACACCTAATCACAGTTTGGCTTTTAGATGTGATGCTTAATGTTGTATTTTTAATATGTAATATAAATTTATATTTACTTTTTATTACGGAAATGATAAACATTCACAAAAATGGAAGGAATGGAATAATGAACCTCCATGCTTCAACAATTAGCAACTCATGACCAATCTTGCCCCCCCTTGTACTTTTTGTTTGTTTCTTGGAGCATGTCAAAGCAAATCCCAGACACTGTGTCATTTCATCCAAAATACTTTAGTAGTATACATTCTTCTATTTTGTTCCTTTGCTTTTGTTCTTTTTCTTCACAAGAGAACTCATGGCCAACTCGCTCAAGATTGATCACCATCCAACTCAGGCCAGTGGAGCCCCTCTTGACTCCATCTCAGCCTTAACTGGCCTGGGGTGGAAGCCCGTATCTTTTTCATCATTTCCATCAACAAGTTCACTTTTCTGTTTTCTACCTATTTTTTAAAAATCAAATATTATGGATAAAACTCAAAAGTATATTCAAATAATTGTCTAAAACTCAGAAAAAGATGGCCACTGCCCAAGTCCATTCCTTGGCTGACAGTACCCCTGTGCCGTCATAGCTCCAAGTGTTTGTGGGTCAACTGAGGCATGAAATGGCTGACTTTTGTGTGGATAAAAGATAGATAGACTAAGGGTGTCGATGTCAAATATACAGGGATCAAAGGTCATAGGGCTTCCATCTGCCTCAGGTTGTCCTGCCCGCCTGGGATATTGGTGATGGCTCTGTGTGATAACCACCGTGCTGTTAGGAAGCCCAGCTATCACACGTGAAGCAGTCACATGGAGAGGCCCTGAGACTACATGGAGAGAGAGAGAGATGCTTGGTCATCCCCCAGCCAGCCCAGTCCCATGCTGTTCCAACACCAGCTTCCATCTGACTACAACCTCATGAGATCCTGAGCCAGAACTACCCAACTGAGCCCATCCTTGATTTCCTGGCCCACAGTAACCATGAGAGATAATAAAACGGTTGTTGGTGCTTTGGGCCACTAAGTTTTAGGGTGATTTGTTGCTCAGCAATAGGTAAACAGAGCAATCTAAAATGTGTTCTGGGGATTTTCTCCTGGGGATAGGCAGTAAGAGCCTCCTAGCCTTGCGTGGAGTGAATAGCTTTCTGTGTGTTCTGATTTCAGTCACCTGCAAACATTCTGCTGCTTGTGCCAGAAAGTCCACCATTAGTGGCTGACTCTTTGGGATGTGTCACTGACTGTCCTCCTAAGAGGTGAACAGAGAGAGTTTCTGACCCCATCTCACCCTACCCCTCTGTGAGGGAATGAGTTGACTCCTTTCCTGAATGGGGCCAGTAGAGGGGCTGCAAGCCATTCCCCTTTGGGTCTATCCCCAGATGGATAGACCATTTGTACTGGTAGACCCCTCAGCCCCACATCAAAGTTGTCCTGCACCCTCAGGCTAGATAGCGGGGGACTTTGTAACACATACGTTTTATATACAACATAAATATCTAGTCATGGCATTACATGCCGCTCTATAGGATAGTGGCTCTTAATTTCCTGGGAGCCACAGTCATTTCAAGAAGCTCATGAGGCATATAGACATACAAATTTAGCATTAGGTTCTATAAATAAATAAACTATTTATAAATAAGTTAGGTTATCTAGCTATAAATTCAATTTTTATGACTGCATAATATTCTATCATGTAGCTATATTGTAATTTATTTAACTAGTCTCCTATGGTTGGACGTTAAGTGGCTTCTAAAGTTTCCATGTTTTAAACTATACCAAAAATCTCTGTCACAAGATTATTATGAGCATCTTCTGGTCTTAGTTTATGCTGGTTGCATCTTGTGTGTCCTTGTGGCTGTTTTATATTTTTGGAACAAGACAGGGCATGTTTAAATACATACGGTGTTTTAAAAATGAGAAATACACGAGTTGGAACTGCCCCCTGCTGTGGCCTTGGGGTGCAGTCAGGGGCTCCTGGCTCAGCCTCACCCAGGCCTCCTGGAGGGGAGAGGGCCGAGTGGAGGGGAGGTGCTGGGCCTGGTTTCCAGCTAGCAGGTTGTCAAGAACGCCTGTGATGTGGGCTGTGGGGGACCTGGCCTCGCTGCCTACCCAGGGAGCAATGATTTAAGTCGTGGGATGAAGAAGAACAGGAGCGGCGTGTTCCCTCCTGGAGCTGGGGTTGGGGGAGTGGGGCGGGAATGTGGCAGGAAGGTGGAAACAGCTGCCTTCCGAGGGCCTGGGTGCCCTGGAATCTTTATGTCCATAAAGCAAGCCTTCAGCAGCAGGCAAGGGCCTGTCCTGGTGCCACCAGCAGTGGCCAGAGGCTGCCCATGGAGGTGGGCAGGGCCCAACGAAAACAGCCAGCAGAGAAAGGGGCCTCTGTGGCGAGCGGAGGACGGCTGCCGGACTGGAGGGAGGTTGCCAGTGCTATGTGGCCAGGGAGGTGGCCGGCAGGTGCTGCCACCGGCTCACCCCTGTCTACTGGAGAAAAAATGCGCAACCTGAAAGTTACAAATTCAGTTTTATTCAGGGGTCTTACTGAGGACTATAGCGTGAGAGACAGCCTCTCCGATAGCTCTGAGGAACTGCTCCGAAGAGACAAGGGAGGAGGCCAGGAAAAAACCGTGGTGGAACATCAAAAGTTCACAAAGAACAGACATCTCCAGTTAATTATTTTAGCTCTCTACTATGCATGATGCAAGAATCTGGGTTCATTGAATTGGTTGCCTAGATATGCATCTTAACCATCTAGGGCCAGTATCCAAAGCACAGAATGTTTCCTGGTTTTCTCCATCCTGAATTCCCCTCAGGGTGTGCCGCCAGTGCGGTAGCTGCAGTGGCTAATGGCTTGATCCTTGTAGAACTGGGATGACGGCAATGTTCCCCGTCCACACCCCGATGATGCCGCACTGGCAGGGGCAGGGACTGTGTGTAGTGTATGTAGTGCTGGGGGGTGGGGGGGCTTTGGTCTCTAGAGCAGCCTCCCTCCCTCTCTTCCTTCCATTTTACTTTTGCTCTTGTTATTCTTTCATTATTTTTCTTTTAAAAGGTGTTTCTTGTCATTTGAAAAGATTAGAATTTAGTGATTTCTTATGCTATTTGGACAGCAGTGAGATGCTAGAGTGATGTTAGCAATTCTGACACCTTGAAGCTTGTTATAAACTTACTTTGTTCTGCATCAATATCCAAGACCCCTGGAGTTTTTAGAAATCAAAAGTGATACATTTTTGCCATTTGTAAGTCATAGACAAGTCAGTACAATCCTCTTGGTAATGAAAGTGGCCTTATACTTTTAGAGAATTATAGATCATGATGCTTACAAAGAAGCGGTTGTAAATTATCAAAGGAACAATAGATGGTTTAAAAATGTCTAAATGCTTATTAACTTGATTGTCAATAATGTCTCAGGTTGACTCAGATAGGTCAGTTTGCCAGTATGCTTTTAAAGATGTCAAGCTACATATTTGTGAATATACTATAGTGCTACTGTAACAATGTTTTCAAAATTGTGCATTTATGCATTTATTTCAGTGACCTTTTCTAGTGCATTTTCCGTTGGTTGTCTCCATTTTAAAGAAATGAGCGAAACTGATGAGCAAAGGATACAAGCTAACAAAGAAAAAGCATAAAAAAAGAAAGTGAAAAAAAAAAAAAAAAAAAAAAAAAAAGGTGTTTCTCCTTGGTGATTTTGGTAATTACAAGAGTGACCTGTGTCGCCTGGTGAATCCATACAAAAATGGAACCAGGCATAGGGATCTTCTCCCTCCCCCTTCCCCATTCCCGCAACAGCCAAGCACGAGGAAACTTCTATACAGCTAGGGTCTTGCTAATGTTCGTTAAAAACAAAAACAAAAACCCCACCCCAGGCCTCACCATCACTGGTTTTTAGCATGGGATATTTGGAAATATGTTAAGGCGTTTCTGCTGTTCTTTTTTTGACAATGAGAGGGCAGAGTTGGTGCGACCATGAAGGGATGAGAGATGCTGAACGTCCTGTAATGTGTGGGACAGTTTTACACATTGGATCGTCTCGCCTACAGTCTCCATGGTGTCCCAACTCTGCAACATGCTTTCTAAATTTAGCAGGATGTGCACAGCCCTTCAGACAATGGAGCTGTGCCTAATCCTTTTTTTTTTTTCAACAGACGCATAATATGCAGCAGCAAGAATCTACCATGTTCATTCAATAATTTCTCTTGTAGAGAAATGGCTCTTCACATACTTAGGGGTTTTTTTTCCCCCCAATATTTCAAACTATATCAGAAAACCACTCCTTTTTATAAATCCTTTTGGTGGGTGCTTCTGTTCCTCTAGGAAACTTGCCAGTTTGGGGGGCTGCTGGGCTAAAGTGAGTGTATTTTGTGTTTCAGAAGAAAATGTCAGATTATTTTCCGAAAGGGTGATGCAGCGTGTTCACAGAGAGCGCAGCTGCCTGTCCCAGGCGCCCTCAGTGTCCCTGGCTGTTGCTGTTTGATGTTTGAAATTCTTGACTATTCGCCGGTGAAAAATAGGATTTCAGTGTGGCTTTAATTTGCATTTTCCTGAACGCTCATGAGGCTGAGCGTCTTTTCAAATTTGTATTGGCCACTGGCTTTCCTCTTCTCAATTCCTGCTCCATAGTTGCCTCTGGGTAGGCGGTCCCTCAGAGAGTGGGGGGATCCCACAGCAGTAAAGTGCCCTTCTCGTCACGTCATATCAAAGTGTGTGGTCAACATGACTTACCACTGTTGATGTTAGTCTTGCTTAGTAAGCTTTGAACAAGGGCCCCGCATTTTCATGTCGGACCAGGCCGTACCTCTCATCTACACATCCTTCAGCACCTGCCCAGGCAGCGGCCTGGGCTCCTGCCTTCACAAACCGACTTCTCTGCTTTCCAGTATCCCAAACTCTTGGGGACACAGGGCAAACTCTCCTGAGAACCCCGCCTATGCTTCTGGGTCACCAGATGGCAGCCCCCGTGCTTGCAGGAACCCCCAAGTTTCCATGCAGAATTCTGAGAGTCCCCCCAACACTGGGCTGGGGGTGGTGACAGGGTGAGCCACCTTCCCACCATGGGGCCAGGTGGAAAGAGCTATTTGTCACCCGAATTTTTTCCCCTCAAGGGACCATCCTCCGCACTCTGTGACTAAGCGAGGGTGGGGACTGCTGGGGTGGGGTCAGTTCACCCGGCTCTGAGGGCTCTGGGGAGAGGTGTCTAGCCCCAGATGGGCTCTCTTAAATCCTGGGCCCCAATTCCCCTTAGAGGTCCTCTGCTTTGCTTCTCTGCTGCTTCTTGGAACCGTAGGACAAGTCCCTCACCCTCCTGTTATGCGATTAAATGGGCAGGTGCATCCTGGGCCCTGTTCATAGGGACCAAGCACGTGCTGCACGTCAGCCCGAGCTGGGCGCTGGGCGGCAGCGGTGAAGCAGAACCAGGCAAGGCCGAGACTCTGAGGGGCTCACAGGTGGTGGTCCAGGACGATGAATGTGAAATAAAGCAGAGAACCAACAGTCACTGGGCACCAACACCCAGCAGGTGGGGGTGAGGAGGGGGCTGCCCCACTCACGCAGGGCAGGGAGGCAGAAGGAGAGTTTAAACTGAGACCTGATGGGTGAGGGGCAGGAAGAGTCCCAGGCAGAACTAAATATGCACAACGTGAGAGCTGCGAGTTTCAGTTTTATTGGGGAAATTTCTCAGGACTGTAGGCCAGGAGACAGCCTCTTTCAGAGCCCTGCTCTGAAAAGGTAGAGCAGGAGGTCAGCATAGATGTGATTTTGATGAAGGGGGTACTTGCAGCCAAGCACATATCTCGGTAGAAGTTGCTGCTGGTCACGAGGGGCAGATGCCTGAGTTAGTGCTTTTAGTGCTTTTCTAAGTACAGCATGGGAAGTTGCAAGAATCCGGGTTCATAAAAAATTTCTCCTGAAAATGCCTACCTGTCTGAAGGCCTGTTCTCTCAGTTCTCCCAGAGCACAGAGTGCCTCATCCTCATCTCTGTCCTGAACGCCTGGGTGTGTTGAAGGTCAGCAGCTGCAGTGACTAATGACCTAATTCTTATGGAAACGGGTGGCAAGCGAAATTTTTTAGTTAGCAGGACAATAGCTCATCACCCTGCCGGGAAGGGGGTGAGGGGCATCCCCTGGGTCATCCCCACCCCGTGCCCGCCAGCCTCAGCTGGTGGAATTTTCCTGAGGTGGGTGCCCCCAGATATACCTGGCTGCAGGTGTCTGTCCCCACAGCTGCCAGCCGCCCCCGGGGAGGAAAGTGTGGGCATCAGGCCTGCTCGTCCCTCTTCTTCCGTCCTCCAGCCCCACCCTGGCCTCGCCACTAGCCACCTTACCCTGTAATTTCCCTTACCCTGTAATTTCCCGTCTGCCCTGGGAGCTTGTTTGGGACTTACCCGGGACTGTTCCCTCAGCTCCCTCCCTGAGACAGGGCCTCGGCCCACCTACCGGCCCACCTACCGGCCCACCTACCACCGTCACCTCCCTGCAGAGGCCTGGCCCGTGAGGTGTGGGTGACTGAGCATTGGCTTTGAGGCAGAGGGCTCAGACCGTGGCTGGCCCTGCTGTGGCTCACTGGGTGACTTTCGGCATGTCACGGATCCTCTCTGTGTCTTTCCAAACTAACAGCACACAGTTCATCTGAAGGCAACATAGAAACCCCTCAGGATCTCAGATGGTGAGAAGCCGGGTCTTGTCCCTATGCTGCAGAAGGGGAAACTGAGGCCATATCACAACCTGCTGGTTCAGAGGTTTGCAGTGTGGGGATAAGAAGCCAGGCCTACAGAGTGGGACCTTTGCCCTGCTCCCCACCAGCCATAAGGTCTGGCCATGTAATACTCTCAGGACCTCAGTTTGCCCACCTGCAAATGGAGATAAAGCTCTTTCTCTCAGGGCTGCCATGAGGTTAAACAACGTTAAAGGGCCTCATATAGAGCAGCTCCTGGGGAAGGGGACTTGCTGTCTGTAGGACAAGATCCCAGCCTCAGCCCTGCCCAAGCCTCTGAGTATATAAACCTTGTGCAACTTCAGACAGAGCTCAGAGGAGCAGATGTTGGAGATGTGTCTTCCTTGGTGACAAGGAGGAATTTGGGAGGGGCAAAGTGACAGGAGGCAGACGTTTCTTTAAGGGTGATATGTGACAGTGGCCAATTTTGCCAGCATCCCTGATCCCAGTCTCCCTATCTGTAAAGAAGAATCCTAATACCTCACAGATGCATGTATTAGCAACTCACCAAATTAGAAGCTATTATTATTACTGTTATTATTACTATTAATTGCTTTTTATTGATGAGGGAGATGTGAGGCAGACGTGTGTCCCCATTTTACAGATGAGGGCAGTAAGCAATAGAGGAACCTCGACGACAGACTTGGCCCCTCTCTGCGCCTCCTCCAGGCAGCGAGGAATGGCTCCAGAGACGAGAAGGTGGGTCAGGGGAGGCCTGAGAACCAGGGAGCAGGATCCAGCCTTCAAGTCTGAAAAATCAGATTAGGTCACCAGGGGACAGGGTGCTGGAGGAGACAAAAACAAGCCCAGACCATTTCCTGGTTGGGCGCTGAAAGCCAACACCAACTCTTTCTACTCCATAAATAAATTTCATGTTTAAATCAATATGGAATGGCATGAGATTATTTTCCTTCTGCAAAAGAAAAGAGCATTTATCCGGTCTCCAGAAGCTCATTCCTTATTTCCAGCTCCTCTCTAACGTCACCCAGGGGCAGCTGGAGAGGAATTTTCTTTTCTCATCCCCCTGGGGGAGTCAGGTCAGGAACGTGTGGGCAGTGCTTGGTCCCAAGCCACAGACAGGCTCTGTTCCTGCAGTTCTTCTGTAGGTCGTTGTTGGGAACTCAGAGTGGATTTTCCCTCTGAAGCAGTGTTGTCTGTGTTTCTTTGGTTACCAGGCTGGCCCAGCAGCCCATTTTGAAGGCAAGGAGGAAAAAGCAAGGGCGCTGGAGTCAGAGTACCTGGTGTAACCCCAGCTCTGCTGTGTCCTAGCTGTGTGACCCTGGGGAAGGAACTCAGCATCTCAGTGCCTCATCTCAGGCTGCCAGCGTTAGTTCTGGAGACAGTTCTCCAGAGGGCCTCTGGAATTTCTGGAGTCCCGTGACACCTTTTGCTCCGGACTATCTTTTCAAGGGTGTTTGTCTAGCAAACAGCCTTGGCAGATATAGTGTCTCCCTTGGGTAGAGGGCAGATTTGTTTGCTTTCCAGGAGAATAAAAACAATGTCTCCCTCCAAGGCAAAGATTGGACAGGTTTGCTAGAAGCCGCTTTATAAGATTGGGGGTTTCCTAATCTCAGGATTCCTCAGCCGTGACACAAACCCCCTATGGGCACAGTGTTTCCTCACGCCTGTCTCCCACTTGGCCCGTGAGACAAGGGAGCAAAGGGAACCAAGGCAAACATGGAGCTTGTGTCACCTGTTTTACCTAATAAGTCTGTTGTCTCTGTCCCAGAAGTCTTCTGCCAGCATTCATGGCACTGTCAGGCTGACTGCTGGCTTACAAGCAGAGGAAAAATCTCAGACCTGCCACTGTTCTTGGCAGTCCCTGCCTAACTCTAATACCCACCCTGTTGTGGGAGGGTGGGATGCCTGGCCCTTGGTGGGGAGTTAATACGTGATGTTTGGAACAATTTTGCTATCAGTGGATGGGAGGCTGGTTATTCACGAGCCAATCAGAATTTCCACCCAAGATGCCAGCAGTGCAGCATGGCCTTGGCCCTGGGGTTAGGAATTCCATCCTGGCAGGGTCTGGGACACGCTTGCAGGACCTGTGGCAAGGGCTCCAGAAGGGTGGACTTTAGGTCCTTTTTGACCACCCCTTCAGCGCCTCCCCTCTCAGAGGCAGCCTCTATGATCAACTTGAAATACATCTTTCCAGACCTTTCCCTGTGCAGAGATATGTTTAGAGAATGTATAGTTTATATTTACAGAAATGATTTACACTGTATATATTATCTTGCAATTTTCATTTTTCTCTTAAAAATACATCCTGGACACCTTTCTGTGTCATCCCACTTAGCTTTTTTTTTTTTTTTTGAAAATATTTTATTTATTTATTTATTTATGGCTGTGTTGGGTCTTCGTTTCTGTGCGAGGGCTTTCTCCAGTTGCGGCAAGTGGGGGCCATTCTTCATCGCGGTGCGCGGGCCTCTCACTATCGCGGCCTCTCTTGTTGCGGAGCACAGGCTCCAGACGCGCAGGCTCAGTAATTGTGCCTCACGGGCCCAGTCGCTCCGCGGCATGTGAGATCTTCCCAGACCAGGGCGCGAACCCGTGTCCCCTGCATTGGCAGGCAGATTCTCAACCACTGCGCCACCAGGGAAGCCCCCACTTAGCTTTTAAGAACTGCTGGATAACATTGCTAATACGACTGTGTCGACTGAAAAAAAAAAAAACCACACAACCTAAAAGCAGAGAGTTATGTTTTATTTGGCGGATTTTCTGAGGACTTCAAGCCCATGAGACAGCATCTCAGATAACCGTGAGAAAACTGTTCCGAAGAGGCAAGGCGGGGAGCCAGGAGTTTTCGCAGCAAAAGACCAGGTAGTCGGAACATCAAAAGATTACTGTTAATAAAAGAAAACCAGATATCTCAAGTTAAGGAGTTTAGTACTTTTCTATGTATAGGAAGATGCAAGAGCGTGGGCTCACTGAAATCATTCCTTTGGTATGCACCGCAGCTATCTGGGGCCGGTAGCCTGTGTTTTCTCATCCTGAGTTTCCTCAGGTGCACTGTTGGGGGTGGCTGCAGCAGCTGACTGCTAGATGGGCTCGGCAGTGGGCAGCCCTTTTGTCTCCATCCTGAGTTCTCTCAGGGCGGCTGTATTGTAATGGCTTGATGGCTGCAACATCCTTTGTTTACTGATATGGCAGGCAACGTTTTAGTTCTCAACTGCCATTTATTTACCGCTCCCCTCTGGATGGCCATTTGGTTGCTTCCACTCTTCATCAGGACAAAGATACACATTGTACATATTGAAACACCTTCCTGGGTGTATGGGTGAGGGCTTCGCCAGGGCAGACGTGAAGGTGCTCCCCCTGCGTGTTACAAATATGGCCATGGAGACCCTGAGGGGCTGCAGACTTCCCTCTGATCACGCTGGGGGTGGTGTGGTGGTCTCAGCCCTGATTCTCCCTTTTCCTCTCCGCTAGGAGTCTCCACCCTGAAACGGGTCGGGGTGGGGTGTGGGCCGTAGCACCAGGCTGGGGGAAAGGAAGGAAGGGGTGACTGGGCCACAGTGGCTCTTCTCCCTGCGATGCTGGCAGGCCCAGTGGAGATAATTGCTGAAGCAGCACAGAGGCCCCCGAGGGGCCACCATGTGGGTACCAGAGGGGAAATACGGGCCGCCAAGGGCCACTGGGCCCCAGGTTTCCTAAGAACCCTCTCCTGGGTGCCCCAGTTTGGAGAGAGGCTCTGTCAAGTGTGACACTGGACTTAAAAGCTATGAGGTCCTCTTGAGGGGCCCAGTCCTCTCAAGCTCAACCTAGAAATCATCCACCAGCCCTAGGGCCCCCTAGGTTGCTCTTACCTGTCACATATCCTTGTGGCTTAGGCATCGCAGACCAAATCAGTCAGGTCAGCCAGCAGGTCAAGGTCTGAGGGAGAGACCAGCCAAGACACCAAGCCAGTCTTCAGAAACACCAGCTCGTGTCCCCAAGAGCCCCTGCCAGGATCTGTGCTGGGCCTGCTGAGGACATCTACGGAAGGCACAGCTTGCTGAGATCAAGCTGGCAGAAGGATGTAACGTCAAATATAACAAGCAAAACAGAATGAACTCAGTTCATTAACAGACTACTTCCTGGGAGCTAATGTGACAGGCTCTGTGCTAAGCTCTTTATCTCATGGCCCCTATTGATGATGAAAGCTCGGCCTCTGTGCATCGGTGCTGAATAGAATCTCGAATCTCGGAGACAGAGTTTTGGGTGAAACAGAAAAGAATGGCTTTATTGTTTTGCCAGGCAAAGGGGGACACAGTGGGCTTGTGCCCCTCAAAGACTATGTGTGCCAACCCGGGAGGAATTGGTGAGGAGTTTTATAGCAATTGTTCAAGGGTGGGGTTGCTGATAAGGATTAGGGGGTATGCAGGGCTTGCCCTCTTCTAATCTGGTCTCAGGGAATCTTTTGATGAGCTTCTCTGGTTCCTTTAACCTGGTCTTTCCTGGAATAAAGAACGCTAACACCTTCCAATTGTTGGGGGTTTTAGTTCTGTAAAGAGCTCAGAAGATAACTGTTGTGTGTATCCCTTGAGGGGGAACCAGGGCCCTGCCCCAAGGCTGTGCTATTGTTTTTTGGCTGCCCCTCCCCTGTCTTTGCATCCCCTGCCTTCCCTTATTAGCAACTGTTGGAGAATCTGCCCTTTGGAACTCAGGGAAGGTCGTGGAGGCTGGAATCTGCTCCCTACAAACAAGGAATGGGGAACACCGAAAGGCTTCCTTGCCCAGGAGCCCCACAGGGTCCTGCTCAGTTTTACTATTGTCACACTAACCCTGTGAGGCAGGCTTTATTATAACCCTTATTTTACAGATGAGAAAATAGCTCAGGTTAAGGAACATGGTCCAGGTCCCACAGCTAGTAAACCAGGTGCCTGGGACCCAAACCCACGACTCTAACACCAGCCTTCTGCTACCAAATGGTTCTTAACCTTTAGAGGGTCATGGACCCCTTTGAGATTCTAACGAAAGCCCTGAGCCTTCTAATTAGAAAAGTGCCTGCAGTATAAACATACAACCCACTCTTGTGAGTGGGTCCCCCTTCCTGGGTGTGCAGCCTGTACGGTCACACGCAGCCTGTGCTCAGAAGGGGCCTGTGCTTGGTTTAATGTTTTGCTGTTGCCATCATGAAATTCCTAATACTTTTTGAACAATGGGTCCCACATTTTCATTCTGCACCGGGACCTGCATATTATGTTTTGCATAAGCCTGCACTTCATACGCACAAGTGTACACACACACCACAATTTGTAAATGACTTCAGATGTGCAGGAATCCCATGAGGCCATTCAAAGACTCAAGAAAGAGCCTTTTTGCTTTCCCCTGCTTCCTGGAAGGCTATGTACGTGCGCACGTGTGCGTGCGTGCGTGCGTTTGCAGGTATGTGTGTGTGTGAGTGTGAGTGTGCTGTGTATGTACATGGTACACTGTCAGGTAGAACCGTGTTTCCCAGGCAGGGAGCAGAGGTAGAGGTGGCGAGCTTAACATCACTCTCCACACATTTTGTGACTGCAACTTCTCCACCTCCGAGAGAGGAAACCCAGTCCTGATGATAAAGAGCCCAGTACTAAACCCATGTCCTTAAAAACCTGCCACCTCCTGGGACAGGACAAGGAAGTTTTGTCGGGATGGCAGCCTCAGGGTAAACACGGGAAGGTGGCCAGAGGCGGGTGCTTAGGCCATAGGGTTCTCTGTGCCCACCCCTGAGAGCAGAGACTCCTCGGCGAGGGATGGGCACTAGGATGGCCACATGTGTCCCTGAGGATGGAGAAGGCGCAGAGAGACTCCACAGTCAGGAGGGGGCTGCTGGGGGCCTTTATACAGTCCTAGCTCTGATCTATATCACCTTGAGCAAGTGGCTTAACTCCGTGACTCAGTTTTCCCATATGTTTAATGGGGATAACAATAATACCTACCCCTGAGGTTATTGTGAGCATTGAATTTAGTCGAATGTCCTCCCAGCAAAGCACAATGATAGCTATTATTATTATTATTATTAAAAACTGGATCGGAGGACAGGGCTTCAAGCATAACAGCTGTGCTTTTAGTTTGGGGTTTATCTTGTTGTTTTTAATCAGGTGCATGTGAGATATCACCGTGGGAGGCAGGATTCTGCTGCTAACAACTAGGGAACCAGTGCTGGGATGGGAGGTGCCCTGAGGGGAGACGAGGAGCTCAGGGGAGGCTCATCCCTCAGGACAGGGGTCCCAAGAGCCCAGGAGGGACCTGGACGGGCCCAGAGTCCGAGGCTGGGGCTGTCTGCAGGGGCTGGGTTTGAACAGGAGAATTTCTTTTCTTTTCAGTAACCACAGCAAAGGGCTCTTTCTTTGTCTTCAAGGTTCCCAGCCTTGCCCCCCACCCACACCCCCAGCCTCCCTCTGAGCCAAGTCACACGGTAGAGGCTGCCCTGGGCAGGCGTGTGTGGGAGCGGCCTCCTGCCTCAGAGCAGGGCAGGGTGTCCAGGGGCTGGAGGAGGCTGGCAGGGCGGCCCGGAAGGAGGTTCCACACTGGGGCTCCCTGGGGCTTGGAGGTGCACCTGCCCTGAGGCCCTGGCCTGGGGCTCTACAGGACCGGGTTGGGGGGTGGCATTTAGTCACCACTGTCCACCCTCCCCATCTCCCAGAGGAGATGTGATTTTGAAGTTCGTCCCTGCCATAGGTGTCAGCTAACATTTTTGAGGCTTTCTACATGCCAAGTTCTCTCCTAAGCTCTTTGTCTGTCTTATCTCATTAAACCTCACAGCCTTCATTTAACTCTAAGAGTTATTACAGATGAGGAAAATGAGACTAACAAGGCCAGGGTGCCCAGCTAACGAACGGTGAGCCTGGACTAGAGTCCAGCTCAGGGGACATCAGAGCTACCTTCTTCTTTTTTTTTTTTTAAGTAAATTTATTTATTTACTTATTTATTTTTGGCTGCATTGGGTCTTCGTTGCTGAGCGCGGGCTTTCTCTAGTTGCGGTGAGCGGGGCCTACTCTTCGTTGCGGTGCGCGGGCTTCTCATCGTGGTGGCTTCTCTTATTGCAGAGCACGGGCTCTAGGCGCACGGGCTCAGTAGTTGTGGCTCGTGGGCTCTAGAGCGCAGGCTCAGTAGTTGTGGCTCACGGGCTTAGTTGCCCCATGGCACGTGGGATCTTCCCAGACCAGGGCTCGAATATGTGTCCCCTGCATTGGCAGGCAGATTCTTAACCACTGTGCCACCAGGAAAGTCCCCAGAGCTACCTTCTTAACCACAGGTTGCCCAGACACTGGACCCCAAGCCCACAGCTTCACACTGACCTCTCTTCATAGGGCAGAAACCCAAGGAGACCAGCAGGGTCTGAGAGCTGAGAAGGAGCCCTCCTGTCTGCCCCCTTCATCCTCTGGCCAAGATGACTGACTTGACTCAATCTAAGTGGCCCACACATCTTGGTGGCAGAGGACTCTAAGCATTTTTACTGGCCTTTTGGTAAAAAAAATCAGGTGAAGTGCCTGGCCTTCATAAGTATTCATAAGCGTTGAATAACTGTCCACTGTTATCATTAGCTTCTGAACGGGGTCTCTGGCCTCCCCAACCCCCTTTTTAAAAAAATTTATTTATTATTATTATTTTTTTTAAAAAAGATCTTTATTGGAGTGTAATTGCTTTACAATGGTGTGTTAGTTTCTGCTTTATAACAAAGTGAATCAATTATACATACACATATGTCCCCATATCTCTTACCTCTTGCGTCTCCCTCCCTCCCACCCTCCCTATCCCACCCCTCTAGGTGGTCACAAAGCACCGAGCTGATCTCCCTGTGCTATATGGCTGCTTCCCCCTACCTATCTATTTTACGTTTGGTAGTGTATATATGTCCATGCCACTCTCTCGCTTTGTCTCAGCTTACCCTTCCCCCTCCCCGTGTCCTCAAGTCCATTCTCTAGTAGGTCTGCATCTTTTTTCCCGTCTTGCCCCTAGGTTCTTCATGACCTTTTTTTTTTTTTTTAGATTCCATATATATGTGTTAACATATGGTATTTCTTTTTCTCTTTCTGACTTACTTCACTCTGTATGACAGACTCTAGGTCCATCTATCTCACTACAAATAACTCAGTTTCGTTTCTTTTTATGGCTGAGTAGTATTCCATTGTATATATGTGCCACATCTTCTTTATCCATTCATCCGTGGATGGACACTTAGGTTGCTTCCATGTCCTGGCTATTGTAAATAGAGCTGCAATGAACATTTTGGTACATGACTCTTTTTGAATTATGGTTTTCTCAGGGTACATGCCCAGTAGTGGGATTGCTGAGTCATACGGTAGTTCTATTTGTAGTTTTTTAAGGAACCTCCATACTGTTCTCCATAGTGGCTGTATCAATTTACATTCCCACCAACAGTGCAAGACAGTTCCCTTTTCTCCACACCCTCTCCAGCATTTATTGTTTCTAGATTTTTTGATGATGGCCATTCTGACCAGTGTGAGATGATATCTCATTGTAGTTTTGACTTGCATTTCTCTAATGATTAGTGATGTTGAGCATCCTTTCATGTGTTTGTTGGCAACCTGTATATCTTCTTTGGAGAAATGTCTATTTAGGTCTTCTGCCCATTTTTGGATTGGGTTGTTTGTTTTTTTGATACTGAGCTGCGTGTGCTGCTTGTAAATTTTGGAGATTAATCCTTTGTCAGTTGCTTCATTTGCAAATATTTTCTCCCATTCTGAGGGTTGTCTTTTTGTCTTGTTTATGGTTTCCTTTGCTGTGCAAAAGCTTTTCAGTTTCATTAGGTCCCATTTGTTTATTTTTGTTTTTATTTCCATTTCTCTAGCCCAACCCCCTTTGAGGATGCACTATAATCCTCCATTGGAAGGGTAAGGACCCCGGCCTGAGGGTGGATAACTTGCTCAGGCCACTCTCTCGCCTCTTTCCTGGCAGCCTGACCCTCACAGACACGTTATCCTCCTGGCGGAGCCCTGAGCAGTGAGTGGGGGTGGGGTGGGGGTGATGTGAGTGGACAGACCCAGGGAGAGACACGGTAAGAAGCCAGAGAGACATGGCGAGGAACTCGGGAGGACAGGTATGGCTTCACCATTCACCAGGTATGTGGCCTTGAGTGGAATGCTGAACCACTTTCATGGAAGAAATGCAGAGAATGGTGGAAGTGACAGGGATTCTCTCCTTGACCCAACCCCAGCCAGGCTCCTCGGAGCTTCCTTCTGGACTAGGCCTCCACTTTGGCCTATAAAGACCTGAACAGACGCTAACATAGTTTCTAACAGCCCAGGGCCACATCCCTAGGATGATGCTGGCCCCTCTTAAAGTGCCTGAGTGGGAAAACTCGAGGCTGCCAAAAGAACTGACCGTTCCAGCCATCACCTGAAGAGGGGGCCCACCTCCCAGACTCCGCGGGAGGGGCAGAGCCTAACCTCCATAAGGCCAGTAAGCCAACCCCGAGGGGTTTCACGTGGACCAACACCTCCTTCCTGTTTGTAATTCTTCACTTCCCTGACTCTCCTGAGCCCCTGCTCACCACCCCCACATTCTCTCATTCTCCCTTTAAAATGCCCAGTCACCTCTGCACAAGTCCCAGTTGAGTATAGTTCACACTGGACTCTTCTCCCTACTGCAGTGGTTATCACTGATTAAAATCTGTCCTGACCACTCTAACTAGTGCCAGCCTCCTTCATCTTCCACAGAGGTATCTCAGGGCCTCTGTGAGTTTGGATGAGATGCTCAGCCCATTGCTGGGCGTGGCCTTGCGCACTGGGCGTCTCCACCAGGTGTGCTGTGCTGTCGCAGGTGGAAGGTGTTATGAAATGACATGCATGACCATTGACACCCAGACTCTAAAACCTTTGGATTGTTTTCTTCCTATCTGGGCTAAGCAGAATTCTACACCAATCCAACAGGAGACTCCTTGGGGGAGGCAATGGGCAGAGATGAAGACTTAAGAAAATAAAGATGGGATCTGGGTCCAGTGGGGCTGGGAGGAGTAAGGGGTAGGAACCTGGGGTAGAGGGTAGGAAGGTATGTGAATCAGCATACAAGCACACACACCCTTTCCTATGTCCAGCTTGTTTAATATCAGACCCTAAAAGGGGCAGTAGGTCAGCTATCACACCTCCCAGGTGGACGTTGGGACCAGGTCACCATTCCGGTTGGTAAAGATGGGAAAGGCAGAGATGTCTTCCTTCTAGACCAGGCCTATGGGTGGGACCGTGAGAGAAGAGAGCCTCACAGCTGTGTGTTCTAAGGAGAACACTGCATCCCATTTGAGTGGAGACAGTAGGTAGGGATAGGGATTTTAATTTCTTGGAGGTTTCCAACATCCTCTTTGAAGATTTTATTTAAAAGAATCCTTGTTTAAATGGGTTTCATGTTTCTTAAGGGCAAGTGTAAGAGTGGTTTTATAAGGTATGATCCCTGCTTTCGGAGACTGACAAGAATAACATGATTAATTCTCATCATCAACATGGCTCCAAATGTTTTATAGACCTCCCATTTCAGAGGAAGTAATTATCACCTTGGATGGAGAGTTAAAATTAGTCAGACAGACTGGGGTACAAGTTATTCACCTTATTGGCTCTGTGTGACCTTGAGCAAGAATTATGGGTTGAATTGTGTCCTCCATAATTCATATGTTGAACTCCTAACTCTCAGGGCCTCAGAATCCTATTTGGAAATAGGATTGTTGCAGATGAAATGAGTCAAAATCAGGTCATATTGGAGTAGGTTGGGCCCCTAATCCAATATGACTGATGTCCTTATACAGGGAAAACTTGGAGGCAGACCTACACAAGGAGAATACCAGGTGAAGATGAAGGCAGAGATTAGGGTGATGCTTCTACAAGCCAAGAAGCACCAAAGATGCCAGCAAACTACCAGGAACTAGGATAGAGGCATGGAACAGATTCTCCCTTACGCCCCACAGAAGGAACCAACCCTGCTGACACCTTGATCTCAGACTTCTAGCCTCCAGAACTCTGAGACAATAAATTTCTGTTGTTTAAGCCACTGAGTCTGTGGTGCTTTGCTATGGCAGCCCTAGCAAACTAATACAGCATTTCACCTCACCTCTCGGTCTCAGTTTTCTTGTTTGTAAAGTGAGGATGATAATATTACCTACTGGGAGGGGTAAGGGAAAATAAAAGCGTTATTATGGGATTATATGAAATCATGTGCATGAAACTTTTGAAAATTGTAAAGCACTACAGAATTTAAAGAATCTTTCATTCAATTTCATTCAATTAAAAAAATGATAAAGAGACTTCCCTGGTGGTTTGGTCCAGCGGTTAAAACTCCACGCTTCCCATGCAGGGGGCATGGGTTCAATCCCTGGTTGGGGAACTAAGATCCCACATGCTGTGGGGCGCAGCCAAAAAAAACAAAGGTAAAAAAAAAAATAGTACCTACTGTGGCAGAGATAGTGATAGTAACCAAACATTCTATTTGTTTCCCTATATTCCCCACCCACACTGCAATTGGGTAGGTGCCACGTGATTAGCAATGGCCAATGGTCTGTGGGCTGAAGTGACATGAGTCACTTCTGGGGAAAAGAACAGAAGAGCCAGCCCAAGACCCTAGAGTTGTCTTTTCCTCTGCCTCAGCACCAAGGCCTCCTGTTCAGTAGGCTGAGTGACAAGATCAAAGCTACCTGACTTGCTGGGTCACTGCATGAATGAAAGATGCCCCAGAGAGGTTCTTGGACCCACAGCCGACTTCATGTAGATAAGAAATAAACCTTTGTTATGTTAGGCCCTGAGACCTTGGGGGCTGTTTGTTACCACAGCAAAACCTAGCCTATGCAGACTAATAATCCTCTAGGATTGTTGTGAGGATTAAATGGGTCAATATGCGTAAAGCAACTGAAGCAGTGCCTGGCATATAGTAAGGACTCAATAAATGTTAGCTATCATACCACCTGTGTGACTGGGGGCAGGATGTGTGACCTCACTGAGCCTCTGTTTCCTAATCTTCAAAAGGGAAGCAATGACAGCATCTACTGTGGAGTTGTTGCAGGGATTAAATAAGGTACTACTTGTAAGTGCATGGCCCAGGGGAAGTGAAGTGTGTTCATTCTCCTCTCTCTGCTCCTCATTATGGCTGCCTGGTCAATGTGCTTACCTGCCTGTCTCTCTGAGGCTCCTCTGAGCAGGACTTGGCCAGCATCCACTGACCCTTCCCTTCCTGATGTAAATGTATTGGGCCTCATTCTGTAATGAAGTGATTACTCAAAGCATCTGCTCTTTGTTTTGTAAATCTTCCCACAGCGGGGCTGGAGGCCCAACCCTCCCTTGCTGCCAGGCCTGGGAGGGGGATTTATGCCCATGCAGACCAAGGATCAGCTCATCAGCTGTGTGCTGCTAGGCAGACTGCCCTTCCCAGAGACGGTCAAGGTCTTGAGCTCAGCGGACCTTGGCTTTTCCATGGATCAAGGTAAGTCAACTTTCCTTGAGCTGGGTCATAAGGAAGCCACGCCATAGGGGCTCTCTGTGCCATGTGCAAGGAGAGGGAACGTTTCTCTTGAACAAAGGTAAGAGGGAGAACGTTAAGACACCAACGAACCTGCAAACTGAGAGCTGGGAGCTGTGACAAAGTGCTGATGCCCCAAAGCTCAGCCAGAACCAGAAGCAGAGCAGGGACGTGCAGAAATGGCCTCTGCGAAGTTGCAGACGCCAAGTCAGAGAGAGATGTCAAGATTTGTCTTTGATGTAAAAAAGGAATAGAAGTTAGATAAGGCCATGATCGAGAACAGCTGGATTCTAGTAAGTACTTAACTGTTAACTGGCTATTTGTACTGATTTTTACAATGTGCTCTTGTAGTTGATCTCACCTTAATTGGCCCTTGTGGTGTTTGCAGTGGTTCTCCCAGGATCCCCTGGGCCCTGTTGCCGTATCCAGTACCTTGACACTAAATTAAATCTCGGAGACAGAATTTGGGGTGAAGTAGAAAAGGATAGCTTTATTGCTTTGCTAGGCAAAGGGGGCCACAGAGGACTAATGCTCTCAAAACTGTGTGTCCCGACCTGGAGGGGGTAGTGAGGAGTTTTATAGCAATGGTTCAAAGAGGAGGGCGTGATCAGCTCGTGGACATTCTTCTGATTGGTTGATGGTGAGGTAAGTGGGAAGCATCATCAACCTTCTGGTTCCAACAGTTCGGGGTCTCCGTGCTCTTGGGCAGCATACAGTTAACTTCTCCCACTTGATGGGGGTTTCAGTTTCTGCAAAACAGCTCAAAGATATTGTTATGTATGTCCCTTGAGGAGGAACCAGGACCCTGCCCCAAGGCTGCACTATTTTTTCTTGACTTTTCCTCCCTTGTCTCCAAATCCCCCTCCCTTCCCTAATTAGCGACTGTTTGAACCTGCCTGTCTGAACTCAAGGAAGGTCACGGAGGCTGAATGAAACCTATTTCCTGTAATCAAGAAATAGGGGGACACAGGCTTTTGTGCCCAGGAGCCCTACAGTGTCCTGCTCGGTTTCAGCCCCTTTAGATAGCGGATGTCCAGATCCCACTCCAAACCAACTGAGTCAGTCTTGGAGGACAGGGAGAGGCAGTGGCTCTCAAAGTGTGGACCGGAGGCTGGCAGCACCGGCAGCACCAGGGCACTGGTTAAAAGGCAAGTTCTCACGTGCCATCCCTGACCAACTGAATCAGAGACTCTGCGGTGAGGCCCAGAAATCTGTGTCTTAACAAGTCCTCCAGGAGATGCTGATGCACAGGAAAGTCTGAGCACCAGCTTGTGGTTTTAATGCATATCCAGAGTTGAAAACTACTGGGTTAGTTTAGGAAGTTCTGTGTTTTTAAAATAAGTAGTGGATGGGTGAGGGTTGAGTTTCACAGCCTCTTCAATGGTGGCTTATCTTCTCCCTGCTGAGGTTCAGAGTTCAGGTTGAGAGCAGCTGGGCTCTACTCCCTATAAGGGGAAAGGGAACAGTGACCTTCCCATTCTTTGAACATCTTCTACGTACATAAGCGAGAACAAGACAAAAATTATCTTCGCAATTAATACTGCTGCCCACTCTGCTCTATTACCAACACCAGTAACAGAGGAGGCCGGCCCCAAACCTGCTCAGGGCATCCTTGACAAACTGTATTTTGAGACTCTACTGAAATGTAAAGAAGTGGAGCCCAGACTCCCTTAGCTGGATCTTAGTGAGTTCCAGCTAAGCCCAGTTCACACCCTGCAAACATAAAGCCTTTTTCTTGGGTTTTGGCACATTCTTCACAACCCAAATCCTGGAGGAATTAATTTCTCATTTTGGAGTAACAGAATAGTTGTGGGAAGTGGGTGGAGTGGGAATTTCTAGGAATCACAGCTTTTTTTTTTCTTTTTTCTTCATTCACTTCTTTCTTTCATATTTAATGTTCTTGTCTGACGTTCCTGACGCTTCACCCAGCAACAGTTACTCTGCTTCGTCTTGGGGTCACTAGAATTTAGAATTTTTACGGGTGTATTGGTATTTTCAAGCAGAACGGAATGAAGTATGTGTCTGGGTTAAAGCAACTGGAGGATGGGGTCTGGCTGGAACTCCATACCCTCTGCTTTCCCAGCCTGGAAGGAGGTGTGGGCGTGTGTGTGTGTGTGTGTGTGTGTGTGTGTGTGGTGTGTGTGTGTATGTGTGTCTGTCTGTCTGTGTGTCTGTGTGTGTCTGTGTAGGGGAGCAACCACAACACGTCCCTCGATCTGGTTCTCCTACATCTGGCGAACTCTGTGACCCCTGTGAGCCAGCTCCTGCCTAGTGAGGGGCCACAGGAGAGGAGGGAAACCAAGGGCAGGTGGACGCTTGCCGGAAGGTGCTGTTGGCTCGAGGGGCCCATCTCTCTCTGGCTCATCCCTCTCGATCTCTGGACACATCAGCCTCGTGTACACACCTTGTGCCCCAGGCGCACCCTGGTCTTCCCTTAGTTTTTTTTTTTTTAAAGGATTTTCTTATTTATTTATTTATTTATTTATTTATTTTTGGCTGTGTTGGGTCTTCGGTTCGTGCGAGGGCTTTCTCCAGTTGCGGCAAGCGGGGGCCACTCTTCATCGCGGTGCGGGGACCGCTCTTCATCGCGGTGCGCGGGCCTTTCTCTATCGCGGCCCCTCCCGTCGCGGGGCACAGGCTCCAGACGCGCAGGCTCAGCAATTGTGGCTCACGGGCCCAGCTGCTCCGTGGCATGTGGGATCTTCCCAGACCAGGGCTCGAACCCGTGTCCCCTGCATTAGCAGGCAGATTCTCAACCACTGCGCCACCAGGGAAGCCCCTTCCCTTAGTTTTTAACCACCCTCCTCTTTCCTGTCTGTCTCTGCCTCTCAGGGCTTCTGCTGGCAACACTGTGGGGTTTCTCCTTGGCTTCTTCCAAGTTTCCTGGGCTAAGGGAGATGTCTTGGGTTTATTCAAATCAGCCCCATATTGGGGCCAGGTGCCTCAGAGAAAATGAGCTGGTCAGGATGAAGTGAAGAAACAAACAGGGGAAAGAAGGAGGCCCAGTGGTAAAGGGCAGTCTCCTCCAGGGCCTTCTGAAAAGTCTCTTTTCTCGGTGCAGCCTGTGCTCCTTCTCTCCTCCCAAACCAAACATTTGCTTATACATTTTTGTAAACTTCCACGTCTCACTCTGGGGCCAGCAGACCAGTGTTTGCTGGGCTGTTTCTTCCTCTTTGTGGACAGGGGTGAGGCGGACGGAACACGGGAGTCCTGGCAAGTGTGAGCTGAAAGCCTTGCAGGAAGTCGACAGGGAGCGCCAGCTCTGTGGGGGGCAGCTGGCAGGCATGGCTTTCTGAGGCAAATGCTCAGGCTTTTCTCCCTTCTAATTGCACAAGTTGTATTAGTAATCATAACCATAATTAGTCATAGTAATCATAGCAATGGTGATGATAAATTACCGTGAGGCATTGTACTGGGAACATCACACGTATCTTCTCATTTAGAGCCTCCCAACACCCCCTGAGCAGGTGCTTTGGCGTTGTTATTACCCCCATTTGTACTTGAAAACTGAAAGGTTTCAAGAGAGGTCTCCATGAATCAGGGATGGAGTTGAGATTTGAACTCAGGCAGCCTGACTCCAGAGGTTGCACTCTTAAACACTATGTGATGAATGCAAGGAATACATGTTGGTTTAAAAAGTTGTTTAAAATTTAGATAAGTAATTTACCGTCAAGAGCTTGGTTAATGTCTTTCCAATCATTTCTCTGTGCAAATATATTCACATTATAAACAATATTTTATATAAATGGAGTTTTATAGCCCTCTTTTATTATCTAATATATCCGGAACATCTTTAATTGTCATAAAAGGTCTTCTGCATGATTATTTTAATAGCTGCAGAGTTTCCCATCTTATGTGTAACCATAATTTGTTTGACCAATTCCTTATTATTCAACACTTAAGGGTTTTTTTTTTTTTGGTTTTTCACTATTATAAACAACATTTAATGTTCTAAAACATTAAATCTTAGCATTCAGCCACAGTTAATTCCTTAGAATAAATTTCTGTACTAGATTTGCTGGATGAAAGGTTATGAAAAATATTAAGGTGTTTGATGCATATTATCAAACTTTCCTCCCAGCAGATGAATGGATGTTTATCTACACCTTCACCAGCACTGGGTTTTACTATTTTAAAAAACTGTTGCTGGGAATTCCCTGGCAGTCCAGTGGTTAGGACTTTGCGCTTCCACTGCAGGGGGCACAGGTTCGATCCCTGCTCGGGGAACTAAGATCCCGCATGCTGCACGATGAGGCCAAAAAAAAAATTGTTGCCAATTTAAGAGGTCATTTTTGTTTTGGTTTGCATTTCTTGGCTGTCTGCTGAATTTGAGCTTTATGCCTATGTTTACTGTGGCCTTGTATCTGGAGGGCAGCTCCACGTGTGATGTTTCCCTGCCTTAGCTCTGCCCTGCTGGCATTGAAAGCCAAGTTCTAAAGAGAGTCTCTGGTCCCGCTGCCTCTTTCTTGGCCAGGATCCCATGAGCACTGTTCACAGAGGCAGACAACATCTGCAGGATTGAC
The DNA here is from genome assembly GCF_949987535.1 of Balaenoptera acutorostrata. NCBI lineage: Eukaryota > Metazoa > Chordata > Mammalia > Artiodactyla > Balaenopteridae > Balaenoptera > Balaenoptera acutorostrata. The sequence continues at coordinate 63,169,770 of NC_080079.1, forward strand.
AACTGGGCTGACAGTTACCTGCCTTTTATTTATCCTGTCACCAAGGAAAGGGATGAGGGTATCACAGGCTCTGAGCACTCAGATGTCCCCACAGTGGTGTGGCACAGCTGTTCTGAGGTCAAGCTCTGGAGCAGAAAGACCTGGGTTTGCAACCTGGTCCACCCAGGGTCTATCTCTCCAAGGCTTAGTTTCCTCATCAATAAAATGGGGGATAATCAGTAAAATTATCAAATCAATCACCCATTTCACAGGGTTGGGAGGATCATCCAAGGAGATAATGCATGGAAGGTACTGGGCATGTACCTAGCACATAGTACATGCTCAATAAATCATCATCATTATGATTATTGATCAATTGTGAGTATCTGGAGGGTTTTGAGAGAGGTATTTTGAGTGAGTGGAGGTCCTGGGCCTCTTGAGGAGACTGATAAAGCTCAGGGAGCTGTTGCTACAGAAATGGACTGAGCGCTGTCTCATTGTAAAGGGCAGAAAGGAGCTGGTGACTTACACTTGAACCAGTGAGGCCCAAACCACTTCAAATTGGACAGTCCCATCAGTCATATACAGGGAGGGACTGACACAGACACGTGGTCTGATGGTGGGTTTTATTTTTCCCTGAGTGGGAAATTATTGGTACAGATGATTACAAATTAAGCCATACTGGAATTGTTGCTGATTTTCCAATGAAATGGAAAGTATAGAAGTAAGTGACACTGAGTCTGCCTGGCAAGTCTGGCATGGGATGTCTTTTATTGCACAGACAGGGACTGTACTCTTCACTTCTGTGCCCTGCAGCCTGGCAGGGGGGCTGCATACTGCGGCACACACCTGGCGGGTTTTTTTGTTTGTTTGTTTGTTTGTTTGTTTTTGGCTGCCTTCGGTCTTTGTTGCTGCACGGGGCTTTTGGCCAGCGGGGCTACTCTTCGTTGCAGTGCACGGGCTTCTCATTGCAGTGGCTTTTCTTGTTGCTGAGCACTGGCTCTAGGTGTGCAGGCTTCAGTAGTTGCAGCACGTGGGCTCAGTAGTTGCAGCACGCGGGCCCTAGAGCATACAGGCTTTAGTAGTTGCGGTGCGTGGGCTCAATAGTTGTGGCTCGTGGACTCTAGAGCGCAGGCTCAGTAGTTGTGGCGCACGAGCTTAGTGGCTCTGCCAGCCAGTGTTTGATGGGCTGAACTGTTTCTGCTACTTTCTATCTCAGCGAGTTCCTTAAACCTTGTCGAGCCTCAGTTCCTTTATATTCGAAATGGAGAAATAATTTCCAGCCAGTTGAGAGCAGTACTGAGGGTTCAATAATAGATAATGAGCAAGTCCCCAGAATGGTGCCAGGGTCATAGTAGGAGCTCAAGAAATGTTCATTAAGTGAAAGTGCTGCCAAAAGATGGAAACAACCCAAGTGTCCATCAGCTAATGAATTGATAAGCAAAATGTGGTATATCCATACAATGGACTATTATTCAGTCTTAAAAAGCAATGAAATTCAAATACATCCTACAGCATGGATGAATTCTGAAAACATTATGCTAAGTGAAAGAAGCCAGACACAAGAGGTCACATATTGTATGATTCCATTTATATGAAATGTCCAGAACAGACACATCCATAGAGACAGAAAGCAGATTTGTGGTTGCAGGGCATATGAGGGTTTCCTTTTAGGGTGATGAAAATGTTCTAAAACTAGATAGTGGTGATTGTTGCTTATTATGGATGTCCTAAATGTCACTAACAGTAAATTTTATGTCATGTGTATTTTACTACAATTGAAAAAAAATTGTTTATTCCAAGTGCCTTTTAAACTTCCTTACCATTCATTCATTCATTCATTTATTCAACCACCACTTGTGCTGTGTCAGGCATAGTGGGAGACAGTGTGAAGCCTTTCACTGAGGCTTAACCACCCGTGAAAGAGAACTTGAAGGGCACGACATCTAGAAGTAAGCTGTCGGGAGCATGTCCCTGTAATGGGGTCCTTGGATTCCTACTTCCAAGGGAAGTCTTTTTAAAAAAAAAAAAAAATTATTTATTTATTTATTTGGTTGTGCTGGGTCTCAGCTGCAGCAGGCGGGCCCTGCAGCCACTGCTCTCGGGCTCCTTTGTTGTGGCTCACCACTCCTTAGTTGCAGCATGTGGGCTTCTTAGTTGCGGCAGGAAGGCTCCTTAGTTGCAGCACGTGGGCTTCTTAGTTGCAGCTTGCCAGCTCCCCAGCTGTGGCACACGGGCTCTTTAGTTGCGGCACGTGAACTCCTAGTCGCTGCATGGAAGTGGAATCCAATTCCCCTCCCCGACCAGGGATCGAACCTGGGCCCCCTGCACTGGGAGCACAGAGTCTTCTCCACTGTGCCACCAGGGAAGTCCCTCCAAGGTGATGTCTTGACACATGTCTTCTCAGCTGTTGCTCTGCTCCCAGCCAAGTGAGACCTGCCTGCTTCAGGAAGCGGTAGGCTCCAGACCAAGTGTGAACACACCTCCATCTGGGCCAGCCAGAACCCTCCAGGGCCAGGGAAGGGGGGAGAAGTGCTGCCCATTGGACAATATTTTGACTGAATTGATTTAAACCCGGATCTTCTTGGTTCTCAAGAGTCAGTCTCTCCACTCATACAGACAGAAGGCAGAGGGCATTTTTTTTTTCCTGGAAAGGAAACTGCTTAAAGAAATCAAGTCAGAGGAAAGAGACTGCTGAAACACAGAAGTGGAATTAATGAAAGCTTCCAAAAGGAAAGAGATTAGTCCTACTCACTCACCCAAACTCTGGGAGTTGCCCTTTGCTCTGTGGGCCATCTCAAGGTCTGTCCCTGGAATCTCAGCACTGGTTTTCAGGATTTGTCCTGCAGGGGACAGCTTGACTGCCTGGGGCAGATGCTGAGGGACCTATTCTATTTGGCCCCAGGTTCCACTGTATGCTCTATTTAAGCTTCCCTATAGCCTTCAAAATACTTGCTGATTCGTTGATTAACTGAGAGGCATCCAGAAGAGGGTGAATAGGGTGAAGGGCCTCCATCTTCAAGTAACAGAAGCCACTGTTCATTTAGGGCTTACCATGAACCAGACACACTACATGCATCCCTGTCCTTCACATTGATATTATCCCCATTTTATACATGAGCAACCCAAGGCTCAGAGACGGCAATTCACTGGTCCAAGGTCACACAGCTATGACACCTTGCCGGAGAAGAGCAGACTCAGGCTGACTTTGAAAAGCTGGCACATAGGGGAGGGGTCAGACTTGTTCTGTATGATCTCAAAGGAAAGCCTTTCGTTCTGGTCCTCCACAGCCTTTTCGTGGCCTTTGGGGTTTCAACAGATCGAAGTGGGAGACTTGAGGCAAAAGATGGGACAGAAGGGTCTTCAAGGAGGAGGGATGTGGATTCATATCCTGACACTACCAGTCATGTCAGCTCTCTGTGCCTCTCTATTCTCATCTGTAAAATGGGACATAATTGATCAGGCCAGGCCACGCTGCTTCATTCTACCTTTCAACGGTTCCCTATAGCTCTTGGGATCAAGTCCAATCTCTTCTTATCATGGCTTAGAGGCTCCTGCATGCTTAGGTCCTAGCTTTCCTCTCCAGCCTCCTGTCTCATCATCACCTCAGCCAGAGCAAACTGTTTCCCGGTCCCCAAACTCTTCAAATTCTTTTCATCCTCCAGGCCTTTTTACACACTCTCCTTGGTCACCCTGTTGAACTTTCCTAGGTGGGCAAGAACGGGGTGGCATTTGAACTCAGGCACTGGAGATTGCCATGCTGATCTTCACAACAGCACACCCAAGGGATGTGTTGGGCCCCACAGGTGAGCATCGTCTACTATGTGCCTCAGAGCAGAAAGAAGTTGAAAACTTTCAAGGGAGGGTAGCTCTGGTATGGACTGGATGCCGGCTGGCTCTGTCCACCCTCCAGGTGGGAAAAGCACCTGTGCTCCTCCTCACTGCTTATTCTGTCTTCTCGCACAGGTGGGCAGCAGCTGTTTTGGGGTAGGGGTGGGCAGGAGAAATCCAGGTGGGTGTGGTAAGAGATGGTGAAGGGAAGGTTGAGTTCCATGGTGTTCTGACCAGGCAGACCTAGGCAGAGCCCATGGTTTCCAGACTAACCATGTTATTCCTAAGTTCTGAGCATTAAGGGTCCCCTGGTGAGCATTGTCGGGAAAGCCAGCCCAGACCCCAGCATTCCACCAGGACTTTAAGCTGTGGTTTGAAAACTCAAACACTCCAGGGCCTGGGGTGCTGTCCTAATGAATGGAGTCACAGCTGTGGCCCTCTGAACCTGCTGCTTTCTCACTTTGGATGGACATGGATTGACAGAGAGGATGTCTCTGTTGGAAGTAGAACATCAATGCAGATGCCGTGATCAGTGCTGCCTAGTATTGGAGAGACCAGAGGGAGACTGGGCCCCGCCCTTCTCCCAGCTGAGGCCCGCTGTTCCTGCTGGGATGAGAGCCCCAGGTGACCTACCACCCCAGGGAGCAGGTGCTGTCAGGCCCCTCCTCTCCCTCACACCTTTCATTGGAAACTTGCGCTGTGCTCTGGAGACTTTCAACCACTTGTATCTTCCTTCCTCTCTGGACCTGACAGCTTTTTCCAGAATTCTGAATGTTGTTCTGCCAGCAGGGCAAGTGCTGGGGAATGAATACTTCCCAGGAACAACCTTCAGCCAAAGACTGACAGGTCTTTTTTTTTTTTTTTTTACTGGCATAGGTAAATTTTAATATATACCTGGCATTTTCTAGATCCTGATAATTTAACAACTCTGAGATTTTGTACCAATATAATGTTTAATTCTTTTTTTAAGTATAAATATGAACAACTTTTTAAAATTTAATTTTATTTATTTACTTTTTATACAGCAGTTTCTTATTAGTTATCTATTTTATACATATTAGTGTATATATGTCAATCCCAATCTCCCAATTCATCCCACCACCACCACCCTGCCCCCCGCTTTCCCCCTTGGTGTCCATAGGTTTGTTCTCTACATCTGTGTCTCTATTTCTGCCCTGCAAACCGGTTCATCTGTATCATTTTTCTAGATTCCACATATATGCGTTAATATACAATATTTGTTTTTCTCTTTCTGACTTACTTCACTCTGTATGACAGTCTCTAGGTCCATCCACGTCTCTACAAATGACCCAATTTTGTTCCTTTTTATGGCTGAGTAATATTCCATTGTATATATGTACCACAACTTCTTTATCCATTTGTCTGTCGATGGGCATTTAGGTTGCTTCCATGACCTGGCTATTGTAAATAGTGCTGCAGTGAACATTGGGGTGCATGTGTCTTTTCGAATTATGTTTTTTTTCTGGGTATATGCCCCATAGTGGGATTGCTGGGTCATATGGTAATTCTATTTTTAGTTTTTTAAGGAACTTCCACACTGTTCTCCATAGTGGCTGTATCAATTTACATTCCCACCAACAGTGCAAGAGGATTCCTTTCCCTCCACATCCTCTCCAGCATTTGTTGTTTGTAGATTTTCTGATGATGCCCATTCTAACCAGTGTGAGGTGATACCTCATTGTAGTTTTGATTTGCATTTCTCTGTTAATTAGTGATATTGAGCAGCTTTTCATGTGCCTCTTGGCCATCTGTACGTCTTCTTTGGAGAAATGTCTATTTAGGTCTTCTGCCCATTTTTGGATTGGGTTGTTTGTTTCTTTAATATTGAGCTGCATGAGCTGTTTATATATTTTGGAGATTAATCCTTTGTCTGTGGATTCGTTTGCAAATATTTTCTCCCATTCTGAGGGTTGTTTTTTCGTCTTGTTTATGGTTTCCTTTGCTGTGCAAAAGCTTTTCAGTTTCATTAGGTCCCATTTGTTTATTTTTGTTTTTATTTCCATTGCTCTAGGAGGTGGGGACTGACAGGTCTTTGATGTAGGAATGCTCTCTGCTCCCTCACCTCACCCCTCGACTCATATCATTCCAAGGTTCAAGCTTTATGCGCTTCCCGGAGGCGTTCAGCTCCAGTTGTCCAAGGTGGCAGCTGGCTCAACCTTGCACCCTTGGCTGGCTGTCTCCTCCCCTCCTCCCCTGCCAGGCTGTCTGCAGCTCCCACATAAACCATTTGCTCTCAAACCTTTGTCTCAGCATCAGCTTGTGGTGTAATTCAAGCCAAGTGACCCAGTTTTCAAGAGGAAGCAGAAATCTGGTTTTTATATAAAATCCCTTAATTTTAAAGTGGTGGCCAGTTGTTAAAAACAAAAGCAGACCATTCATGGACCACACATCCACAGGGTAGATTTGGTCCATGGCCAGTGCTGTGCAGGGCTATGTGTGTACCCGGGCCTGGCCTGACCCTGACATCCCTTAAATGCTTGGGCATCATGGCTTTGGCTATTCTCATGGGTGCTCTTTCCAGCAACTTGGCTTTATTCTTCCCCTGCATCTCATGAGAATGTCCCCTCCTAGCTGTCACTCTCCGTACCCCCCTCCCTTCCTTCCTTCCTTCCTTCCTTCTTTCTTTCTCTTATTCTGCTTTTCTTGAGCAAGCCTCTCCTGCTGAGTCTTTACTACTTGCTTGCTCTTCTAATAAACTGCACAGCAGCATTTAGCAAGGGGTTTACTAGCTACTAGGGGATTACATCTCCAGGGAACCTGTTTACTGTTGGTAACCTTTGTCCGGCTGTTTCAGAAATGGCTCCTTTAAGAATGACCCCAAGCTCTAGTTTCTCAGATCAATAGTGTCCTGTGGTGTTTATGCCTGGCCTGGTTCTCCAGGGTCTCCACTCTCTGTGGGGGTCAACACATCTTTTGGGTAATGCCACAGAGGCCCTGCAGGTGTGGGTTGATTTGAGGACACGAAGGGTTTCAAGCGACTGGGAGGTTTTATGACAGCAGCACGGATGCCTTGGAGCTGTGAACTCTGACTCATAGTGACCCTGAGGCTGCTACTCCCCCCACAGGCTGACTCTTGCTCCTGGCCTGCAGCTCAGTGAGAATGATGTGAAAGTGGGATGGGGCCCTGAAACCCTGGGCTTTTTCTCCCCAGCCACTTCACCTACCACCTTATTGTCTGCTTACCATGGCTTTTAGTCTTGCACTTGCAGGTATCTGGTAGGTACACATTGTTCTACAGAATGCCAAAGTCTTGAAAATCTTGTTTGGCAAAAAAAAGAAAAAAAAATTTTCATGGTAAAAGAATTCCACCCATAAAACTTGTTATGAGTGAATCCTGGTAAGCTGGGTCAGACAGAGGAAAGCAGGGCTTCTAAGAGCCTTTAATGCGCTAATGTGCACTATGGCTTCTTAAGAGAGGTTAGGTGACAACGGTTCCTCCAAAAACACTTGGGGCACTGCTACAGACTCTAGGACCTGGCAGTGCGGGGCCTGGCAGGGCTCCGTGAGCAAGTGGCACAAGTCCAAGGCCTCTCTCTGCTGGTGATCAAACTGCCTGCAGGGATGGACCCAGCTGACTGCCCCTCCGAGACCCCATGGGGTGTTCAGCTCCTTTCCAGGGTGGATAACTTGGGGTGTAGTGCAGGAAGATGCAGGAACCCTAAGAGGTCTGGGAGTGGAAAGAGGCTCAGCCTAGGCTGGTGGCTGAGGGGGCAGGTGGGTGGGGAGGTCGCTAGTCTCTGCTCTATGATTAGGGCAATTTGGTTCTCCAGGTGGCCATTTGTGGTAGGAAACACAGCCTAGAAATTAAACTAAATATATCCAGTCCCCAGCAGATTGGACACAGCAGTGGCACCTGGCTGGGGACGGGGTGGCCGAGGTTCCACCCAGGTCGGGATGTCATCGTGCTGACTCCTCTATTTTAAGGGTTGGGAGGGAAATGGTTTGAGCTTCCAAGGCCTGGCCTGGGTGGAATGACAGAGATACAGGTTTGAGTTTAGGGGAAGAGGTCTCATTTCCTCACATCATGCTTCACTCTGTCATCCCCTTACTCCAGGGGCCGTTGTCCCCACTGCTAAGCTCTTCTCTGCCTCCTCATGGCTGCTGCTGTTCCTACTTCCCGTCTGTCCCCAAACCCACAAAGCTCCACCAGCTTTGTCTTCCTGTGTTCCAAAAGGAACCCTCGCCCTTTTCCCTGAGGAAATGCCCGTTCCCTCCAGGTGGCTGTTAGGAAACAAAAGCGTGGAAATTTAATTTGCACTAAGTTGATATGACTGATACAGCAATGTAATTGCATTAAATTTCTTAGCTGAGAGGGTTCTTGGCAATCTCAGGTGATTTTCGAGATTTTGTTGAAGGCCAGATGAAATCTTAAGCACTCTTTCAACATGTGAAGTGAATCAACGCACAGTTGCTCCGAGTGAGAGCATTGCCTGCCCTTTCAACTGACTTGAATCCATCCCTAAAGGGACTTTTTTGGAACAATGCTTGTCAACTACTAATTACACCTTTCATTCTAAGGGAAACTGGGGTACAGATTAAGGGAAATGACTTGCCCAAGGTCACAGGGCCAGAGAGTGGCAAGGCTAGGACTTGTCCCCAGGTCCCCTGACCTTTAGCTAATGTTCTTGTCCCTGCCTGACAATGCCTGGGTATTTATCTCTCAGACCTCATCCTTGTAGCCAACTCCAAACAGTTATCACCAGCTCTGCCATTCTGGTAAAAGAACATTCATCACACCCTCTGCACTTAATCGTGCTTCCCTTGTGCCTTTCACCCCTCAAGAGTAGGCAGTTTTTCTGACCTGCTTCCTGCTGGAAGTTACCCCTTTCCTACTGCTGCTAATTTTTTTCCCTGTTACTTTTTTTCCCCCCATTCCCCTCCCCACTCCAGCTTTATTGAGATATAATTGACGTACAAATTTTCCTGTTAAATTTTTACAACCCAATTGCTGCTGAGAATAAACGCAAAAAAGAGGACAGAGACACTTCAGATTCTGCTCATTGCGCGTTTTCATTTTTAATTAAATAAATCAAGTAAGCCATCAGGTGATGGGTTCACATTCTGTTCTGCAGAGAAGATCCTGACTGGTGGTGGCCACCAGCTTTCTGAAGGCAGCCCTGTGTTTCCAGGAGATTGTAGCCACGACAAGAACATCGGGGACATCGATGGCAAGGGGGCTGGGAGCAACACGGCCAAGCAGGCTGAGCTGCATGTTACACATACACACGTGCGGACACATATGTACATACCATGGCCACGAAGGGGTATCCTGTACTATGCGGCCATGAAACATGACAGAGGGCCAAAATTCTTGGCAAAAAGAGTTTGCAGGAACCAGGAGGGAGCAGGGGAGCCAGGCAGACTTGGCCTAGAAAGTACAGATGAAAGGGAGACTTCAGGGGGTGACCAGTTCAAGCCCAATGTTAGAAGAAGCCAGGAACATAGGTCATTTTATCTGACAAATAAATACAAATAAAACACCTGGTCTGCAATACAAGCTGGGCCCTGAAGATGGCACCGTGTAATCTTGGAAACACATAACTAATTAGTCCCCCATGCACAGTATGGAATGACAAAGGTCACAAGACCCTAGGCTCTTGAAGTTCTTAAGACATCTGAGCTGCCAATTCTGCTTCATCCTTTTGAGGTAAAGAGCAGCTTCCACTCTTCTGAAACCCTGGGCAGTTGAAAGGCCATGTGGCTACATTCAGGAAACCCTGGGCCGCCTTCCTCCCTTCTAGCTGGACCATGTGCTAGGAATCCTCACAGGCAAACCCATTAACTTTGGAACTCAGAGGACGCTCCTTCTTTAAATTTGTGCAGACTGACAAGATCCACTCCTTGGAGCTCGTCAGACTGCACGAGTTTAAAGAAGGAGCATCCTCTGCGGGCATCTGTTCCCCCACCCCACTCTCCCTGCCTCAGGAACCCATCCCTCTGAGACCCACCTTTGCTTTCAGCCTTTGGGGATGGGAGTGGGAGAGGACTGCCTTGGGGACACAGCCATCCAGTCTTCTGCCCCTGTCCTTCATAATCCAGGGCCTCATAGTCAATCAGGGCTGGAAGAGACCTTCAGGGTCAGGACCAGACCATCTGATGCTTACATCTCCTGTCTGCTCTCTAGGCCAAGCATACGTCTTCTGGGACAGGGACCTCCTGGAGCTCGTTCAGAAAGCAGAGGTGGAAGGGGAAGATGTTCTTGTAATGGGTTGGTTGGGTCCTCTGCTCTTAAGGGTTTGGTCAGCAGCTGCCCCATTAGACCACCCTCTGGCATAGCTCCCAGGCTGAGGGTGCTGGCAGACAAACATTTTTTTTTTTTTCCTGTTCATTTAGTTATTTTCAAGTGAGTGCATCACATAAAGGGACAGAGGGCTAGAATTTGCTTATGTCTCTCAACCTTAGTAATAAGTTGGTGATAACCTGCAAGGGCCGTGCTACAGAGATCTGCACATCTGCTTCTTCTTTTTCCCTCTTCATGGGACTCAGGAATCCTGCCCCCCCAAAAAATCCTCCTCCCAAAGACCCTTCCCCCCATGTCCTCATCCACTCCAAGGTTTATAAACAAGGCCCAGAGGAGAAGCCAGGAATGGGCAGCAGTGGCGACAGCCTGAGGGTGTTGGACACTGCCCTGTCTCACCAAGGCCTGGAATGTTCTGAACTATTTTTATAGGCTGGGCTAAAGAGGTCTTCATGAAGAAAAAGAAAAACGAATAAACGCTCATTGCTGAATGAGCCTCTTGTTCCGGGGAAGCTGGCGGCGGGCGGAGGTGAGGCCTCAACACTCCCTCTGTCTCCGGGCAGGTGGGTGCTGTGGAGGGGAAGGCTCGTGGGGGCCAGAGGGAGCAGAGAAACCAGGGCTGGCCTTGCTGGAAAAGGAGGCACTAGCTCCCAGCTGGACCACCTCCCCTAGCGCAGCTCCCTGCTGAAAACCCCTCACGCGTTACTCCAACCAGGTCCCATGGAGTGTAGAGTCAGTAGTCATCCCTCCTTCTCCTCCCTAAACCCCAAGGGTTCCCAGAGCATTGCTGAGCCCAAGGCAACACTCTCTTGAGTTGTGTCCTATTTCAGATACCTGGACAAAGGTAATATAGCAGAAAGGGCCTTACTGTCACATCTTCAAATCAACAAGAGGAAACCGAGCTAAAAAAATACCCTGCGGCCATCGTGACTCTCACGCTCTCAGTCTTGTCCTCTCGTGTATTCTGAATCGTCTTGGAGTGTCCTTGTATGTACAAAGTGAATGGTTTCTATTATTATTGTCTTTTTTGATTTGGGTACAGCTTTGAGTCCATGCAAAAAATAAAATATTTTCTGTCTCTTCTTTTTCACAAAATAAATAAATTAAGTCAACCTGCAGTGTACAAATTGTTAATGTCCTGAGAAGTCCCAAAGGTCCATTCTCGGCATAGTCCTCAGAGCTCAGGGGTGGAGGCCTTGGCCCCAGAGGCATAGGAAGGGAAGAAGGAAGAAGTCTGCAGTCCACACTAGGAGGGCCCCAGGAACCAGAGAGGGCCTTGGATAGAGGTGCCTGCCCCCTACCACCCCCAGGTGGGGAACAGTGGAGGGAGCAGGGCAAGGGCTGGGGAAGAATGGCCAGTACTTCTGGGCCTGCCAGAACCATCCTGGCCCCACTCTGCCCCAGGATCAAGTTTTCAGAGCTGGAGTCCCTTTGGACCCCAAATTAGAGCCATTTCCCGGCACAATTTATTCTTGGAACGGAAAACCTAGAGACTTCCTCGACTGGCTGAATCCATGGTGATGGAAACCCAGCAGCTCAAACGCACTGACTGTAATGGATCCCACAAGATGGCCACTGTCCTCACCTTTTCAAAGGCTGGCTTCCTGCCAGGACACACCCCCCTCTTCCCTATGGCAACATTAGCTGGACCCAGATCCTGTATTTCCCTGCTCCCCATAATACTCAAAACAAAACTCAGCCCTCTGGGCTTGACAATGAGACGGATCTGACACAGAGGTTGTCCAGGAAATCAGAAACAGCCCTTAGTGAACTGCTGATGCTTTCTGCAAGTTCTGAGGTGGTACTGAGTTCTGCTCCCCAGTTTGGGGTGGGAATGGGGGAAATGCTTCCACTGTGGGGACATCTGCTGCTTGGTCATAGGTCCCTGACGCCCCAGGAAATATGTTAGGACCTGGGAGAGATGTTCAAATCTGGCCTCTTCTTGGGGAGGGGGTGAGGATTGCTAATTTATGCTGCCTCTGGACACTCAGCAAAGAACACCACTGGTTTCTGAGATTTGTTCCACGTGGGATCAAACAGAAAAGCCCGTGGGGCACTGTGGGCTGCCATGTGGCCACCTCGGCTCTGGTCCTTCTGGAGGAAGGCTCCTCCTCCTCTTCCTCCAGCAGGAGCCAATGTGCTCCCCACTGGTCTTCCCGGCCCCCCTCAGCCCCTCAAGCCCACAATGCTTCCAAGCAGCACTCCTGCGGAAACAAACCTGAAAACACAGCCACAAGAAACCAAACCATAAATAACTTTAACAAAATAAAAAATAAAAACACTCTCCCCATCCCACATTGAGCAATACTCTTCCCAGAGCCCTAAATGAGGAATTCCAGACACTAACCACATAACCATGACGACCAACCATGTGGCTGACCTCTTTCCCCTGTCTTCTCAGGGGACAGGGTATCCTGATGTGACTTCTCCCTCAAGAGCACTCTGTATTTCCTTCTGGGCCTTGCCCCACAGAGGCCTGGCTGGAAATGACAGGACTCACGAGCTGCCTTTTGCCTCCAGGGACCACCGATGCTCCTGCCCGTCAGGCTTGAGGCAGCTTTCAAATACGGACCTGCTCTTGGGGAGCCAATTGAGCTAGGACAGGGCCTTCGGGCTGCAATCACACGAGGGTCAGCCATGCCATTTCAAACCATGCTGCCTGCTAGCAGCAAGGACATGAATGGGTCAGGGGAGGTAGCCAGGAGAATCTAAGGTGGGCAGAGGCCATGGACTTGGCAGTTCTGTATCCACCGTTCAGCCTCAAACTTGGATGGGGAACAGGGTCATGGCCCATGACCGTATATCATTCCCCCTTCCCCGAATAACTCTAAAAAGGTAACCAGAGGCTTTTCTTTAGGTGTGTGTTACAGATAAAGCATAAAGCAACAGGGAAGATTTTTTGTGTGTGTGTGTTTGTGTTTTTATGTTCTTCTGCCTGTGCGTGTGGTGTGAGTGTAGGTATTTGTCTTTATATGTGTATGTTTGTTTTGTAGCTCTACATAGAGCTGATTTCACTTCTCCCCAGGGACCCACCCAGATGCTACACTGGATTATGGAGAAATTCAGAAACTGAAAGGTTGACACTGAGTACAGCAGGGGGTCTGACTGTGACTAGTCAGTGTCTGAAACCCCTTTCGGTTGTTAAATATTTGTGGACTCTGACCCACAGGGTCTACAGGCACCTATGTGTGTTTCATGTATATTTCTGTGTGTGTATATGTGTGTGTGTGTGTGTGTGTGAGAGAGAGAGAGAGAGAGGGAGAGAGAGACAGAGGGAGAGAGAGAAGAGAAAGGCTTGTCAATAGGCTCGGGCCTGCCTGGGCCTGCTCAGGAGACCACAGCCCCCTAGGTCTGGGTTTGACAGCCCTCAACAGGACCGGCCACTGTCCTGTTCTCAGCGGGAAGCTCCAGGCCCACAGCTGCGGGGAAGCGAGCGGGCTGGGGGCCTACTTCTACAGCGCAGGCGCCACCTACGCCCTGCACGTCTTCCTGCCCACCCCTGCGGCGGCGCTGCAGTCTCCCAGCTGGCCTGGGTGAGGCAGGCAAGGCGGGACTTTCACCAGGAGGGGTGCTCAACGCCCCGGGTCCCCTACGTGACCCAGAAGGTGCCGCGCTCCTCCAGCAGGCTGACGGAGCGGTTGGAGAGTGAGGCGGCGTCCTGCACAAGCTTGTAGCCGAAGAGGCGCATGGCGGGGCCGCAGGCAGCCTGTACCACCTGCGCTAGCTTGAAGGGCATGCTGAAGCGCCACTTCTCAAACTGCTCCGAGGAGTTCTTCTGCGTGGAGTAGATGCCGTCGTGCGCCGCCTGGGTGTTCTTCTGGATCCAGTCCTCCACCTGCGGGGTCAGGGGAATGCCTGCAAAGCGGTACATCTCCTGGGCCTTCTGCAGCGGCCTAAGGGCCACGTCCTCGTAGCGCACCAGCATGTAGCGGCCCCGCAGCCAGGCCGGCTGCCTCAGGCCCAGCTCAGCAGACTGGCGGATGCTCTCACAGTTGCCCTTCAGCCGCTGCACCTCCTCCTCCCTCAGCTGGTCCTGTCCCTTGGCCAGCCACTTCTTCCAGGTCTCGTACTTGTCGGCGAAGGCCACCATGCGGGAGGCTAGTACAGCGCGGGGGTCGCGCACCAGCTGGATGACGCGGAGGTCCAGGCGGGGGTCCTCGGCCAGCGGCTGCAGGAACTCCAGCTGCCGTATGCGGACGGCCTTGATTGCCATGTGCTCCTTGCGGCGGCAGGCCTCGGCGGCCAGCGTCATGTTGAGGAGGCCGCAGCGGCGGTTCTTGCAGGGGTACTTCTCGAAGACCTTCTTGACGAGGGGCGTGCAGACGGGGTCCTCGCAGAGGGAGCGGCTGGAGCCCCGGCGGAACACGAATTGGGTCAGGTGATCCTCGGGTGCCGGGATGATGAAATGCTCCAGGAGGTACAGGTCGCACAGGAAGAGCTGCTTGAGCACGTCGCGGTATACCAGGGCCGAGCCCGCGGCGTTGGCGCCGCCCTGCTCGAAGGACACCGTGCGCTCGATGTGCCACAGCGGCTCGAAGAGGTAGAAGATGTTGCCCTGCTGATTGAAGAACTCGCCCACAAACGAGGAGCCCGTGCGGGTGGTTGCCATGAGGAGCAAGTGGCGCCGGGGCGGGGCCTCGGCGGGTGGGCGGGACTCCTGCTGCTGCTCCGGCTCCCACTCTGCGGTCTCCTCCGCAGCCTCCTCTGCCGGCGCCACGCCCAGCTGCAGACTGAGGTTTCGCAGGCGGCTCTGCAGCTGCGTGAAGGCCGAATCCAGCTCACTCAGGGACAGGAGAGATGCGTTCTCGGCCAAGACTAGGGCTGGGTCGGTGCTATTGGCATCTACCAGGGATTGGGGGATCTGCTTCAGTTTGTCCGAGACCCTGTGAGAACAGAGGGATACCGGGGTCAGTGACGGACTGGGGACTCCATCCCCTGTGCCACCCTGAGGAGCATCCCAGGATAATCACCCAGAAGCCGACTTTGAGGCAAGGATTTGAGTGTAAGTAGTTTATTTGGGACTTGATCACAGGAAGAACGGGTAGAGGGGTTGGGAAGTGAGGCAGGGAGGAGAGGAAGTCCATAAGGGTGAGCAGGCTACCCCTGTGGCCAAATCGCTCTGCTGGAGGAACCCCAGGAGATGGGGTAGATAGAACACACCTCAGGATTCTCTACCCAAGGGGTGTGAAGCTCACAGCTGGCCTTGACTGCGGGCGCCTCCCAGAGGCATTTACTCCCCAGGACTTGTGGCTTGCCAGTGTGCAGGTGGAGAGAATGCCCTCAGGTGGAGAGTTGCAGAAGCTTGCAGTAGGACCCAGTAGGCACAAACTGGAGCAGTCCATGCTAAGGAACCCAGGCAGGGCACTGACATAGTGCCTACTACATAGCCCTATTCCTAACCTACCCATCCTGGTTGATGCTTTCTTGCAGGGGTTGTGCTTGGGAGAGAAGGTCTGTGAAATCTTTCTGTGTCTAGCAGGCCCACTAGCAGGGCCACTGCACACAGCGGTACACTGCCAACTCTAGGGGGCAGCATTCCCAGCGTAGCTGTTGTGAGTGCACACCCCTGGAGTTGAACAGTGCACAACCTGGGCAGCTGAACATGGCAACCCTGCCCACCAGGGTATCTGTGCCAGGACCCTGCCTCACCTTCATCCATGACTTCAGATTGGTATAGGAGATATGCTGTTAATGTGAGGCATCATCCTAGGCCAGGAAGTTAATTAATAATAATAACCATGGCCAGCAAGTACAGGACACCAACTGTGTGTCAGGCACAGGGCTAAATGCTTTTACATTTTCTTGTTTAATCTTAACAACAAGGCAGGCCCCATCATTAGTCACATTTTACAGAAGAGGGACTTAAGACAGAAAAGTGAAATAATTTGTCTAAGCTGTCACAGCTAGAAAGGGCCAGAATCAGGGGAATTCCCTGGCGGTCCAGTGGTTAGGACTCCATACTTCCACTGCAGGGGTCATGGGTTCGATCCCTGGTGGGGGGACTAAGATC